>NW_006159692.1:7716425-7824266 GCF_000334495.1 Tupaia belangeri chinensis
TAAATTACCGTTCCAACAGAGAAATCTGGTTCCCACCATTTGTATCCAGCAAAATTATTCTTCCAAAGTTAAATAATTGATCATGGAAGATCTATTTTTCAAGAAATGTTAAAAGAGTGCTTCCAATGGGTCAAGCCCCATAGCACAGTGGTTGGGTACTACGGAGGAAGCCAGGTCCCACGTGGCCAATTACAGTTTGAGCTCCGGCCCTGGCAAATGCATACCAGGCACATGTGTGCATTCATGGGGATCCAGGATCCTGATGGGTTGGCAAATGGAGGAAAAAGAATTGTGGTGTGACCAGGCCCCTTTTGGGGAGTGCTTCTTCTCTCTCTCCCTCTTTCTCTCTCTGGCAAACGGCCCCTTTGGGGGAGTGCTTCCTCTCTCTCTCCCTCTTTCTCTCTCTGGCAAACACATATACTCTCTGGCATAAAAAAATATTTTTTAAAAAGCTTTTCAGGTAGAAAGACAAAATTTTAGGTGAGAAACTCAGATGTACTTACAGAAAAAAAGGAAGTTGGAGAATGGAATAAACAAAGGTAAAATAAAACCATTTCATCTTTCTTAGGGGGAGTGCTTCCTCTCTCTCTCCCTCTTTCTCTCTCTGGCAAACACATATACTCTCTGGCATAAAAAAATATTTTTTAAAAAGCTTTTCAGGTAGAAAGACAAAATTTTAGGTGAGAAACTCAGATGTACTTACAGAAAAAAAGGAAGTTGGAGAATGGAATAAACAAAGGTAAAATAAAACCATTTCATCTTTCTTATCCTTTTTTTAAAATTCTTTTTTAAAGTTTACTACAGGGCATGTGTGCCCACTGGAGAAAGAGAGAGAGAGAGAGAGGGAGAGAAATTACTTCTCGGAGGGATGGCCCTGTCACAACCCTTTCTTTTCCTTTCTCAGGACTTGGGGTACATACACACACATGTGCTGGGCATGATTTTCAAGTCTCTTGGTCCAGGACTCAACCACAGAATTGGCCATGTGGGATCCAGCTGCCTTAACCTCCTTGCTACATTTTGGCCCAGTCTTTTTACTTTTAATTCATAAACTGTTCAAAGTAGGAATAATAACAATTATGGGTGATTGTGGAATACAAATAGGTGAAATAAGTGAATGATAGTGGTAGTCTCATGTCCAGAACCAAGATCTCTGTAAACAGGGATTGGAATGCCTTTGATCTCCACAGAAAGCCATCTTCACCATCATCTTTAGACCATTTGATAACATTTGGGGAAACAAGGCTTTTCACTGCGAGAGTTATTTCCTGTGTACATCATGGTTTTTCTGGGGCCACTTGCTAAACTTACCTCAAAGCTGGGTGTCCTGATACCTTCACCTAACTGTGGTTGAATGATTGGGGTATAACTTTCCAGACTTTCGTGTATGGAAGTCGGCTGAGGCTGTGTAAACCTGTGGTTTAGCTCAGTGAAGAGTGGGACTGTCTTTGTGACTGTCCTCAAGGACTTTCTACTGGCAGGGCTGGGGAAGGAGGGACTGGCCTGAAACCCTGCACAAAGTGGAACATGTTGTGTTCTTATTCCTGAGTAGGGAATCCCACAAATCAATTGGGGGTAACAACACTGACACTTCATGCTCATTGTGGATTTTGCAGAATGGCACTTTCACTTCTGATGGAACGTTGAGGACTACAGTGAAATGTCTCTGGAACCTGAAAGCAAATATCTCTTCTGAGACTCACATGTCATAAATTGAAGAAATGTTTTCTCTTTTTAGCAGTTGTTACAAGAATCCTATACTCAGAGGGACTTGGCTGTTTTGGGAAAGTGGTTTTATAAGCCTCCTTGAGGGGGTAGAAACAAGCTTCTAGGACCTGGGTTTTGGGTTGGTGCCTAGTTTCCATTAGGAAGAGAAAATTTTTCTCTGCTTAATAAGTGAGAGGTGGGGGAGATCCAACGTTCCTATAGAGACAAATCCATGAGGGAAGTAGAAAGACCAAGAAGGATCAAATCCCGTGGGACAGGGTGATTATGAGCCAAGGGAGACGCTAGAGTGAGAGTAGATAAAAAAAGGACAGAGAGTCTGACTTGTTTCTATCTTGACGGGGTTGGATGATGTAAACCTTTTCACCTCCTCGACAAAATTTCTCCTGCTTTTGGGTGTATGCGTTGGAGATGGGGAATCATGAGCTGATGAAGGGGTACCAAACAGCAGGCTGCTCCTATGAGACTGATGAGATGACCTCTTTGCAGGTTGGTTTTCCCTTTACCTTGATCAGGATGAGTGAAGCCTAAAAGTCCTTTAAGTCTTGACTAAATATGAATACGAGCTGTAACAATCACTAATATGTCTGTGCAAACCGAAGTGTGAAGACCTCTCTATAGCAGCACGCACCCCAGTGTTTAGGAGAGGTGGTTACATAGGCTCTGACTCCAAGGAAAGCCATGATTGGATAATTTGTCCATTCTGGCAGCCTAAAAATAAAATAAGACAGACCCTCTAAGAAAAGGGCTTGGAGAACAAGAGTCCAAGAAAGCCAAGATTTCTGATGTGATGGTTCCTTTGAGGCGCTTTCATGGCAAATGAAAGTTCAAAAGTTCTACCCTCAACTTTTCTTGAGAGGAGTGGTTTTTTTCAAGGGTAGATTTTTCATAGCAGCAGCATCACCTGGACCTATGTAATGCAAATTAGTGGGCTCCACTCCAGGTCCACTATGGACATGGGGGCCCAGAAACCTGTGGTTAACAAGCACCGCTATTGTAGGGTAACGCTTTAGAATTGCTCTAAAGCAGTGGATTCTAATCTGAATGTAGGCATCTGTGAGTTGATTGGGGAAAATTATACCATTATTTTTACTAACATTTAACTGAAATTAGCATTTCCTTCTGTTGTGAATATAGTAAAAAAATCACAATAGTATTAACAGCTTTTTTCACCAATAGAAATAATTTGATTATTATTTATTATAGCAACTTTATTAAGATATAATTTACATATCATACAATGTACCCACCTAAAGTATAGAATTAATAAGTTTCTAGTAGACTCATTCAGCACCTGTGATGGTTAATTTATGTGTCATCTTGACTGGGTTGGGGCTTACCCAGACAGTTGATAAAATATTATTTGAGTACATCGCTGAGAGTGTTTCCAGAAGAGAGTAGCATTTGAATCAGTAGAATGAGCAAAGAAGACCTGTACTCACTGATGTGGGCAGGCATTAGGCAATAATGCAATCTATGGAGGGCCCACATGGAACAGATTTTCTTCTTGAGCTGAGACATTTATCTTCTCTTGTGCTCAGATAATGTCACTCTTGGTTCTGGAATCTTCAGACTCCCAACTTACACCAGAATGGCCTTCCGCTCCCCCTACTCCACACCTCATTTTCAAGCCTTCAGACTTGGATTGAATTATACCATCAGCTCAGCTTTCCTGGTTCTTCAGCTTGCATATGGCAGATTGTGAGATGTCTCAGTATCCATAATCACATGGGCTAGTTCCCATAATACACTGAATACATAATACATGAATACATATATATATATATATATGTATATATATATATATACATACAGACAGACACACACCCATATACACACATATATGTGTGTGTGTGTATGTGTGTGTATATTCATTCCTACTGGTTCTGGTTTTCTAAAGAAAGCTAAGACAGTACCACAATCAAATTTAGAACATTCTGTTTTTAACCACAAAAAGAAATTTCATACCCATTAACACTCTCTCTCCATTCTTGTCTCCCTCCCCTACACTAAGCAACCAATTGTTAATTTTCTCTCTTTTTATACTTAAGAATTCTGAATGCTTCAAATAAATGGAATTATGTAAGTGGAATTTTAAGACTGACTTTTTTACTAGGCATAATTTTTTCTTGTTTTATCCATGTCATTAAGTGTATTATCACTTCATTTTATTGTTGAGTAATATTCCACTTATTTTTGAGGATTTACCTCATTTTGTGTATCCATTTATTAATCAATGGACACTTAATGCTGTTTCTACTTTTTGGCTATTATGAATAATTCTGATTTAAAATATATGTGCACATTTTCATGTAGACATATGTTTTTATTTCTCTTGATTACACCGTTAGAGTAGCAATGCTGGATCTTATGGTAACTATGTTCAACCATATGAGGAACTGCAGACTGTTTTGCAATGTGGCTGTATCATTTTACATTCCCACCAGCAAGGCATGAAGGTTAAAAATTCTCCACATATTTGAAAATACTTATTATTTTCTAACCTTTTATTGCAACCATTCTAAGAAAGGCATTGGCATCTCATTGTGGTTTTGATTTGCTTTTCCTCATCATTAATAATGTTAAGCAAACTTTCATAAGTTTATTGGCTATTTGTCTACCTTTTTTGAAGAAATGTCTATTTAGATCTTTGGCCTGTTTCTTAAATTGGATGATTTGCCCTTTTACTACTGTGTTTTAAGAGTTTTTATATACTCTAGATGCAAGTAAGCTACCACACACATAATTTGTAAATATTTTCTCCTGTTCTCTGGGTTGAGTTTTAGCTTTTTTTTTTGGTATTTTTAATATATTTTTTAATTTCAAGAAAAGCAGTTTTAGCTTTAATAAATCAAAATTTAAAAAATGCTAAGAAAGTTTTGCTTAAAACTTAAAGCCAGGATTAATTAAGATCTTTAGTGACTCAATAAAATGTGTGTGGGGGGAAGTATAGAAAGCAAACATAGATACCAGAGACAGTGTGGGAGGAGAGTGGGAGACGGCCGAGGGTAAGAGATAGGGAATCAAGGATGGGAAAAAGAAAAGCAAAACGTACATTAAACAAGAAATGGAAAATTATTTGTTGATGATAACATGTATGTTGATGTGTTTGATTGAGCCAATATACAGTGTACTCTGGATGGAAAATCTCACTTTGTATGCTGTAATGATGTACAGTGATTGAGTGTAAATAAATTTAATTTAAAAAAAAAAAAACTTAAACCAGGTTAGGATTCTGTTCAAACAGTAGGTGCATGAACCTATTGGCAGCTCAAGACTAGACAAAAATCCTTAAGTCTGGAAAACAAAGCATAGAAGAAAAGCAGTAATGTTTTAGTCAAAAGTCATAAGATTCTATTTCACCAGTTCAGACTCATGTACTTAATCTATCTACTGTTGTGATCCAATCTTTCCGTTTACATTCTGGAAGATAAGATTCAACTTCAGACTTATTCCTACCATTAAATTGGCAATTTTCATAGTTGTTTTTGAACTCCTATTTCTGTGTGTTTCTGTTTAGTTTTCCTGGTATAGCACTCCCTTTAGAACTTCTTGGAGAGCTGGTCTGGTGTTGGTAAATTCTTTCAGGTTTTGTTTATCTGAAAATGTTCTCCTCTTTTCTTCCCATATGAAGGATAATCTTTCTGGGTACAGTATTTTTGGTTGAAATTGTTTTTCATATAACACCTTGAATATATTTTCCCATTTGTCCCTTGCTCTCATTGTTTCCAATGAGAGGTCTGCTGTCAGCCTGATGGGATATCTTTTGTAGGTAACTTGATGTTTCTCTCTTGCCAAGCTTAGTATCTTATCTTTGTGGTTTTGGTCAATCTGGCTATAATGTGTCTTGGAGAAGGTCTTTCTGGGCTGATTCTATTTGGGGTCCTTTGTATTTCTTGGGACTGGATCTTTGAATGCTTCTCTAGGTTTGGAAAGTTTTCTTTTAGGATGTTATGGAATAGATTATCAATGCCCTGATTAGTCTCTTCACCTTCTGAGATACCAATTATCCAGATGTTTGGATTTTAATGATATCTAGTATTTCTCATATATTATTCTAATTTTGGGAGGCTATTTTCTCAGTCTTTATGGTGAATTTTTTTAGGCCAGTGATTCTGTCTTCTACATCTGAGATTAGATCTTCTGTATGATCTAGTCTGCTTTTAGTCCTTTCAAGAGAGGTTTTGATTTCCTATATTACAGTCTTCATCTCTAATAGTTCCATTTTACTCTTTTTTATGGTGTGTATTTCCCCTTTAGATCGTGCAAGAACTTCCTCATCTCCTGAAGCTCGTAGTCTCTTTTCTCTGTTAGCTTTGTCACTATGAATATTCTAAATTCTTTATCTGACATTTATGTGAGTTCCATTGTACTGTCTGTGAATGAAGAGTAGTTATTCTTTTCCCTTGGAGGAGAAGTATTTTCTTGCTTTCTTATATTTGTTGTGCACTTGCAATGATTTCTAGTCATCTGATGAATTATAAAATTCTTTCTAATTCTTGAAGTTCAATCTAAGCATTCAGAGGTGTGCAGGAGGAGGTGGTCTGCAATCTCTCTTCTGTTCTGTTTTTCACCCTTTGTGTGTCAGATTCAGTGAGAATTGAGGAATATTCTGACCCTAATAGTAGTCAGATGTTTGGGTAATGTTCTCTTAGACCTGTCTAGACACTCAGTGTGTGGAGGCTGAGTAGCCAAGGGATGAAGGCAAAAGAGATAAGAAAATAAAACAGAAGAAGAGAAAATATAAAAAGAAAGAAAAAAGAAAAGTCCATAAAAACTTATATTTTAATTTTAAAAAGCAAAAAATGAAAACCACATGGTTTGAAAGCAATATTTCACAGCTCAAGTTCAGTAGTCATCTCAGAAGGGCCTGGGCTTTTGCCTCTCCTAGATAGGAGGGGGAAAAGGCAAGAATTAGCAAGATAAAAGAGGGGCTGAGGGCCAAGAAAATACTTTACTGTAAAAAAATAAAGAAGAGACACAGAGAGACACAGAAAGACAGAGAGACAGAGAGAAGGATACAGAGCTTGCCCAACCACTCTAGAAATGAGTCTGGATGGTGAAATATCAGCAGAAAATCTTCATTTTTAGTCCCTGAAAGCAATATTTCACAGCTCAAGTTCAGTAGCCATCTCAGAAGGGCCTGGTTTTTTTGCCTCTCCACTCTAGAAATGTGTCTGGAGGGTGGAATCTCAGAAGAAAATCTTCAATTTTCCTACTTGAAAAATATTTCATAGCTCAAGTTGAGTATCCATCTCCATGTTTTCACTTTTACTCGTACTCTTTGAAGCATAAATGCTTTATCTTTGTCAAACTCTAATTCACCCATTTTTCTTTTGTTTCTTGTGCTTTTGTTATCTTACCTAATAAACAGATGCCCAACTCAAGTTCACAAAGATTTATGCCTATGTTTTCTGTAAAATTTAATAGGATTATAACTTACATTTAGGGGTTTCATTAATTTTGAGAAAATTTTTGTATATAGCATGAGAGAAGGGTCCAAATTCATTCTTTGACATGTGGACATCTAGATATCCCAACATCATTTATTGAAAGGACTATCCCCTCTGCTCCCCCCATTAAATCGTCTTAACACTCTTGTTGGAAATCAATTGAACAAAATGTGAGAGTTTATTTCTGGGCTCTCAATTTTGTTTCATTGATTTCTATGTCTATCCTTTATATTAGTGCCACAGTATCTTAATTATTATAGCTTTGTCATAAGTTTTGAAATTGGGAAGTGCTAGTCCTCAAATATTTTTCTCCATTTTCAAGATTGTGTTGGCTATTCTTTATCCCATACATTTTGATACAGATTTTACAAAGACCTTGTGGCTTTCTGTAAAACAAGAAGCTGAAATTTTATTAGGCATTGGATTGAGTCTATAGATTAATTTTAGTAGTATTGTTATCTTTTATTCAGAATTATTTTATTTAACCTTATTTATTTATTTATTTATTTATATGTTTTAAAATTTGACCAGAAAGGGACAGAGTGACAATGAGAGTGAGAGTGAGAGAGAGAGAGAAGGTGAGAAAGCAAACTGCCAGGTCCAGGACTCGAATTGCCAACAGCCATGTGTGAGTCCAGCACTCCCAACCACCATGCCATCTGCCGGCCCCAGTAGTATTATTCCCTAAAATAGGGCATATGTACTTGCCAGAGAGGCAGAGAGACAGAAAACAAGAAATCACCTATCACCTCTTGGAGGGATGGCCACACTGCAATCCCTTCTCCTCTAGTGTCCTCTTGGGATTCTGGGCATGCACACACGTGCCCAGTGTGAGTTTCAAGTTCTTGTGACTCAAACTGTGGTTGGTCACATGAGAATCCAACACCTAACCATTATGCCACTTGTTGGTCCTGCCATCTTAATAATGTTAAATCTTGCAATCCATGAACATAGAAAGCTTGTTCATTTATATAGGTCTTCTTTAATTTTTTTAAACAATGTTTGTAGTTATCAGAGTATAAGTTTGCACTTCTTTTGTGGAGTTTATTTCTATGTATATTATCTATTTGATAATAATACCAGTAATACAATACAAAAACATAAAATCCAATAAATACAATAATGTAAATAGTACTTCCCTTAATTTTATTGATATTTTCTGATTGTTCACTCAAATAGATATAACAACTGACTTCTGTGTATTGATATTGTTTCCTGTTTCTCTTTGCTCCTTTATGAGTTCTGATTATAAGACTCTTTTTTGGGAGAAGTTTTAGGTTCACAACAAAATTTGGAGAAAGGTACAGATATTTTCCATGTACTTCTTGCCTCTACATGTGCGTACCCTACCCCATTATCAAAATCTCCCACCAAAGCAGTATGTTTGTTAGAACTGATGAACTTAAATTGACACATCAAAATCACCCAAAGTCCAGAGTTTACATTAGAATCCATTGTTGGTACTGCACATTCAATGGGTTTGAACCAAAATATTATGACATGAATGTATGAAAATACTAAGCATGATAGTATTTTCATTACTCTAAGAATCTCTATTTTCTGCTTATTTTTTCTGCCTCCCACTCCAATTCCTGGAAACCATTGATCTCCATATTTTGCCTTCCCCAAAAGATCATAAGGTTGGAATCATTGCCTTTTGAAAAGGACTTCTTTCACTGGTAATAGTACTTAAATTTCCTCTAAGTGGTATCATGGCTTGATAGTGTTAAATTCTTTTCACCACTGAGTAATATTCTATACGTTGAATGTACCAGGGTTTATTTATCTGTTCACCCTCTGAAGGGCATCTTGGTTGTTTATGAGTTTTGGAAATGATAATAAAGCTGCTATAAACATTTGAGTGTGTTTTTGTGTGGGCCTAAGTTTTCAACTCATTTTGGTAAACACTGAAGATAAGAAATTGCTGGATTATATGGTAAGGGTATATTTAGTTTTGGAAGAAACTGTCAAATTTTCTTTCAAAGTTACTGTACTATTTTACATTCCACTAGGAATGAATGAGAGTTCCTACTGCTTCTTATCTACCAGCATTTGATGTTGTTAGTGTTTTGGTTAGTGATATATCATTGTTGCTTTAATTTTCACTTCACTAAGGTCATTATGTGGAGCATCTTTTCATATTCTAATTTTCTACCTGTATATCTTCTTTGGTGAGGTGTCTGTTAAGACTGGCTTATATTTAATTTTTTTTATAGTTTAGTTTTAAGTGTTTTTCATATATTTTGGGTAACAGTCCTTTATCAGATATGTATTTTGCAAATATTTTCTCTGATTCTGTGGCTTGTCTTCTCATTCTATTGATATTGTCTTTCACAGCAGAAGTTTTTGATTTTTTTGAAGTTTAACTTATCAGTGATTTCTTTTATGTATTATGTCTTTTGTGTTGTATTTAAAGAGTCATCATATCTAAGGTCATCTAGATTTTTTTATTATTATCTTGTAAGAGTTTCATAGTTTTGTATTTTACATTTAGCTCTAGAATTCATTCTGAATTATGTTTTGTGAGGGGTGTAAGAACTGTATTTAAATTCATTTTTTTGACATGTGAATGTCTAGTACTATTTCTTCAAAAGACTATTTTTGTTCCATCATATTGCCTTTGCTCCTTTGTCAAAGATCAGATCAGCTGACTATATTTATGTGAGCCTATTTCTGGGCTCTCTATTCTGTTCCATAAATCTATCTTTTTAAAAAATTTTTTGGTTAACATCAAACTGTCCTGATAACCATAGTGTTACAGGCAGTCTTAATATTGGGTAGTATTAGCTTTCCAGTTTTGTTCTTATTCTGGGTCTTTTGCCTCATGAAACTCTAAAAAATAATTTGTCAGTATCCACAAAATATCTTGTTGGGCTTTTGGTTGGGTTTACATTTATATCAAGTTGGAAAAAGTGATAACTTGATAATGAGTTATCTTAACCATAACATGGAGTACCTATTATTTAGTTCTATTATTTTATTTATCAGAAATTTGTAGCATCTCTCATTTAGATTTTGTACATATTTTGTTAGATTTATACTTAAGTATTTTGTTTTGAGAGGTGCTAATATAAATGACATCTTGTTCTTTTAATTTCAAATTTTACTGTTTATTTCTGATATGTATGAAAGTCATTGGCTTTTGTATATTAACTTGCAATCTTGATATAATTACCTATTAGATGCAAAATTATTTTGTTGATTATTTTAGAATTTCTCCATAGACCATGTAAACAGCTGGACAAACATCATTGACTATTTTTCTCCTCTTTAACTCTTTAAGATGTATTGTATGGTCAAAAGCAAAAATTATAGCATTGTCTGATAAGATTTTCAAAGTATGTAGATGTGATAATTCAGGTACCTACCACATAAAAAGGAGAGGGAAAAGGGATGTATATGTTGATGAGATCTGTGCCTCTTGCCTGAACTTATGAACATTGATTCTAAGTAGACTTTCAAGAGTTAAATATGTTTGTTATAATCACCAGAGAAATAATTAAAATAGACAGAGGGGAAAAAAACAAAAAACTAAATAGAGAGATAGTCAAAATGAAAATAGACTACTAAAAAATGATTAAATAGTCCCCAAGAAAGCTGAAAAGAGAAAACAAAGAAATAAATGGTAGATGTAGTAAAGAGAAATCAAATATTAAATATTAAACAAAAATTCACACATATCAATAATTATATTAAATGTAAGTGGCCTAAATCAACCAATGAAAAGAGATTGTCAAAATAGATCAACAGAAACATAACTCAACTATATACTATCTACAATAATAGATAAAAAACAAAAGGATAGAAAATATAGACCATGCAAATTCTAATGCTGCAATGACTATATAAATATCAAAATAGAATTTTAAGCAAAAAACAAAAACAAAAACAAAACAGACAAAGATTAAAACAATAATTACCAGGGACAAAGAGAAAAATTGCATAATAATAAAATTGATTTACCAAGAAGATAAAACAACTCTAAATGTGTAGAAGGTAAGAATAAACCTTCAAGATATAAAATGAAATCTGATAGAACTGATTTATCACTTCAGCATGTTGTCAGTAATGAATAGAACTAATGGTCATAAAACCAATAAGGATATAGAAGATCTCAATAATATCATCAACCAAATGGATCTAATTGACATTTATGAAATTCCCTACCCAAACATAGCAGGATACATATTTTAAAATAAGGTAAAAAATATTCGAACTGAGCAAAAATGAGAATGCAACATATCATATTGTTGTAGAGTGTCATTGAATGAACGACTACCAAAATCAGATTAAATTTAAAGGGAGTCTTTATTAGTTGTCCAGCAACTACATTTCTGACTTCTGCGAGCCTCAGGTTGTAGTCATTGGCCAACTAATAAAGACTCCCTTTAAACTTAATCTGACTTTGGTGGTCATTCATTCGATGACACTCTACATTTGGAGGCCCCAGTGAGATCTGGGAACCTTAGAGTAGCCAAATAACACCCCAGTGAGGAGGCTCCTTACACCCTGTCCGGAGTTCCAAGAGGGGTAAAGAGGCCTCACAAAACGTGGATCAGAAATTGGAGTTAGGAGGGCTGGACGCAGCAGAACCTCCAGGTCCCTGGGCCTGAGTGTGATGGCACTTCAGGTCCCTGGTGACAGTGATTTCTGGGTATACTGTCTTTCTTTGTCTTGTCTTTGTCACCCTTGTCTTTGTCAAAATGGGACAGGGCCAATTGTCAGTCTGTTCATCAAAATGTGCCCCCCTTAACTGTTTTCTAGATCACTTTCAAGACTTTTGACACTGGGTCAAGGGTTATGGTATATCTATGAATAGCCTTATTAGTGTCAAAATAACCCTAGGGAAATTGGCTCTTATAGTCCTAATGCATGTGTGCATTCATACATATAATATGTCATGTTATATGCTATATGTTGTATGTCTGTGTGAAAAAGGTCTTAAAAATTCTATTCAATTTGGTTTATAAAAAGAGCGCTCATAAAAATTGGTTTAAATGCTTTTCATGTTCATATAACTTTAATAAACAATCTAGTTTTAAATGTAATAAAAGAACTAATAAGTAAAAGTCTTCACAATTTTCAACATATATTTGTCTAAGTTTTTATTAACCAAACAACATCATATTTATCTTAATATAGTTGGTTTAATAAAACAACTAATATTTATGTGTTATATATTACTTTTTCTGTTTTTAGCTTTAGTACTAACAAAAGATCTTTGATCTCAAAATAACTTTTAAATATTTACAGAGGGCTCCTAAAACATCCAAAAAAAGATGTTAAATGGATCAGACTTATTCTTTATATGTGAAATAAAAATAAAAAACATAGTAAAATTAAATAATTCTAATTTTCTTTACACTATGCTTAAGTTATATATAAAAATATGTTATATACTTTTATGTCTATATATATTGTGTTCCAAAATAATTTGAGATTCCCAGAAATTTATAATAAAATATTTATCAGTTATATAATTTATTATGTTAAACTAATATCTAGCCAAATTTCTTTGTCAGTTATAAATTTTTGTCAGAACATTAACTATGACTATAATCCTAATGCCATGTCTTTAAAAAAATTCACACATACACACACAAAAGTGTTCTCTTACAAATACCAGTTTCTAAAAATCTAATCATTTAACTAAATAAAATTTTCACTTTCTATATAAACTAATTAATTTTCTAAACTGTTAAGCAAAAATTAACCAAAAAAAAAAACCTGTTGGACAAAATTACATGCTAAATAGCCAATACAATACACCTAAGTTATAAAAATAAAATTAATATAAAAATATAACTCTAATGTTAAACATAGACTCATAAAAATCATTGCCACCTAGTTCTGAGTCCTCCTTATAATTCTTCTTATTAAGTTAACATATTTTAGTTATTCCTATTGTTAGTCTTTAAATTTTATAAAATAAAAAAAGCCTGTTAATAAAGTTATTCAATTTTACATTAAAAAAGTTATTAAAACAAGTTTTATTACTATTGTTGGTTTATGCATGTTCATAAACTACCAGTCAATATATATAAGTATATATAATTCTATTTTTTACAAACTTAATAACTCCTCCAAAAAAATCAAACTTCCCAAAATAAAATAAAAAAACATAAATGATTAATAAAAATCAAACCTATATATCCAAAACAAAAACTGAAAACTCCTATCTAAAAGCTTAACAGTAAAAGTCTCGAAACATAGAGTAAGTTAAGACTAAAACTCCTGACTGCCTCCTCCCTCCCTGCCTTCTTATACTCCTATTTTTCTTTAGTCTCTCCCTTTAATTAAATGATCAAAAAGTTTAACTAAAAAAACAAAAATTTAAATTAAGACATTCTCCAACTAGAGTTTTTATATAGTCAATAATACAAATAACTTATAAAACCTATAAACTGAACTCTGCCCTCTTGACAATACTCCTTACAAAATCTACTAAAATTTAGTTTCACTTCTCAATATAAAAACTCTTACGATTCAAAAAAAAATATTTTTTCAAAAAGTTCTCAAATAACTGAAAAAAATTTTAACAAATTGACAAAAGACCTTAACCTTTGATTTAACTTTCACTTAAACAATACCCAATAATTGCTCATAATAATCCTAAAGACTAAAAACTTCTTCAAAGACAAAATCTAGACAAAGCCCAAATCAGAGCCTCTGCCTCAAAAAAACTCTCTATTTCCAAAATAAACAGCCCAGACATTAAACAATGCCCATGACTAACATCCTCATGTTTCCCACTAAAACCTTGTCCCCAAATATCAACAATATTTGTAGGCAAAGAGGAGAGGAATTTGTAGAATTAAACACTTTTGTTGAAAAAGAAGAGAAAAATAAAAAACCCTAAGCTTCCATTTTAAAACTTTAGGAAAAGAAGAGCAAAACAATCCCAATTCAAGCAGAAGATAGAAAATGGTAAAGATATGGACAGAAATCAATGAAATTTTAAAAAGAAAAACAATAGAGAAAAATCAATAATACTAACAGCTGATTCTTTAAAAAGCTTCTAACAAGATAAACAAAAATGAAAGGAGAGAAGACGTAAGTTATCACTATCTGGAATGAAAAGAAAGGCCATCATTGCAGAACCCATGAACATTGAAAGAATAAGGGGATATGGTGAACAGTTTATATAGTAGACAAAAGAAATGGACCAGTTCCTTAAAAATAATACATTGCCTAATAATACATTGTGCGTGTATGGTTTTTAAAACCATAAAGCAAAATCTGACAGAACTGATTAATAAACAGGCTCACAATTGTAGTTGGAGACTTCAACACTTTGTCAGTGATGGATAGAATTAATGGAAAGAGAATCAATAAGGATATAGAAGATCTGAAAAACACTAACTCATGGATCTCTATCGATCTATCTCTATATCTCCTGGCTGTAGCTTTCTCCATTTAAAATTTGTTATTCTTCTTCCAGCAGCTGCAACAGTCCCAGAGTATTTTTGTTTGTTTTAACTTTGCCAAAGAGGAAAGGAAAGTGAGAAAGTACCTTCCAAGGGGGATTGTCATGCCACAATCCCTTCTCCTCCATCTCTCCATCTTTTTGAGATTTTGGACACTTATGCACATGCACCTGGTGTGTTTCTCAAGCCACCGGGTCCAGGACTCCAACTGCACAGTTGGCCATGTGGGAATTCAGCCCCCACACCACAGACTGATTCCTAGAGTGCTTTCAACTGTAGGTCCTCTGACCTGTCTCATCTCAGCTCCTTTATTGCTAATTTTCCCTAAGTGAGGTCTTTGGTCCACCAGATGAGATGAATTCAGAGTTTTTGTCCACAATCAGCCTCAGGAGAACAATCAATGAGATTCTCAGAAAAGAATGCACATCGAGGAAATCCCCTTTGGGCTGACTGTCCATGAACTCCAGTTCTGTTTGTGGTTTCATATTTGTCAAGCACCCAGAGTGTAACAGGGGACTCATATGGAGAAAGCAAGGGGGGGTACTCATGGCAGGTCATGTCACTATGAATTGAAAAACTACTGGATGGCAGTGTGTCTGACCTTGGGAAAATATCCACTTCGGCAGGGTGACGGGCTGAGCCATGATGTACAACTCTTGGGAGAATAATGATAAGACATGGACAGAGTAAAGGTTCACAGACTTAAAATAATTCTATGGCTCTTGCACAACTTCAGATGGAGCCCAGGGAAAAGGAGTCCTAGTCATGTATTATAGAATAGACCTAGAAATTTTAAAGGGGAGAACTAACTGGAAAAAGCCTGGTCTTTGTCAAGAACAAAATGTTCTGGAAAACATTCCAAGCCAGATATCTTTGCATGGCTTTCAGATTCATTTACCCTTAGCTATGAACTTATTGACCCTTTCAGAATGCTTGAGACTGGGCTGGCAGGTGGCATGGTGGTTAAGGTGCTGGATCCCACATGGCTGACTGTGGTTTGAGTCCTGGACCTGGCAACTTGCTTTCTCACTCTCCCCTCCCCCCACCATGGTCAAATGAAAATAATAATAATAATAAAATAAAAAAAAAGACAATTCTTTGAAAAAGAATACTTGAGACTGTTGACTGTTTTCTGTTCATCCGAATGTGTAGCAGGGCAAGGTCTGGTTGGTTTCATATCTGGAGCCTGATATGGCTTAGAGTCAGCTATGGGCATGATCAGTGGCACCTAAAGCATTACTCTGTGAGGACCCAACATTTGCTGCCCACCACAGATCACAGATGCCCAGGGGAGAAGTTGTAAGATGACTGAAGTGTGTAGTGGAAGGGTCTGGTCTTTCTGCTCACTGACTACCCGTAAAAGCAACACAGAGAGCAGCCAAGGCAGAACAAGTGTCTCCCCAAAGAGCCTTTGCCTGGACCCTAAGTGGACACAAATGAAATTACATTTGAGAAGACAGTTGACCAAATAGCAAAGACCTACAGAACAACTAACCATATTCTTCTTGACAGGCTGGAGAATAGGAAGCAAACGATTACAACAAATTATACTAGCATTTACTGTTATCTCTACTACCTTGCTTTGAGAAGGCACTGTTCTGAGGCCTGTTTGTACCCCAACCTATGATTTTTGTGACTTTCACAACAATCTTGCAAGTTGTTATCACCATCTGCTGTGTAAGGGAGACTAGAAACAGAAATAGATTCTATTTGCTGGTTAATGTCACACAACTAGTAAGTGGCCATGCTGCCATCTCTTCTCTGTCTCCTCTCAGGATCTTGGGCACACATACATACACATGCCAGGTGTAAATTTCAAGCCACTGGGTCTGGAACTTGAACCATGATTGACTACGTGGGAGTCCAGTGATGCAACCACTTTGCCATCTGCTGGTCCCAGAGTGTTGTGTTATATGACTGAGCCACCATCTGACTCTGGGAGGACAAGGTTTGAAAGTGCAATTTAGTAATCCTGTAAGAGAGAATGAATTGAAGTTGGTTTGAAGATAAAATGAAACCAAATGCCAGTGATGACAATGTGAACTTCTTGCATATAGGAGAGAGAGATTGTAATATTTTAGGCTTGTCTTGTTTAGAGCCTGTGACGCAATCAGTGACCCATATGGCAGTGTAGTTAGATTAAATAGACAATCAGTTTGGAACACACAGAGCTGTTACCCTTTATACTCTGGTCTGTCTTTGTCACAGCAACTTAAGTATATGTCTTCTTTGAGCGCTCTTGACTGTAAGCAGCCAGAAGGCTGGGCTTGGCTCTTGCCCATCCTTGTCTATCTGAAAGGGGTATTCTGATTGTGGAGAGCCATAGCTCTTAAAATGACTTGTGAAAAGACACCCACAACCACAAGTGTCACCACATAAAGGACTTTTGAATTCTGAGTAGTATGGCTAATGTTTCCTACTGGTTCGCTGACTGGGATGGTTCACAAACATGAAATAATTGTCACCCTGGGTGGTTAGAACAACATCCTCCTGTTGTTTCAGCCACTGAATGCTTATAACATTGGTTAGTTGTAAGCATAAAATATAAACTATGGTTTGAGTGAACGGGTTATTCCAGTGGTTTGTATTTATTTTTAGTAGTGACTAATCATTTTTAAATAAAATTTTAGGGGAAATCCCATTATAATCTCAAAAACTAATATATTTTGCACAGTGTATGACAATGGTACCATAATATCTTTTCACTAATTCACTAATTATATCTTTACAACCCTATAAATAGAATACTG
The DNA here is from genome assembly GCF_000334495.1 of Tupaia belangeri chinensis. Lineage (NCBI taxonomy): Eukaryota > Metazoa > Chordata > Mammalia > Scandentia > Tupaiidae > Tupaia > Tupaia belangeri. The sequence goes on from NW_006159692.1 coordinate 7,733,781, forward strand.
TTGTCATCCCCAACTTACAGTTGAGGAAACTGAGGCCAAGGGAAGTGATCCAGCTTGCCCTAGCACACAGAGAGAGCCGATCTGGGACAGAGTCATGTTGCAAACACAAGCAGACTAGCTCCTGAGCCATGATATTTTCTGTCTCTTGCATCAGGTGTAATAGTTCTTATTTTTCAGAGAAATTGAGTCAATAAGATATTCATTCATTCATTCATTTACTTACAGGAATTAGCTTATACAATTATAGAAGCCAGCAAGTCAAAAATCTCCAGTGTGGTTTGGGAGGCTGGAGATTCAGGAGAGCTGATAATACAGATGCAGTCAAAAGGCTGTCTGCTGGAGAATTCCTCTTGCTTGGGGAGGCCAGTCCTTTCACTCTGGTCAGGTCTTCAGACTGAACGAGGCCAAGTCACATTGCTTTGGGCAATCTGCTTTATCCAAAGTTCTCTGATTTAAATATTGATCTCCAGAAACTTCTTCCAGGTTGACATGTGAAATCAATCATCATACCAGGTCGAAGAGATGAAAGGCTTCTGTAAGTGATTCAAATTGTATTTATCAGGAAGTATTTCACTGGGGCCAGCCGTTGGCATGGTGCTTATGGTAGTTGAATCTCACCTGTTCGACTGTGAGGTTTGAGTGTCTGACCCTGTGACTTGAAAAACATGAGCATGTGTGCATGCCTAAGATCCTAGAAGAGAATGGAAGAGAAGGGATTGCGGTGTGGTCATCACCCCTTACGGGTGTTTTCTCTCTCTTTCTGTCTCTCTGGTGAGTGCATGTGCTCTATAGCAAAATTAAGCAACAACAACAAAAGGTGTTTCATTTATGCAAAAACCCAGAAGCACCTACTCGAAGCACAGTTTAACAACCATGCGCTATAAAATAGGTGTTATTTCTCCTTCCCTTATTCCTGCTCTCATCAGTCTCTCTTTTCTGAACGTCTTTGTCTGTTTTAAAAAATGTTATTTTTTAAATTTTACTTATTATTATTATTATTTTTCAATTCGCCAGAGAGAGAGAGAGAAAGAAAGAAAGCCGCCAGGCCTGGGACTCAGTTGCAGTCAGCTATGTGGAAATCCAACCCCTTAACCATCATGCCACCAGCTGGTCCCATCTTTTTTCTTTTTAAGATTTTTCTTTTAGCTGGATTGGCAAGGCCATTTAGATTCACAGTCTCTAAATTCTGATCTCTTATCAATGTCAATAAGTAATTTGAAATATGCACTCCTAATATTTGTAAATTTATAAATTATACCCCAGCTAAACGTCATAGAGCATATATAAAATGGAAAATAATGAGGAAAGAAACAGCCTTCTTAATGTTTAATTTTGATGACTTTATCCTCATTATTGTGCACTTGGCTAGAGGGTTATTACTAACAATAGTGCATTTTAATCATATTTCAAATCAACTTCTCAATGATTTACATGAAAATTTTGGCTAACTTTATGTCACATATTATTATATGTTCCTTGTGTTACTTTCTAAATGGATGATAATGAGCTCTTTTGAGGAGTATAAGAAATGTCAGCTCTGACATTTTCTTGTTGTTTGCTTGGTATCTCCCGTCTACAGGGTCTTTGTCCTTGTAAGCATTAGTTCATTTTTAACCAGATAACTTAATGTATAATTCTACTTGTCAGGAAAAATTGTGAAAGGCTTTGAAATGGACAAGGAATGATTACTGGGTGTCCAGCATAATGCCACATTTCATTATTATGGAACTGTGCTACAACTCTGGATCTTGTAAAAAACCAGTAAGGGTGTCAATGGTTCTCTTCTACATCAATGCAAATGAGTACATCCAATGAAAAGCAATTGATAATTGCCCTGTGGATGAGGCTGCATCTAATTGTAAATTTCTTTCAACACATTCTTCTAATGACGTATATATGAATTTTCTGTGAATTCTCCTTTGAACCGGTTCTAACATCTCATTGTTCTCATTAAGTTATGAGCTAAATACAATCTTCAACATGTGTTCATTTTATATTTGTATGAGGACAAATACAAATGATTTTACCCTTGAAAAAATATCCTTTAATGCTCTGAACCAAGTGCACATAAGGTCAATATGAGACACCTGCTGGGAGGATGTGAACAAATGAAAACATCACGGTTAACCCCGACTCAATGTCTCTTTTCAGAAGTCCACATGTATGGCATGTGACATTTAACTAATCTAACAACTTGGCAGAGGAAGCCATGTAAATCCTTTAAACAGTAGTAAACCTTTATTTCTGCCTTTAGTAAAAGAAAGGTAGAATTTTATTCCTCTTAGTGAGTCATCTTGTGTACTCTCCCTTGGAAATCACTACATTAGAAGTGCGGTAACTGGAATCATTTGTTTTTCCTCTGAAAATCTGTGAAGTAAATGCTTTTAAGAAATCCAGTAATAGCTGGCTCTCCAGCTGTTCTTGGTTTTTAAGAACATGTGACTATTAAGTCAAGGTACTAATGAAGCATTGAGAGCTACAAGACACTAAAGTATGAATGTAATTGAGAATCAACAAGGTAGAGATTTTTCCTATTATCAGAGAGTTATGGAGAAAGGTCTAGAAAGTCTTTAAGCATGAGTTGCAGTTGTTTTACATTGTGGTTTGATATCCCTGCCATAACTTACAAACATACACACAAGATTCTATGTGACAGTTATGACCAGTACGACATAAAAAAAATAGCCTAATGTATTTCTATATTTAGAATTCCTAAATATTGCAACTCTTTCTGTGTCTAGTGAAATCCAAATAAAAGCATATTTTAAAAAGTAAAAAAAAATCTCTTAACTGACAAAAAAGAAAAAAGCAGATAAGGAGAGTGGACATTCGTTGTAACAGAAACCCCAAATGAAACTGTCAGAAGAATTCAAAACAGAAATGAAATTGACTTCTAAAGATAATGGAAGGCATATTTCTGTCTGGGCAAAATGCTATAGACTTTTTTGGGGGGAGGACTTCTTCCTCCTTGTCAAACAGCATTGTAGGGACCTGCAAGAACCCTGGAATACCAGATAACAAAGCAGAATAAGGCTCCAAAAACTTGAAGCCTGTGATAGTAGGTTAGAACGTGGATACCAACCTAAACAAATGACTAAGATGAAAGATCTAAATAAGAAATAGAGATTCATTCATGAGGGCAGAGCACCTTATAACCTGATCACCTCTCAGCATGATTATAATAACAATAAAATTTCAACACAAATTTGTCAGGGAAAAGTCAAACCATAGCAATCTCTCTGATTACTGTGTCTGGGTCCTGAGCCTTCCTCATCTGTTGTTTCTGAGCATGGGGGTTGAAGGTCTCAGGTTCTCAGAGATAACAGCGAGACAGAAAAATCAGAAAGTTTATGGAAGATCTAAACAACTCAATCAATGATCAGGATCCAACTAACATATAAAACTCTCCATTAGGCCCAGTTGTGGTGGTGCAGGCAGTAGGGATGCTTCTGTGTGATATTGGAGGCCATGTTTGCATTCTGGATACACCTATGGGTGCATCCATGATCCTGGCTGGCTGTTGGGCTGGGAGAAAGGATTGTTGAGTGAGGACCCTATGGAGGTTGCCCCCTACCCCATGAAAGAAGAAGAAGAAAAAGAACATCTTATCAAATAATAGCAGTGTACATATTTCTTTTTCAAGGGCCTATAAAATGGTCATCAAAATATACCACATCCTGGTCCATAAAATGAACCTCAATACATTTAAAAGAATTAAAATAGAACAAGTAGTAGTTTTCAGTTGATAATGAAATCAAACTATATATAAATAACTGAAACACAACAGGAAAGTATCTAAACATAAAAATTATACAAAACATTTCTAAATAATTAAAATCTTTTATATACAATATATATATTTATATATATTATATAAATATATATTATATATACATCTCAAATGTGGTGTTCTTTTATTAAAAACAATAAATGTGGCAAAATCCTTGATTTGGTTGTCATACACTGCATACATGCTTTGAAAATCCATGTTGTGTCATACAAAGATGTACACTAATTAAATGTAAATAAGAAATTATTAAATAAAGTAAAATAGAAATTAAAAACATAAAGTAAATAAATGAATGAATAATCACATGGGTCAAAGAGGAAATCTTGGAAGGAATTTAATAAGATTAATTTTGTATGCTTTGGAGATGTACCATGATTAAATGTAAAAAATAAATAAGAAAATAAAATTATAAAAGAAGTACTTGTAGCCGAATAAAAATGAAAATAGAGAGACTAGCAGGTGGCATAATGGTTACATCACTGGACTCCCACGTGGCTGACTGCAGTTCAATCCCAGACCTAGTGGCTTCAAAATCACACCAGACACATGTGCATACATGCCCAAGATCCCAGGAGGAGAATGGAGGAGAAAAGACTGAGGTGTGGTCATCCCCCCAGAGGGTGATTTCTCACTTTCCCTCTCACTGTGTCTGTCTATCTGTCTCTCTCTCCAGTGAGTGCATGTACCCTAAGGCAAAAACATTCTCTCAAAAAAAAAAAAAAAGAAAAGAAAATGAAAACAAAATACAGCAAAATACGTGGTAACCCAGCAATACAGTTTTGAGATTTATAGCTCTAAATACTTATGTGAGAAATAAGGAAAATGTCATACCTATGTTTCCATCTCAAGAAACTACAAAAATAACTGTAAAAAGCCCAAAGCAAGTTAAGAAAAAGAAATGAAAATAAGAAGACATCAATTAAATTGACATAAGAAAAGAATAATTTGAGAATATCAGTAAAACAAAAATTTGGTTCTCTAAAAATATCAATGAAATAAATAGACTCTTAGCAACACTGACAACAATTTAAAAAGAGAAGAGAGAAATCATCAATATGAGGGAAAAAAACTGTCTCTACAGAAATCATAGTCATTGAAAAGACAAAAATTGATACACAAACACCTTATGCTCATAAGTATGATGGCTTACATAATAAATGAACAAATTCTTCAAAAATTACAAACTATCAAAACATGTAAAAAGTAAAAAATGTTTTGTATCTTGATCAAATTGGATATACTCAAAAAAATTTCAAATGAAAAAGAAAGCAACCCATATAATCTGCCATGTCAATAAACTAAAAAAGAAAAGTCATATGGCCATATCAATTGATGGAGAATATCATAGCTTCTGCTTCATTAGATAATTCTGAGAATAAAATGCTTATAAAAGTGCCTGGTCCAGGGAACCAGCAGTTAGCGTAATGGCTATGTCGCTGGACTCCCACATAGTCGACCGCGGTTCGTGTCCTGGACTCGGTGGCTTGAAACTCATGCCAGGTGCGTGTGTGTGCGTGCCCAAGATCCCGAGAGGAGAATGGAGGAGAAGGGATTGCGGCGTGGCCATCCCCTCTGGGGGGTGATTTCTCGCTTTCTGTCTCTATGTCTCTCTCTGTCTGTCTGGCGAGCGCACGCGCCCTACAGTGAAAATCTCTCCAAAAAAAAAAAAAAGTGCCTGGTCCACAGTTGGTGTCTATTAAATATATGTTCACTATCATGATTTACCTCTATGTAAAACTTCCTTATGAGTTTGATAGTATCCCAGAGAGAGGGAGAATTGAATAAAAAGGGAAATTTTTATTATTACTATATTTTTTCACTTTGCTACAAGGTGTGAGTTCATGCCAGAGAGACAGAGAGATAAAGGGAGATAGAGGGAGATGACAAAGTACCACCCTCCCCCATGAGGAATGGCCATGCTCAATCCCTTCTTCTCCATTTTCTTAGGATTTGGGGCATGCTTGCACAGGTATCTCATGTGTTTTTCTTTCTTTCTTCCTTTTTATTTTTTAGGTTCTTGCCATAGGGTGCATGTGTTTGCCAGAGAGAGACAGAGAGACAAAGAGAGAGACAGGGAAAATGAAAAATCATCCCCCCTACCAGGGGACATGATCATGCTACAATCCCTTCTCCTTCACTCTTCCCTCGGGCATTTTGGGCGTGCATGCACGCACACGTTCCTGGTGTGATTGTCAAGTCAACATGGACTCAAACCATGGTTTACTATGTGGGAATCCAAGACATTAACAAATTAACCACCACCTGCTGCCTGGCCCTGGCTACCTCCCCTGTCCCTGTGTGTCTTTTAAGCCAAAGGGTCTGAGACTCCAACCACACCGTTGACCGTGTGAAACCCAACTCCCTTAACCTCCACGCCACCTGCTGGCCCTGATATAAAGAGATATCAAAGAGTCAAACATATGGCTCTCATTCAAAAATCTCTAAGAAAGGAAAAGGAAAATCACCACCAAACCCCAAGTTTCACCAGTTTCTTGGGACATTCAGAGAGCTCAGCACAGTCTGACTGCTGCATATCAGTGACATGTATGGTGACAGGATCTAACATGAAAATCCAGAGTTTTACCACAACATAGGGCAGTTTCCGCAGATTGAAAAGTGACAAAAATGATGGCACTCATTTAACACCAGTCACTTTCTCAGAGAGTTCTAAGATAGGTTTTTGGGTGTTAGAGAAAGACCTCACCAGAGATGGCTAAAACAGTCCGAAAAGAGTAAAAATACTAAACACTATTTTGGTGCCCTGGGTATGCTCTGAAACCACATTTAAGTTATCCCCAGAGATTTCTGGAAGTGAGTTCGGGGGTGGGTAGTTGGAGGTAGGAACCAGAGGCAGGGAGATGTGCTTCATTTTGTAAATGCAGCTCCAGTTTTACCCTAGGCTGGTCTGCCCTGCAGAACTGCAGGCCACACTTGGATTTTGTGATGTGGACCTAACCTTTTGGATATCTCTCTGTCTCTGTTAGCATCTCTTCTTACAGGCCTCTTTTATTCCCCCTTTGTCTATCTACATTTCCCACCAGGGCCCTTGAAGTGGTTTTGTTTTAGTAATCTTTTTTTTAGGGAGATTTTTGCTACAGGGCTCATGTGCTCACCAGAGAGACAGCGAAAAATCACCCCCCAGGGGCAATGGCCATGCTGCAATCCCCCTCCTCCACTCTCCTCTTGGGATCCTGGGCACACATGAGGTTCAAACCACTGGATCTGGGACTCAAACTGTGGTGGACTATGTGGGAGTCCAGCGACATACCATTATGCCATCTACTGGTCCCATTTTAAAACACACTTCTAAGTAACTCATGGATTAGAGAAAATTAACAAAGAACATTTTTAAATGTCTTAAATTTTACAATAAAAATATATCAAAATGTGTGGGATACAACAAAAGCAGTGACTAGAACAAAATTTGTTTGTAGGACTGATTAATCCACAATTTCAATTTTATTTTGATTTCTTCATTGCCTTCGGTTTCATTGTGAAATAAAAGTAAATTGTTACCTCTTTTTTTGGAAAACCGTCCATGTATTCATCCAAGCTAAACCAACACCTGGACACTCTTACTAGGTACTAATTTTAGGTGAGATGCTATGCTTGGTGCTACAAGAATGCCAAGAGACACAGACTCAGCTCACAGAAATCTCTCTGTCTGGGAGGAGAGAGATGAATGTAATGTCTGACAGAACTGTAAGAGATCTCAAACAGGCACAGGTAGTCTCATCTGTCAAAGTGAATAGAACATGAGTTCAGCTGAATGGGGCCATCAGACAATGAATGGAGGCCATGAGCTCAGCCTTACAGTGAAGCACTGTGGTATAGGAAAAGCATTGCAAAGGCCCCAGGTCAGGAATTCATGAAGCATGCTCAAAACCTGGTGTGAGAGCAATTCAATGGCGAGGGCAGGCACAGGAGAAGAGCAGGAGATAAGGCTAAAACAGTGGTGTTTGAAGAGGAGAGTTCTGTTTTATTAGATCTAGACCAAAGTGTTTTATTAGATCTAGACCATGTGCAGCTTAGAAAGAAAGAAAAAAAAGAATTTAGAGCATTTGTTCCCAATGAGTAATTCTTCCATCCACCCATACTTTTAAAACCCCTAAAAAAAGAGAAAATATAATGTCTCTCATAGTCACCATTCCATGGTTGGCATTTGATAAGTGTTTGTCAAATAAGCTGTTAGATAAATGAAAACAAAAATGGGGCATAAGGGAGGGACCCCCTGCATGGTGTCAGACAGTGGCACTCCATAAGGACATCGCCATGGGGTTCACATTTCTCTTAGCACTGGACAAAGACAGGACAAGTGACAGACTTAGGTTTAAAGAGAGAGAGAAGTTTGGGGTTTAACATGAAATATTCAAATGTAACACTTCACAAGAAGTCTCTATATTTGAGAGAACATGTGCTGTGTATCCCAGAGGTTTCCAGACTGCTCTGCTGATGTCGTTTTTAGAGTTTGACCTTAGCTGGCAGAGGCCACAGGAGCTCAGTCTTCTCCCATTCTCTGTATTCTGGTGAAAAAGAAGTGAGTGGATAACTGCTTAATAGAGTACTGTTTTTCCTGGTTATAACTGCTTCAGTTTCTTCCATGTAACTAGAACTTGATGACTTTTTAAAGTTCCTTTGTAGTGCTATTTCATTAATTTTTACAATCTACTCTATGTGAGACAACAAGGGGAGAGATTATTTTCAACTGGTTTGACAATGGAGAAACTGAGAGTTAAAGGGATTTCATAGCTTTCCTAAGATCTGGTTGCTAAATGGAGAAGATGAGATTTATCTCGGGTTTTGTACTTATTCAGTAGTCAAAAGTCTAAATATCTTCTATATTTTAGATACTTGCTGAGTACAAAATAAACCCCATGTTCTCATTCAAGGACTAGAGAGCCCAGTAGGAAGATTCTAGTTCATACAACAAGAGGATTTTATATAGAATACCTTTTCTTTTTATAAAAGCAGAAAAATAATGGATAAGTGAAACAAAAATAAAAGCCTTTTAAGAGACATAGCTGAGCTTAGTAGAAGGAAGGAAAAATTCCCACATGCCAGAAATGAAAAGGAAACTTAAAGCTAGAAAAATAAGCTAGTGGGCAGATATTTTGGTCAGCAGAGGAGCAGAGTCTGGTTATAGGTCCTAGCAACTGGAGATGGGGATCAAATGCCTTGCCAGGATAGAAGACGGGGTCAGTGATCTGCAGAACGCTGAAGGCTAGAACCAAGAGCCAGAAATCTGAAAAGGGTGTCTTTCCAGTAAGGGAAACTCAAAACAGAAACGACAAGAAGGCCTATTTTCAGCTTGGGGTCTGAGCGAAGAGAAAGAAAGGTTAATCTGTGATTTTTCAAAATATCAAGCCTGTGCCTTGTGTAGAAGTGATAGCAATTTTAAGTGTATATTCTCACGTGATACGGGACTCCTTAAGAAATTAACATCAAACTGGACCAAGGCAGATTCCCTGCAGAACCAAAGGTCACTTTCTGTGAAACTTTTCAGTCCAGAGTGCCGAGGAATATCCACAGGTAAATAAATCCCTTGAAAGGTGAACTTTAAAGCAAGAATCACCAACTATACAGGAAAGCTATCAACTGTGAGAAAGAACTAGCAGACACAACAAATATGAAAATAGCACATAAGAACTTGAGATAGTCACGTTATCTGAAAGAGACTAAAAATAAACATGTTTCATGTAGTCACCCTACAGGGTTGATGCACTCCAGATTTTTTCCTTTCCTTTAGCTGTAATTTTGTAAAAACAATTTATTGTATATTTGAAAAGATGTAAGACAGGAGACTTTGTTCCCAGGACAAAGAATGACAAACGTTTGAGGTGATAGAAATGATAACCACCTTGATTTGATCATTACACATTGTATACTTGAGCCATATCCCATAAATAAATAGAATTTATATACTTGCTGTCAATTTACTATAATAAAAAAATAGATAAAATAAGTATTTTCAATATATGAATGAGAAGAGATAAAAGAAGTACTAGAGATTCAAATAAAATAATAGTTAAACGCATGTTCCGAAACACAAGTTCAGTAATGGAGGTAAGTAAAAAAGGACGTACCAGTAGACTGGACTTATGTGAAGAAAGAATAGTTGCTTGAGTAATCAAACTGAGGAAGCTTTCTGAAGATGGAAAATGTGAACCCAAATGAAGAAATATGGAGTAGAGAATAAGAAGGTCCAACATACCCCTAACAGGAGTTCTAAGAGTAGACAAGAGGATGTGGAAGAGGCTGAATCAAAGTTTTAACACCTGACAACTCTCTAGACATAATAAACCCTCAGCTAACCCTGCACATCAAATCTCAGAGTATAAAGAAAACCTAATCCAAACCTAGAACCACAGTAGTCAAACCATTGAACACTACAGACCAGCAGGCATGTGGAGGAGAGAGGAGACAATCTCTTAGAGGAATAATAGTTTAGAAGGGCACAGAAAAGGCTCAAAGGAAGGAGGGAGTAGGTTCCAGGGGAGTCATTAAAATAGGCTTAGTGTTCTAGAAGCATGAGAGGGAGAGGCGGGATGCAAGTAGAGGGGCTGTGGTGAGTATGAGGGATGGACGTGGCTATCCCTTACACTCCATCCCAAGTAGGAGGGAGGCTCTGTTCTAGGGAATCATTGAAGGTCCATCCTGTTGTCCAGTGAAAGCCACTAAAGATTTTAAGCAGAGCAAGGGCAGGTTGAAATTTGCATTCTAGACACTGCTCTTGCTATTTTATAGAGAATGGACATGAAATGTATAAAAATGGAAGTGGAGCATGAACTTGAAGATAATTACTGTAATCCAAGCTTGAGGCTGAGGCTCAGAATGCGGCCAGCACTGTAGGGAGAGGTGGTGATGAAGGAAAGTGGCTAAAGGAGATGAGGCACTCAGTCTGTGGTGCCTGCAGGGAGGGGACGTGAGGCTGAAGGATGACTTCCACGTCTCAGGCTAGAGAACAGGATGCCTGGTCCACTGACGATGGCCACAAAAGCTTGCTGATCTTCATAGACATGTGGCCTTTATATCTCACTTTCTATTCACTATTCACTTCTTTACTGTCTCTTTTTTTAGTAGCCAATTCAATGATCCATAATTATTAAGTCATTCTTGTGAATGATCTTGAAAATAAATTCCTGCTTACTTTGGATCAGTGATGAAATATGTTATTTGCAAGGTAATGCACATAAATGGTTAGCAGTAGAATGCTTAAGCTATTTATCTACTGTACAGGGAGGCCTCTTCTTTAGAAAGGAAAAAAAGGAATAAAAGGATGCCCAGTAAGTTTTTGTGGTGGAGGGTTATAGGGGAAGATGCAGTTTCTAATAATAGTGATTCCTTGGCATAATCACATATATAATAAGATATGGCTGAAATCTGTATGCTTTTATAGGACTTTAGAGAGCCCAAGTTGGCCCTGTCCACCCTCTCCAGGTCTTTTTAGGATGTTCAGTGGACTCAGGGTTTCTTAGTGTAAGAATAAAAAAGATACTAGTCTTCTGCTTATGGGCAAGCTGTAGGGTCAAGAGACAATGTTACCAATGTGCTATAGATTTTTTTATCAATGAATTTTTTTAATCAATCAATAAAGTTGCCTCACTTCAATATAACAAATATCTTTTTAGAAGGTTTTTGGCACAGGGCATGTATGTTTGCTGGAGAGGAGAGACAGAGAGACAATGAGAGGGAAAATGAGAAATCACCCCCTGGGGAGATGGCCACATTGCAATCCCTTCTCCATTCTCTTCCTGGGATTTTGGGCATGCATGCACACACACCTGGCCTAGGGGCAGGGTGGAACTTGTGTGTGGCCCTTCAGAAAGCCCCACTCTTCATGAGGGGTCTCAAGGAGACTGCCAGGAGAGCTCCAGGCAGGGGCCAGACTGGGCTCCTCTATGCTCTCACTGTGTGGTCTCCAAAATTCATTAAACCTCTTGCTGCCTTGGCCTCCCCATCTGTGAAATGGGGATCAAATTACGTTGCTGCAAGTCTGTCTGCCCAGTGACATCTCCATGATTAATGAGATTATGGGAAAGGCGTGTTGCACCCTGGGGCCGACTCATTTACTATGAAGCGAAGTCCATATTTCTTCTTCCTTTCACACCCTGCCAAAGATTAAAAACAAAAGGTTAAATAAGCTAAGGGGAACATTTTCCAGAACTTTAATGCATAACATTAATAATTGCATACACGTGTAATAATTATCATCTAACTTAAGCTAAAAACTCTACTATCAGAAAACTAATTTGTTTTTGTGCCAGGTTAATTTTAAATAATTTAACCAGACCTAGTTTTTTTATTCCCTAAATAAAACAGATTACGCACAAAGTGACATTTCAAATGACCACAATTTGCAAACACCTCCAGGGCGTTGAGGTTTAGTCCTTTCTCTAGGGAGAGTCTGAGGAATCGCTTAAATAATTCCAAACCAACTTTTAGCTTGTTATGACTTTTCCAAGGAATAGGACTGAATCAATTTCTATGTGTTTCCTAGAAAAAAAGAAAAAAGCTAAGAGTTAAAGACAGAGCAGAGTCATCAATCTTTAAAAATATCATCGACAAATACTTACACATAAGAGTCATTGAACTGCATACATAGTTATTGTTATGTGGTGTGTGGGAGATGCCTGTGGGTCGTTCAGAACCTAGAGGAACATGTCTACACAGATCATTTTAACTTAGGGTGAACTAGCGCAGTGGGGACATAGCTACAGGCCTTAAGCATTGGCTGCTTTAAGATGATCCCATCTGAGTAAATTCTGAGGGTTCTTGTACTCATGTGAGATTTTAGTCTGAGAACATAGTTTTGCAAGTTTTTGATACTCTCCTAGATTCTGCAGATTCTTTCATTCATTTTATATGCCCGACGTGAGCCTGAGGATGCACCACGTTGTGTAACAGGGTGGGAATAATCAGTAAAGCATGAGCTTTTGCTGAGAACTCTACTGCCTACAGGTGGGGAAATAGCAAGCAGGGTTGGGAGTGGAGCATATCCAACCAGAGGGCAGTCCACCTCTGCACTGGTGTCACACAGAAAGAAGGTAGGACCTTCTTCCAAGAGATGGCAAAATTTGAATACTAATGTGATGCTTTCTGATTGTCTAATATTGGTAATTGATTGCAAAACTGTATTTCTTTCAACACTGGGCTCTGTGTTGGGCCAAAAATAAAGCTAGTAAGTAATGTCTTCTCTAGATGTTCTTTCAGCCCCAAAATTTTCTACTCTCATCACCAGAAGCCATCTTGCCTCTGTTCTAGATAGGAATGGTATACATCTGAGATTGTGATAACTTGATTTTTACAAGTATTTTTACAAGTATGGTGATAACTTGATTTTTACAAGTATGTATTTCTTCCATGAGCAAGAAAGAGAAACAGAGAGACAACAGCCCTACCAGGGCTCTGAGGCTGTGACCCACCCCTGGCCATCAACCCCTCTGAGATCACCCACAATCATGCAGCTGGCATACTCGGGGAAGTCTCCTGACTTGAACTGGAGCCTTCCTCTTGTGCCTAATTTGGTTCTTTTTTGATGACACAGCTACCTCATCACTTAAAGACAGCAATTCTCTTATTAATTAAGACAAGTTTTAACTTGAACATATTCCCGAGGGAGCTAAATTCAAATGTGTGTCCGACCAGGTGACCAGCCAAGCATTCTCCTTCTGAATATCTTTTACTCATTCATTCTTCCTTACACAGAAGTCCAATATACATATTTAAACTCTAAAACATTTTACGTTATTAGAAAAGTAAGAGTTTTTAAATCTGTGCTTTAGAAGATGTAAGAATTGATAAAAGAAATAAAATTAAAAATATTTTAGACATAAAAACATGAAAAACAATAGTGGATACAGAGACAGTACAGGAGGAGGGTGGGAGATGGGAAGGGAGGGAGGAAATCAAGGGGGGAAAAAGAAGCAAAATATTCAACAGACAAAAAAAAATGGGAAATTATCTGTTGATGGCAATGTGTATGGTAATTTCTTTGACTGGACTAACATACAGTGTATTCATGATGGGAAAATTCATTTTCAATGTTGTAAAGATATACAGTGATCAAATGTAAAAAATAAAATAATTTAAAAAGTTTTTCAAATGAAAGAAGTTTAGAGCCACTTCTAGAGGTTGATTTCTCATGTATTTCTGTGTTATCATCTTCCTTTGTGAGAAAAGCCCATAGTAAAAGGATTGCGGGCCAGCCAGTGGCACAGTGGTCAAGGTGGCTGGATTCCGCATGGCTGACTATGCAGTTTGAGGACCAGAGGCAGTGGCTTAAAAAATGTACCCTAGAGGGCCAGCAGGTGGTGCACTGGTTAAGGTTCTGGACTCCCATGTAGCTGACGACAGTTTGAGTCCTGGACCTGGTGGTTTAAAAGTCATGCTGGAAGGTGTGTGTGTGTGTGTGTGTGTGTGTGTGTGTGTGCGCACGCCCAAAATCCTGAGAGGAGACTGGAGGAAAAGGAGTTGTGGTGTGGCCATACCCCTGAGGGCAGGGGACAGTTTTTCACTTTTCTTCTCTCTCTCGCCAGCAAGTGCATGTGCCCTTTGGACAACAACAACAACAACAACAACAAAAAACCCAAAAAAAACCCCCAAAAAACAAAAACAAAAACAAAAACAAAAAACTCTGTGTGTGTGTGGGGGGGGAGGGTGCTTGCCCCAAATACTGAGAGCAGATTGGACAGGAAAGGATTGTGCTGTGGCCATCCCTTGGTGGGATGGTGGTTGGGAGTTCTCACCCCTCCACACCAGATGTACATACCTTATAGCAAGATAAATAAATAGAAGGAGGAGGAGGGGGAAGAAGAAAAAAGAATGGAGAGCAAAATCATCCGTGCGGAATTCGATACATGCCTCATAAGTGACAGTCCAGTCCTCTGCAGCTGCCCTGGGCTTCTGGTGGCCATGGCTTATTGCCTCTTGGGGGCTGTGCCCATTGAAGTGTGGCTGAACTGGACAGGTAAGCCTGAGTGCCTTAGGCTGGTCTGCCCAACACCCATGTACATCGACAGTTGCCTGCGAGGTTTCTCTTAGAGAATCAGAGAAAATAAGATCGGTTAATGTGATGGGGAGATTATCTTCCTCATTCTGTTGCATGTATTTGGACATGACGTGCTGGGCGGGATGCCTTGGGAGATGGTAGCAATTGTTTCTACAGCTCACAGCTGATGTAGACAGTACATGTATTTGAAGGGCTCTTCCTCACACGTAGTCCCAAAGGCAAATCTAAATGAGATGCAGCAAAACAGAAGGCGCTAGTTGTGCCTCCCCTGAGGTTAATAGACCACCCTGGTCTCATGGAAACACCCAAGGTCAAGGTCTCTTGCTTGGCTTCTGACTAGCGTTTGCATTTGAAGTGAGGAAGGGCAGTTTGCAAGAAGTTAGCAGCTTGATGGTTGCAATTCTGTTGAGGACAAACATTAGCTCACCTCATTCTGCTTTTCTTCTTGAGGAACTCCATCCCCTGCTTTGAAGAGAAGTTGTGGGCATAAGAGAGAGTTGGGGAATATTTCAAAGCTATGAGGGTTGATCTGTGTGGAAGTAGAATACAAGTGTACTCACGACTGGGTTTGTTAGCCTTATGTAGAATTTTGTTGTGATCTGGGTCACTCACTAAAGCCTGCAGCAACTGAATACAGGCTCTGACAGAGACCTCTGGGAGGAGAAACCAAGACTGTTCAGTCCATTCGGCACAGTGAGAGTTGGATGAGGACTGACACCAGCAGAAATACTCTTGGTCTAACTAGGCAGTTTCTCAAAGAAACCGAGAGTCGCAGAAATGAGCTCTAGATAATCACTTACTCTCTGTGCTGCTCAGATATCATGCCCCTTTTGATTTTAGTAGCTATGATTATTCTGTGGAAAATTTAATGATATTGATATGATATTTACCAAATACCTTTCACTCCATTATGAGAAATCAGCAGCAGATTTAATCATACACCAGAGAATTAATTGTAAGCTTAGCCTTTGCTTAAAGAGCAGAGCTTCCATAAATAGACTATCATTTGCATATTTACCTTTATTTGACTGAAAGAAAAAAACATATGGTCTCAAGGTTTTCCGAGGATGGGTGTAGGGACAGAATATCGAAAGATGTGTGCTTATGAAGGGATTCCTGAACATGCTCTTGAGAATAAATGACCCCCCCATCTTTGGAAAAAGCCCTTTCTTGGGGGAATTTTAATATTTTGTGGTTTCAGTCTTTCACATTCTACTCGTCTACATCCTCATTAGGGTCTCAGGTTTCCTAGTCCCCACGCAGCTACCCCAGCTCAGATTTAATCAACAGCAGACATCCATCAGGACAGACAAGTCATCCCTGCCCCCCTCAGCCCTCCCATTAATGAAATATTTGCCCAGAAAACAGTGCCAGAATGCAAGCAAACAGCACTGGCCATATCCCTGCCCCTCTTCTAACCTCCTGTGATCTTTGGCTTCTGTTCAGCAATTGCATTTATTTTGACTTCATTAAAGAATGTGAAAGACAGGATTTCACCTAGGTCTGAAATTCGAAGATTTATAGCTTAGATAAAGCAGAAAGAGCTGTCCTGGTGTTTGTATCAGTTTGGGGTTAAAAGCTCTTTTCTATTTAGGACATTTCCTCCCATCCAGGTAACAAATGTCCCCCACATGTTCTCAGCAATTTGTCAGCAATCTAGAGCATATTGTTACAGTCATTTTTCTCACCTGATCTTTTCAGTAACTGAGTTAGATGTGATCCTTCTCCTTCTATGTATAGATCCCAGACTTTGTGAGTTTAAATAAAAGAGCTTCAGAAAGGATCACAGATGAAATAGCAGCTTCCTCCACTTGTAGATGCCCTTGTTCTCAGCATGGGCTCCTTTTCTGTGCCAAGCCCACGTGCCAGGCCCACAGACATAAAGATGAGCCTGACGTCCAAGCAGTGTTGCTTGAAGTGGGAATGTCAGTGAACAGCCAGCATGTCTACATTCTTGCTAATACAAAAAAAAGTGATAAATCTAATTTGGAAATAATAATGCATGAACTATGTCTCTAGACATTGGTTAAAAACACTTTCATGACCAGAATCCCCATTGCTATGTGTCTCCATTTTCTTGCTCCTAAGGCCCTAAACACCACCGCACACGAGGGGACCACGTCTTATCCAGACTCATTGCCAGATGGGCAGCGCAGCTTCATCCCAAGTCTCATCTGGCAGGACTCCATCAACCAAAGGGAGCCTGCGTCTGTCCTGGCAGCATGGCACTGGGAAAAATTACTGTACCATACAGTCGCATAGAATACACAGCAAGAGACATGAGAAAAGTAGGGTTTGGAAAGCTTAAGCGCCTAAACCAACTTTATATTACTATCTAAATCAAAATTAGCTTGATGACTGACAAGTCTGACAAGTCGGAAGCACAGTTGAGAACCACTACAGTGAGAGAGCAGAGGAGCCTCCTGGGGTGTGGACTGAAGATGCCGAGTTTAGCAAACACACTGGGGTGCACGTCGAGGAAACAATGTGGCCCCCCAAACTGACGAGGCACAGAGGAGTGTAAAAACCGGAGCTTTTTCTTAATGCATCTTGACACCCTCAATTTTCAATGGAGGAGGGTCTGGCTCAGTGGGCGCTTGATAGCCATGAGCTAAGGCTTTGCAGGTGAGTGCGAGGGCGCCTGAATCGCCAGGGCTCCCATTAGAAGGGAAGCCAGTCTCCATTACGGTAGTCTCACTGACACCCCAGGGATGGTCATTCAGTATTAGGACTATTATGATGGTATTCTTCTCCAGAGTTTTTTTGCTATTTCTTTTCATTGTGAGTTAAAAGTGAAGTCCCTAAAAACTGGCATCATTATTTTCTTTTTCTTTTCCTCCTTTTATTACTTTTGAGAATGGCTTTGAAATTCCATGTGAAGGGTGTTTTTGTCTGGTTCCTCTTATTTTCATCACATGAGGACAATTAAAAAATTGTCCTTCATTGATCAGAGTGGGCATGGCATTAGCACCAATTTATGGGTTTATAGTGTCCTGTATTTAGGGTGACCAATGTCTTTGAATTTCAGGACCATGTGAGACATGGTGAGACAAGGGTGTCATAGTAGTTTGTGGGGGTCATCAATATCCTCACGCCATGAAGCTTCACTAAATTGAAATCTCTGAGCCTTCAGTCACAGAGAAGTGGCCTCTGTTTCTTTCTCTTCTGATTCATGCTGACAATTCTTTCTCTGTCCCTCCCATAGAAGGACTTAATGATGATATAGACAAACGAAAAAGCTAGAACTATAGAAAAAAATAATAAATTACCATAACATGGTTATACTTGGAAAATATGATAAAGGAAAAAAAGAGGGGCTTTGTACATATATTTAAAAAGACAGAAAACTACCTAATTATAATTATGGATGCCACATTTTATTAAAAAATATTAGGAATCCATCTACATTAATATGTTTAAAAATATCTGTGAAATGAGTGATTTCTCAGGAAAAAAGAAATTACCAATATTAACTAAAGAAATGTAAAGCTTGAGGCTGACCCTGTGTCCTGGCGGTTTAGGGAGCCAGATCCCAGATGGCCAACTGTGCAGTCTGAATCCCAGTCCTGGAAGCTTAAGAAGCACAGCAGGTAGTGTGTGCACGTACCCCCACACCCAGAGAGGATGGAGACATAGAGAAGGGATGGTAGAATGATTAAGCCCCAATCTGGGTGTCCTCTCTTTCTCTCTCTCTCTCTGACTTTCTGGCAAGCACCATACATTCTGTGGCAAAATTTGAAAGCATAGGACTTGATTTCGATCTTCATAATAGAGATAAGGGTGATAGGACTATAGCAAGAATGTGTCATCGTGGTAATATTAATAGTTTTTTAAAAGCTTGCAGTATTTAAATAATCTGGATGTTACATAAACTTTTCCAGGAAATACACAAATGTGAAAAGTTTCTCAAATCCCTGTGTGTGTTAACATAACTGTGGTATCTAGCCCTGAAAATACTAAAACAAAGAAAAACTTTAGGCTTACCTCAGTTATGAATAGCAAGGCAAAAATTCTAAATTGATGACTAGTAAGTAGCATTTAGCAACATTCTAAAAGAATAACATCCCATGTCTAAGTTTTCCTCAGGAATGCATTGCTGATATACAGGGACCTTCAAAAGGTTCATGGAAAATGCATTTTATGAAAAAATCTAGATGGATTTCAAAAATTCATGGTTTTCAAATTTTTTCACAAAAAAATCCTTGCACTTTAATTCTATTTTCCATGAACTTGTTGAAGTCTCCCATATTAAAAATAAATCCATTTGTAGACTACCAAAAATAAGTTGGCCAAATGGGAATGATACAAGATAGTTTTTGATTCATTTCACTAAGGTCATTTGATAAATTTCTACATATGTTCTTACAAAAGTTGCAGGTAAACCAGTGATGAAAATTACAAGCAATCTGTAATGAAGTTCAACGGCGGACATGGCGAAATTTTTGAGCCACTGCTTGTAAAATCAGACGCAAAACATGGTGTCTGTTGTTACATACTGTCTTGCTGGAAGTTCCAGTTATTAACACTGAGACGTGGAGGCAGAAATGGGGACTAGCAATTACCAAGTAAGTGAAGGTTGGAGGTGTTTGCACGGTGCCGTGTCCATCTCTACGGCATTGTGATAGTGAGATGTGGAAAGACTTGGGGCATCCTAGCTCTTTCACCATGGTGAGAAAGTGGGCGAGGAAATGCAAGTGGTGCCAAATTCTCTTTACCCTTTGCTTAGGGCTGAGTTATGCACCCTTTGAATTCCTATATAGAAGTCCTAACCCAAGTGCCTCTGAATGTGAATGTATTTGGAGTCAGGGTCTCTAGAGAGATAACTAAGTTAAACCAGGGCTGCGAGGATGGACCCTGATTCACAAGACTGGCTTCCTCGTAAGGAGAGGAGATTAGGATGCAGACACCCACAGAGGGACGATCCTGTGAGGATTCAGAGATGGCCCTCTGCAAGCTGAGGAGAGAGGCTTCAGGAGGAATCAGCCCTGCAGACACTTTGATCTCAGGCTTTCAGCCTCAGGACGGTGAGAAATGAAATTGTGCTCTGTAAGCTGTCCTGTCTGTAGTACTTCGCCACATGGCACTGAAGATAATGCACCGTTTTCTTTACTGTGTTTTTGTGTTCTTGATGTCCAGTGATCAAGGCTCCCAATGTGTGGCTCAGAGGGCAATGCTGATACTTTGGACCTAGGTTGGTGTGCTGCCAGTGCACAGAGCTGGCGAGACCTGATGAACCACAGTGACAACGAGCCAGCCCAAGGGGCCTGCTGAGTCCAGGTTCAGAACGGCTGTTACAAACCTATTACACGGTATTGATGCTCCTCTGCGGGCACTACTGCAGAGCCTCCAACGAGATGGGAGCAGCAGGGTTTTCCTTTCCAAATTCACGCCAACCTCTGGGCTTCAAATTGTGCTCTCAGAGCCAATTGTCTCTGATGACTCATTTGTTGCAGAAGCAATTGATGCCTGGAGCGTAACTGGTTCTCTTTCTGAAAGGTCGTGTGACTTAGTTGTTTAAACCAGTGTCTTGTCAAACTCCAGATGCCCCTGTCTCCCCCTCGCCCCACCCTAAGCCTATAAAGTAGGCTTTGACAGCCTCTCAGAGAGCCTGATCTTCTTTGCATTTCTTGAACTTCTAGAAAGGTGCCCTGATGGTGCCAGAAAAAAAAAAAAAGTCTCAGTTCTAACTAAGGAATTGAGACCTCCTCCCTAAATGAGAGACAATGTCATTCTAATGAGGAACAGATGGAAGTACTAATGCCTCAGCCAAAAATCTGGGAAAGTTGAGAAAGACAAAAATACCAATATTGCCAAATCCTTCTGAGCTGCAAGTTCAAAAAACATGTTTCTTTCAGCTATGGTTTGCACTGTGGTGATTCAATAATAATAGCATTGCCCCATTGAAGAGTTCAGAGTCGTCTAGAGTTAACAAATAAATGCATTTAATGAAGCTACCACTCTTGAACACATTTGACAGAAAGGGTGTCTTCATTTGCCTTTAGAACTGAAGTCTCACTCTTTAAGAATAGCTGCAGTAATTCAAAACAAAACCATTGACTAAATACAGTATTTTAGCGATGTAGGACAACGTTATGTAGTAAGAAGCAAGCTGAGAACATGCTGTCTTTCATATAATGTCAAGTGTAGTTGCTCTGCCATGAGGGCTCAGAGCCATGCACTGTGCACCAAACACACACGACAACCAAGGTTTTCATGCTGCTCTTCGCTTGGCTAGATTTGCGCAGCCTCAGAACTTGTCAGTGTAAATCCCTGTGAAAAGGAGGAACCACTAGCTGTGTGCTGGTTTTTTCAGGGGGAAAACTGAACATAATAGCAAACAACGAAAGCTGTGAAGTTTCTCTTCATGTTTCCTCTGTGCAGGACCCAAAAAGGAGTAAGGCAGACCCTATGTCAACACTTACGTGGGAAAAGCAGATACATAAACCCCTGTAATGCAATACCAAACCTTTGGCAATGCTTTTCACCAAGTGACAGCGGAGGAAGGAGCACCTCAGAGATCCAGGCTTGCCTTTTTCAAGCTCCACTTGATGTCTACCTCTCTTCATCTTCTTCCTCTTCTTCTTTTAATTTGTATAGGGTGCATGTACTTAGAGAGAGAGAGAGAGAGAGAGAGAGAGAGAGAAAGAGAGAGAGGGGCGATGGCCATGTTGCAATCTTCTCTCCTTCATTCTCCTCAGGATTTGGGGCATGCACATGCACTCAGCATGTTTCTCAAACCTCTGGGTCTGGGATTCAACTATGCAGTTGGCCATGTGAAATCCAGCCATCTTGACCACTATCGCACTGGTTGGTCCAACTGCCTTTCTTTCTTTACCAGTCCCTCCACCTCAATTTCCTAGCTTGGAATTCTGGAATGTTCTCCTAGAAATAATATACTATTGGCTTAAATTGAATTAAAATGTTATTTAAAGACAATATTCTTCAAACATTTCTGAATGTTCCAAATCTTTGTTTTCCATCTTTAGAATTTTTTTCTATAACAAAAAGAAATCAAGTTCATTTAAAGAAATTAGAAAAATACACAAAAGGGAGCTGGACGTAGCACAGTGGTCAAACATGGCATTCTGTGAGACCGATCTACATGGGAAGGTTCCTGGTTTACGTCTGAAGACCTCTCTGGGCACGTGGAACACGGGTAGTCATGCCCTTGATCTGGGACTGGCTGAGACCAGGGGGTGGACTGTGAAGTCAAGACTCTGAGGTGACTGCTGTCTCTCTCTATCTCACTCATGAAATAAATAAATCTAAACAACAACAAAAGAAAACACTGGGGAAAAAAAAAGAACAACAAAAAAACCCCACTCTCCCCTGGACCCTAGGATACCTATTCAGCCTCCTCTTGGGTATGTCTTTATGCACCTGTCTTATGTAAACCACTATGATTTTTCTGAGACCTTGTCTCAGAAAACCTTCTACTGCTAGACATTCTTTATCCTTTTAGTATCTGAAGTTCTACAGAACAGAAATAGCAAGCTAAATCACATTTATGAACATCGGATGTTTCTGAAAAAATGATAATCTTCTCAGATATAAAGATTTACAAAACTACACACCAAGCTGACACAATAGTTAGATTTTTTTTTTTTTTATGCCTGAGGGTACATAGGTGCAGAGGTTTGAGGGAGGCACCCTCTGCTGGAGTCTGGTCATGCTCTAGTTCTTTCCTTTTCCTTGATTTTTCCATCCTGTCTCTGTCCTGTCAGGATCTTTGGTGCATGGGTATGCCCAGTGTGTTTTTTAAGCCTCCGGCTTGGACTTGAACCCTAGTCAGTCATGTAGGATCTAGTTTGCTCTGTATAGTACCTAACTGCTGTGCTATGGGGATGACATCAGATGTTTGTTTTTGACCCAGACTTGGACTAAAATTGTTTTGTTTTCCAACTTGAATGTAGGCCAATCTACCCAGGATCAACGCAATGCTGTCGAAACTGTGTGTAACAAGCTAAGAGGCTGTCTAGATTTCACCTCAGCATTCTTTTTTAGAGTATTTGATCCTCTTCATCTCTGTCCTCACATTGTGTCTCCTCAGGCCTTTTAAACACGCTCTGGTTCTCTATCCGGCTCTGTGCCTATGCTTCTTACTGTTTCCATAAACTCCTTTTACTGAAGAAGTACACAATCCTCAGGGAGAAACCAATGGACATATGTAAAGTGTGTTGTATCTAGTAAGTGCTATCGTCACCATCCCTAAACCAAGAAAAATGGTATCTAGTAGTATATTTTGTTTTTTAGGTTTTTGCCATAGGGTGCATGTGTTCTCTGGAGAGAGATAGTGAGAGAGATAATGAGAGGGAAAGTGAGAAATCACCTACCCTACCTCCCACCCAGGGGGGATGGTCACTCTGCAATCCTTTCTCCACCATTCTTCTGGGATTTGGGGCATGCACACACATGCACCCAGCATAATTTTCAAGAGGCCAGGTTTGGGATTTGAACCCCTGCTAGCTATGTGGGAGTCCAGTGCCTTAACTACCATGCCACCTACTGGTCCCTCTACTACTATTATTTTTAGTCTTTTATCCAAGAACAATTATAATATTATGTTTAAAGTCTTTCTTAGTACTCATAAAAATCATGGGGTTAGTACATTTCTCTAAATAAGAGACAATGGTGCAGAGTTGCAGAGAATGCTAAAAATCATGGGGTTAGTACATTTCCCTGTGTAAGAGACAATGGTGCAGAGTTGCAGAGAATGCATGTGACTTGCCTGAGTGTAGAGTTAGAGTTAGATGTTAAACAGAGGTCTCGCCATGAGAAAGTCATGTTCTGCATGGAACCGGTCGTGCTATTTGGGCACGAGAGTTAGCTTTGCGTGAAGTTGAAGGAAATCTTAAAATTTGAAGAACTGGGCACCAAACTACAAACTTGCTGAGTTTTCAAATTCTATTATGGCTAATTCTTTCACAAACCTTACATTTGCAAATTTAAATAACATTCCTCCAGGATGCAGAGCTATTATTTAGAAGTTAAGAAAACAGACTCTCCCCAGCAATTGTTTTTGTGAACTTGGTTGGCACCACAGTATGTGTTTTGGAAAAAGTCAAAGCAAAATTATTTACAGGGACCCTGTTGCTCAATGTGGTTTCACATGTGTTTGATCAAGTTTTCAGAACATGGAGGAGTACTCAGACCAGGCTCCCAATGGGTCAGACACCAGTGGCTTTGGAGCTGTTCTAGCAGGAGGGTGATAATCAATATTTAGAGTTTCCTCTGCAGGGCAGTTATTACTGTGAGCATTTACATATTCACTTAATCCTTATAACACACCTACTGGGTACATTCTTGTGACTTCTATGTATGAAAAGACTGAGGTACAGAAAGGATAAGGACCTTGCAAGGGATCACCAGCTAACTGTGGAAAAATATGGAGCTGGGTCCAAGCTGCCCGGCTTAGAGCTACCCTGAAATACCATCCCTCTATGGTCTAGTACCATCAAAGCCAACACCTTTGGCCTTAGGAAATGCAATCTGTACAACCCCTATACATAAAGAAAGTAATGTTGGCCATTAGGAAATATACTGTATTTGCTTTTTGTCAATCACCCTCTTTCAATGTTACAGTAGGCAGGAGAAAGTATGTGTACTGGTTAGAGCTGTGAGTTTTGCTTCTCATCAATCCCACACTGTCTATCTCTGCAGCTTCTCATGCAGCACCTCATGTCTCCTGCCTCACCGCCTGTCTCCTGCCTCTTGCGTGAGAGCTCACACTCACATCTCAGAGCACCACCTTCGTTGTATTCTAATTAGAGGGAAAGCATTGGGGAGTGCCACTGTGGTTCAGGGCAAAAATCCAAACTGGTTGAAGAAGGTTGGGAAGAGCTGCATGAAGGAGGAGACTGCAGCTCTGTAGCCTGGTAAGGTTTCCATCAGGCAGAGGTGAGTGAGGAAAGGGTTATTTTAGGAAAGGTGGAAAATCTCATATGTGGTAATATAGAAAGATCAAACCTTGAAGGACCGGTCAGGAGAGGTGAGAGCTAAGATCACGAAAGCCTGGCAAGAAGGACAGGTGCCTTGAAATGGTGTTTGCAACCTGACTTCCCTACATAGCCTTTCTTCTTCACTAGTCTGTATTACGTTTCCTTACGTGCGCCATCATGGAGAAACCCTTCACCTGCGCCATCATGGAGAAACCCTTTACCTCTAATCCCCATTCTAAAAGGTGATGAGTGGAGAGCCAAGTAGTAGGACCCAGAGACCAACCTGAAAGTGTCACGATCATGTAAAGGGTGTGTGTGTGTGTGTGTGTGTGTCTGTAAAGGGCTTTGTGCAAGAGAGTGGCATGAAATAGCTGGGTGTTAAGATGGTATCCAGTGGGTACCAAATGAATTGGAAAAGTAAAGTGGGAAGGGAGGAGAGAGGGAAGCAGGGAAGACAGGGAGAGATGGAGAGACAAAGGAAAGAGAAAAGGTAGGAAGGGACGAGGCAGAAATGAGGAAAAAAAAAAAGAGGACATAAAGAAGAGAAGGAAGGAGAAGCCATGGGAGCTCAGTGTGGGAGCAAAGTAACCCTCATAAAGGCAGTGGAGGTGGAGTGGAAGGGGCCAGTGCCTCTCCCCCAGGAGCTCGTGCTGAAGGACACTCATGCCCTCACTGTCAGCCTCTTCATGTCCCGTGCTCCTCACTCTCTCTCTCTGGGGAAGGGGAAATTTCCATCTTACAAAAGAAGAAATTATCTCCTAGGAAGAAGGCCAAAATATGAGTGTTGAAATTGGTGCTAGATGAATAAGTTCTGGTACCAAATGCTTAGGGAAAAAGTATAATAAGGATTTTGTAAGCATATTTAGATTCCATTACAAATGCAGTGAATTTAACTCACCTGAGATTGCTCACTGTGTTTTGGTTGTCTTGAAATATAAAACAGAAAAAATGATGAATATGTGTATATTAATATGTACATATTGACATATATAATATATCTAACCTATGCCTGGTAATGATTGTGTGCTGGGCTCTGTGTCGGACATGGCTGGAAATGCAGTGAGTAAGATACAGGCCCTTGATTCATTTAGAAATGAAGGAAAGGAGTATTTGAGTGGTGAGAACAAGACCCCATCATGGCCCACCCATTTTCAATTCCTGGTGGATTTACCCCTTCATTTGTGTGTTATTTATCTGTGGGTGGGAAAAAGGACAGAGGGAGAGAGAATATGTTGAAATATTTGTATAAGAAACTGTGGCATTGCACCCTTCGCCTACATCTGTCAGTGTTGGTCTGATCCTTATGTTAAACTAATCGCACATCAAAATCTCTGATGGGAGATTCAAGGTCCAATGTCAACTTTCGGCAACCCCCAAAGTGGGGAGAAACATTGCCTTCTTTCTCTGTTCATGGGAAGAGGCACTTTCAGAGACTCTGTGGAGTGATGATTCTGGCCAAACGAGGACTGTATGTTGCAAGACAGGAAAGTGCCTGCAAGTCTAGTGGAGGTCCCTCGACCTTGTCCAAGGATTACGCTGGTTTTCCATTTCAAACCCTGGCTCCAGGTCTGAGGCTTTTGTCTTCTGACAAGGATGTCAGAGTCCTGTGGGGTATTTGCCCAATGCAGGCAGCTCAGAGAGCCGAACGCAACATGCAGGGCGGAGCGTCTCAGAGATGGACGTCCATTCATTGAGATTTTTCAGCTCTCCTGGGGGATGAGGTGTAGCACAGATGTGGCATCTTTGCACCTGAAGCAACATTTCTATTTATTTGGAAGGCTTTTCTTGGTAAGCTGTTCTTTTTTTTTTTTTTTTTTCCCTTCATACACATTAGAAAGGAAAGCTTTTGTTTTTGGTTTCTTTAATAATAAGATACTGGCTGTGACCATTTCAGAAACCCATTGTGAAGCTTTTCCCTCACACAGTGACAGTTATGACCATCATGCATCTCAAGGTTCCAGATTCCAGCCAGCATCTTGGTGGGGACTTGACAGAAGCCTTCCTCCTTTAAAACAACCAAGGATCCTCCAGCCCATTGTATCTTGGTATAAGGAAAGCAGGGTACCATAGGGCCAGAGGCAATTACAGCATTTCTTTCTTATTTGGGGCACATTTCTTCCTGTATTACACACCACCAGCAACTTTATCTTAGAAAGGAACTTAGTGGGAAAATGGCAAAGATGGGGATACTGATTGACTGTTTGGAGAGATAGAAGATTTGTGTAAAGGGTGGATGGGCCTGACACTCTCAAAGAGGCTCCACCACATACAAAGTGACCATTGCCATGGGATATTTGGTCTCCATGGTCTGGGTACCACATGACTAACACTCTAAGGAATATCCCACTGCCTTGTCTATTAGTGGTACAGGATTCCTAAGGCATGCGGTAGGGTCATGGGGGAGGGCCTCTCAGACACTTCCAGTGGGAAATCCACTAAAGATCCTCATGTCTTCACACGGGCATCGGCTTCTCTACTTTAGACGGCACCTCATCCAGATCTCTTCTCCATCCAAGGACTCTTCACCACTCTGCCTCAAACATACACATAATCAGCTGTTCTTTCCTCTGTCATTTGCTGATTCTTTCTCACATTCAAGTCATAGAGTGCACCTGTCAAAGCTCCCTCAGGAAGAAATGAATCATCTGGAGGGCCCTGAACTTAGGAAAGAAATTTAATTTATGGGAAAATAAAACAAAAGCAAAAACCTTGAAAACTTCCAACAAAGAAAACTCTAGTTCCAGAAAGCTTTCCTGGTGAATTTCATCAAAGAGGAAATTACACCCATCCTACACAAGTACTTTTGGAAAATCGAAGATGGAAGCGGCATTACTCTAACACCAACCCGGACAAAGATATGACAAGAGGTAGAAACTACAGACTGACATCCCCCAGGGAATGAGAGGCAATAATTACAAACAAAATCTTAAGTCAAATGCAGCATACAAAAGGATGGTACATCATGGGCGTGTGAGTTTATCTTAGGAATCATGAAGAGGATTGCTCTGGTTTGCATGTCTCCCAAAGTTCCTAAGTTGAAAGTAATCCCTAATGCAATAGGAGTAAGAGGTAGAAACTTTGAGAGGGATCAGGTCATGAAGGCTCTGCTCTTGTGAATGGATTAATGCCATTATTTTGGGAGTTGGTTAGTTTTCGTGGAAGTGGGTTCCTGATGAGTGACTTCAACCCCCTTTTCCTCCTCTCTCTCTCTCTCTCCTTTCCATCATGGATTGGGACAATAAGAAGTGCCTCAATCTCAACTTCCCAGTTTCCAGAACTGTAAGAAATGCATCTCTGTTCTTCATAAATTACCCAATCTCAGGTGTTCTGTTATAGCAACATGAAATGGAAAGACAAGAATAAAAAAGACAACTTACTACTGGATGAAAACACTTGCAGAACAAAATATCTGATAAAGAACTTGTGTTCAGTATAAAAAAGACTCTTCAAAAGTTAATAGTAAGAAAACAAACAACTCAGTAAAAGAACAAGAAAAGATTTAAACAGACATTTTGCCAAAGAGCAAGTAACATAAGAAAGACTGCTTAATATCATTAGTGATTTGGAAAATGCATATTAAAGTCATAATGAAATACTGTTATCTGTCTTAGTCCATGCTTTTTCTTGTTGTATCTGGATAGCACAGGCTGGGTAATTCATAACACGTAGAGGCTTAGTTAGGTCATGGTTCTGGAGACTGGGAAATTCAAGGTCAACTCTCATTATTCTTTTGTCCAATCCTATAGAATGTATACCACCAGGACCAAGACCTGACGTAAACTATAGAACCTGGGTGATGAGGTATCAGTCCAGGTTCACGGATTGTAATGGATACACCCTCTGGTGGGGGATGCTGACAGTGGGAAATCTTCGTACTTTCTGCTCGGTTTTGCTGTGAATCTTAAACTGCTCTAAAAATAAATCTACTAAAGATAAAATTAAAAAAGAAGGAAGGACAAATAAAGGAAGGGGAGATGAAGAAAGAGGTCCTGAGGAAAGGAAAAACAGAAGAAAGGAAGATGAAAAAATATGGAGAAAGGATTCTTTCTGAGTCAAGGCATGTGTGAGGCTAGATGCTGGTGAGTGGGTAACTGAAAATCTTCCCGAAGCTCTTCACGTGCCACACTGAGGGTCACCATGTCAAATTCAGCCTGACCATATGCCATGATGAGAATCCTAAAAAAGAAAAGTGTCCTATTTCCTATGGCTCCATTGCTAATCCTAGTCGTATATTTATGGTCTCTGAAGAGACATTTCATCTGTATTGCTCTCTGTAACATGTCCACACCATGGAAGAGAACTTTCTTTTAGTTCTTAGCATGTCCCACAAGGATCTGAATGAGAAGACCCCAGCTCATGTCTTCAATTACTCAATGCCCTCATTCAGTAGGCTCCAGGCTTCTCTCTTCACTGGAAACCAGAACCAGCCAAAGCCCTTTCTGCTTCAGGCCGTTTGCACTTGCAGAATACTCTCCCCAACAGCTCAGAGTCTGACCAGGTCTGTAGGTCCAAGGTAAACACTACTAAGGAGACTGTCTTTTGTCCTCTTGCAGACTGGATGGGATTCCTTTACATCAGACACTCACTATCATTTCAGATCCAATACTAATTTAGAGTCACAGTGCTGCCTTCATGAAATAGAAGGCGAACTTGGCTCTCTTTACTTCATCTCATTTGCAAAACCATTCCAAAGTTCCACACCTGTGAAAAAAGGTGAACACCAACCTGCAGTACCTGTTCCTGGTCCCAGAGGCCCTTGTGCCTCTGGTCCCAAACTTCCTACCCTGAAAATGTTACTTCGGTGGACACAAAATTTGTAGCAAGTCACCTGCTCTATATAGCCTAAACTTTGGGAACACGGGACTCACCAGATTCCCTCTGATTCAGTGGGTTCATGGCAGGGTTGCTGCTTGCTGCATTGTAATGAAATGAATGCCTGTAATTTTGAAATCTGAGAGCACAGAGGAGCGACCTCAACCGTGAAATAAACTCAACATAATTCCCAGTCGGAGCTTGTGGGTTCTTCCCTAAAACCCACAAGCTCAGCTTCCCAGCTTTGCCTGAGTCTGTCTATAAATTACTTTTATGGCACCGTTATCACGTTATTGAAAAATAATAAAGCCCTCCTAGACACACAGCTCTCCTGTTTCTGCAATCTTGCTGTGAAGGAGTGTGCAGCCTTTCCCTTTCTCGTCCAAGCTACTCAAGCCCTTTAATACCTCCACCTAGATCTTTGCCATAGTCATGTTTGAGCTTAAGACCATAGAATATGCTCTGAATGGAATGATATTACTGCTAGATTATTCTTTTTTAAAATTTTGCACTTTTTAAATTTACATTTAATCACTGTATATTTGTACAGTGTACGAAAGGGTTTTCTCTGGCATAAATGCAGTGCTTATGTCTCAGTATCTATAGGGAGCTAATAGCTGGGCCAAAGAAGCTAAATAACATGGATTTTCTTTGAGCATGAACTCTTATCAACAGGCAGCTGCTGCCTCCCGACGTTTTCATTCAGTCTCTCTGCGTTTCACATAGGACTGTGTTCAAGTGCACAGGATTTCAGTGATCCTTTCAACTTTGCAGATTGCCTTGTTCATTAGTCTGACAGGCAGAAGTAGTTCCCAGGGCTGAGACCCCCTCCTGCTCCCAAGAGGCTGGCGTGTGCCCTGGCAGTGTGGCTGTGGAGCCCACCTGGCTTCCCGCAGAACCCACCCCACCCTTCTCTGGAGGCTGCAGGGAAGAGAGACAACATGCCACATGGTCATCCCAGCTCTCCACTCCTGGCACTCCAGGCCTTCAGAACGCCATCATAGTCACAGGACCTCAGGGACAGTCTGCCCACAGGTCGTCTGCTTGGAGCCTTCATCTAACAATCCCAAATCTTCTGAACAAACTGAGACTGAAGTCCCTCTTAAGGTCCTTCAGGGCCCCTGTCATTTGAGGATGGAGTCTCAGACCCTTCCCTGGGAAAGCAGGTATCAAGACTGACCCTCTCTGCTTTTCCAGCTTTGTCCCTGGTCCTCATTATAAAGGCCTCCCCAGTGTGAGGTTTCTACTGACACTGCCCAGCAGGCCACAGTACCTCACGGTCACTGGGGCTTCATCCTTCCCTTCACGTATTTCCTCACTCCTTTTCTCCACTAACTGCACAGTCATCCTTTTGGTGAATATATACATATATCTTTATATCTATATATCTATATCTATATCTGTATCTATATTCACAGGGATGGGAGGCTTGGTTAGTGAGAGCAGAGAACCTGAGGCAGGTCCGGGGACTTCTCCACCCATTACCTCCTGCTGTGTAACTGGGGGTGTATTTATGTGCTCAGGCTGAGTACCATCACAGATCGGGTGCCTTAAACTATGGAAGTGTGTTTCCTCACACTCTAGAGGCTGAAACTCCAGATCAAGGTGTCAGCAAGGCTGGCACCTCTTGAGGCCCCTCTCTTGGCCATAGATGGCCGTGTGTCCTCACATGGTCTCTCTTTGTATGTCTGTGTCCAATCTCTTTTGATAAAGATAACAATCATACTCTATCAGGGTACAACCGAGAACCCTGCTTCAATTTAATTACCTTTTTAATAGCTCTTTCTCCATATCCAGCCACATTCGGAGGTACTGGGAATTAGGGATTTAACATTGAGGTGGGGGAGGATTCAATTCAGTTCATAACAGGAGGGGGTGTCCTTCCTTGTCCCTGGTCTAACTTATTTTCTTATCTGTAGTATGTGGGTGGGGCCAGCATATAACAGGTAATCTTGTGGGTCTCTTATAGTTCTAGACTTGTCTAGATTAAACATCAGGCGAAATGAAATAGGCACTTGCATCATTAGATTCTCATGTTGATCTGCTGGAAAGCCGGCTGGTGATTCAGACCTCAGTTATCTGTGTGGGTGCCTGAAACTCTCACCACTCTTCTTTGTTACATACTTTTCCCTTTCATACGGGTGAGACAGAGGAGAGACCCAGAGGAGGTGAGAAGAGAAAAGTCCAGATTTCGAAATGGTCCCAAGGCTGGAAAACCAGCTGGGAACAGCTTAGAGAGCTGGAAAGTGGGTGGAGGGAGGCGGGAAGCAGTGGTAGTTGGGTATTCAGGTTCTCAGACAACCAAGAAAAACCACAGTGGTCAGAGCTATAAGTGGCCACTGACAAGGGGCCAGGTCTTCTCATTGCTTCTCTCCAGTCTTCAGGGATGGCTCCACATTTTCCTGTCATCTCAAGAGGGAATCCCTCTCTCTGCTGCAGGTGTTCCTCCAGGGTGCCCAGGGTTGCCGGCCCCAGGATGCAGACACTCTTTTCAGGGTTCCCTGAGTCACCCCAACCAGCTATCTATCCCGAATAAAGTCAGGCATGGGCAAGGGGTTATGGCATGAACTTCGAGACAGGAAGCAGCTAACATTGTTAAAAACAAAAACAAAAACAAACAAAACAAAAAAGAAGGAAAGAAAAATGGTTCTGATGTATTTACTTCCGAAACAACTTGTCAGCCCATCCTAAGGGACAGGAGGCAGAGCTGCTCGGTGGTTTTGACCGAGTGAGAGAGACAGAAAGTGAGAAAGCAAGCCTCTAGATGTAGGTCTCGAACCATGATCAGCCATGTGGGAGCCCAGCACCCTTAACCACCACTCTGTCTGCCAGCCCTACACTACGTAATTCTTAATACAGAAAGAAGGAAAAGGTATGTGCTGATGTTGTGAAGATCTATGGAGAACTTTGGCTGTCACAACTCAAACTGCAAAAATTGAAGCTAGTGTGTGATAGCACTTAGTTAAGATGGAAAAGGCGTTGATTTGGGGAGTGAAAGACATGAACACAGAATGTGGCTGACAGCAATGCGTTGTGCCAGAGAGCACGGAGCCTGGGCGAAGTCTTCAGCAAGGGCACTCCTGAAACAAGTAAAGGATGGCCACGCAGCTTCTGGAATATTGTATTGCTATAATTGTTCTGTTACATGGTTAGTTATTATAATTAATCTCCTACTGTGCCTAATTCATAAAGTAAACTTTACCATAGGTGTGTAAGTACAGGAAAAATATAGTCTGTATACTGTTTGGTACTCTCCATGGCTTCGGGCACCTCCTGGGGGGCTGGAAACAAATCTTCAAAGTAGTAGACATTGTTTAACCCCCTTTTACAGAAGGAGTAACTTAGGCACAGAGAAATAAATATATATATATATATATTTGGGCTAGCGGAGGAGTCAGAGGTGAGAATCCCTGGCACTGAGGAATCATTCGAATGCAAGTTACAGAAAGCACCATTTACTGACCTGTGGGTCTGACAAGCCTGGGATTGGGGCTGCAGTCAGGCAGCTGGGTTGAAGTAGAGGCTTGGATAATGTCAACAGGACTCAGTTTCCCTTGGTCTCCTGCCCTGTTTTTTCCATGCCTCTTTATTCTCAAGCTTCATGTTATGGGCACATGTCTGCCAGCAAGTTCAGAGTTTTCTCAGATTTCTCTCTTAAGAATCTTGCAAGAACCTCAGGGCTACTCGTGGGCTCTGAACCATCTCTGAACCAGTCAGTGTGGAGGGAACGCTTCCTCTCGCCAGGCCTGAGTCACAAAGCCGTACCCACTCTTGCTTGGAGGAAGGGATAAGAATGAGGAGTGATGTGGTCTTCTCCAAAAATGTCGGAATACAGTTGGTTTCCACTATATCTCAATGAGCTGCGGCCTGTCTGGGTAGCATCCAGCTACCTTTCTTAACTGAAATACAGCTGCAATTCTTAATGGATCGAGCTTTAGAGAGACATAATGACACACAAACGAAGGACTTGCAAACCAGAGTCTCTGTCAACATGTAATAGATCTTTATAATTCATTTTAGAGAAATAATGAAAAATGGTCAGGCAGGGCCAGCCCATGGCATGGTGGTTAAGGAAGCTGGGTCCCACATGGCTGACTGCATGGTTAGAGTTTCAGAATGGTAGCTTGAGAAATAAGCCAGGTGCATGTGGTGCAAACCCCAAATCCTGAATGGAGAGGAGGAGAAGGGATTGCTGCATGACCATCCCCCTTGAGGGTGCTCTCCCACTTTCCCTCTCTCTCTCTCCCTCTCTCTGTCTCTCTCTGGCAAGCACACACACCTTCTGGCACAATTAAAAAAAATAATAATAATAAAAAGAAGTTAGGCAGGCCAGCCCTGTGGTGTAGTGGTTAAGGGGACTGGATCCTATACAGTCAATTGCATGATTCAAATCCTACCTGGGAGGCCTAAAAAACACACTGGGCATGCGTGCATGGGTGCCCAAAATCCAACAGGGTGGAGAAATGGAGGAAAAGGGATTGTGGCTTAACCACACCCTCTTGGCAGGTGCTTTCTCCTTCTCTCTATGTCTCTCTGTCTCACTTTGGTGGGGCATGCACCTTCTGGCAATTGAAAAGTTCTTTTGGCTAGGTGAAATTCCCAATCTTTGTGGCCACCAGATGGAACAACTTACCTGTTGTAAATGAACAATGACAACAAAAGCAAAAACAAAAACCCAAAATTAGTAGAGAGGAAGGAAAAATGCTAGAAAAGAAGAGATTGAGCAAAATTATTGCTCCATTGCCATTTGGGATTCACTCTTTAAGCCAAGAAAAGAGATGTCTGGGCTCCCTGCTGGCTCATGCTGAAGGCACTCTT
This sequence comes from Tupaia belangeri chinensis, assembly GCF_000334495.1. NCBI lineage: Eukaryota > Metazoa > Chordata > Mammalia > Scandentia > Tupaiidae > Tupaia > Tupaia belangeri. Next base: position 7,768,147 of record NW_006159692.1, read on the forward strand.
CTTTGACACAAGTTTTCTTTTTTGGTGGGGGAGGGAGAGAGATTTTTTGCTATAGGGCACGTGAGCTTCCCAGAGAGACAGAGACAAAGAAACAGAAAGTGATAAATCCCCCTTCAGAGGAGATGGCCATGCTGCAATCCCTTCTCCTCCAGTCTCTTCTTGGGATTTGGGGCATGCACACACATGTGCTTGGCATGAGTTCTAAGCTGCCTGGTCTGGGACTTGAACCATGGTCAACTATGAGTCCAGTTATGTATCCATGACACCATCTGTTGGTCCCAACAGGTTATTTTTTAAAAGAGGATAGATTTAACTGTGTCTATCATAAAGATATGACAGAAATATTTGTCAACAGTTGTATTGTATGCATTAATAATGACTATGATGTTTCTTTCAACTGGTTCCAAGAGAAATCAAGTATCACCCATGCAGAGACGAGATGATGAAATTAGCTTAGATTGGGGGCAGCTAATTTAGGGGCATATCCACAGAGAACAGTAAATTGCATTCCACTGCCGCGTGCTCCTAGTTTCCTGACAACAATTGTTCCTAGAACCTGTCTTATATTCTCACTTTTGTGCTTGTACAAAGGTTACCTAAAAATGCTCTTTCTCCTCATGCACTTAGAAAACTGATTTTCATCCATCTGGATTCAAATCGAGGGTGTTTTCTTCTGTGAGGCCTCCCATTTTATATCTGGAAAGAAACAGGTGCATGTAGGAATATGAATTTCATTGGAAGATCATGAGGTCCTTTTGGGTAAAAACTGCCTTCCCTCTCTTCATGTCTCACTGATCACCTGTTATGTTTTTAACAGCTACAATAATGTCCACTTTTCATACAAGCAAACTAAGGTATAGGAAATGGATATTATAAAACTGCAGCTCACATTGCTAAAAAGAGTCCATGCTGACGGTTGGGCTGGCATTGAAAACATGGTGCTGAAACTCTTAAACTCTAATGTGAAAAAGAATGGTAGGTTAGTACCGTATCTCCCGGTTCTAGACACAACATAACCAGATTCTTCCAATACTTGTGGGAACCTGCAACCCTTGGGAAGCCACCAGGACAGAGCACGCTCCATGAGCAAGTAACCAGCACAGTCACTTAGGGACCACTCCTAGGAGGGCCCAATGCTTGAATGTTCTGCTGTCACTATTTTGACATTCTTAACAATTTATCTTTGAACTTGTGATTTGTCAGTGCAGCCTAGTAGGAGACTGAACCCTGTGCCTAAACAGAGGACACACCATGGTGGTACGCTGTACGGCAGGCAGCCAGCCTGGTTGGCCAGTCCTGGTGGGAGTGGCTGGCACCTCAGAGGAATGTGAAGCTTGCACGTGAAGGCAGTGCCAAGAGGCTTCCCTGTTCTTTTCATGATGTGATTAGATGCCACTATTATGTCAGTGCAGTTTATAGCTAATATAATTTTTTATTGCCAGAGGGCATATGCATTCGCCAGAGAGAGAAAGAGAGACACAGAGAGGGAGAAAGCACCACCCAGTGGGACATGGTCATGCTGCAATCCCTTCTCTTCTGTTTCTCTTCCTGTTGGGATTTGGGGCATGCACACACACATGTTCAGCATGTGTTCAAGCTGTTGGGGCCAGGATTTCAAACCATGTTTAGCCATGTGGAATTTTTCTCCCTTAATTACCAGGCCATGGGACTAGTCCAATAAAATGTTTTTATAGGAAACACTTTTAAGTTTTTACCGCACTTCTTTTTCTGCTTTTTGAACAAGGGGCTGCCATCTTTATGTTGTTCTGGTCCCCACAAATTATGTAGCCAGCCCTGCAGTCAGACTTGAGAGAGAGTAAAATATTGTAAGTTAAAAAAAAAAGAGACTGAATAGCCAGGAATTCAGAAGATAATATGGGAATGCAGAGTGATTTCATAGAAGTTGGGTGGAATTAGAAACAGAAGTAAAATTTAAAAGTTTGGTTCTATAAAATGGTCATTGACATAATTTTAGAGTAGTGATAGAAATAGAAATAGTTTTGTAACTCTAGGGTCAGCAAATGGCCTTTGCTACCAAAGGAAATATTGAGTTTCAGATATTACCCAGTGCGTGATCAAGGATATTGCAAAATTAAAGTTTTTGTTGAAACTTGGAAAAGGAAGGAAAAAAACATCTATGTATTTTTTGTGGGGTTTCTAATCTGTTCCATTGGTCTGCTTATTTTGTGTCAATACTGTGCTGTTTTCATTATCACAGCTTTGCAATATAGTTTGGGGTCAGGGAGTGAGGTGCCTCCTACTCCACTGTTCAATACGGGGTCTTTTATGATTCCAGACAAGTTCTATTGTTTTTATCTAAATCTGTGAAGAATATCTCTGATAATTTGATTGGGATTGCATTAAATTTGTAGATTAATTTGAGTAAAATTGACATTTTGATTATATTAATTCTTCTAATCCAGGGACATGGGATATCCTTCCACTTTTTTGTATAATTTTTAATTTTATTTTTTGTTTTCTTTTAGTTGTTTTAGTTTTCCCTGTACAGATGTTTGACTTCTTTGGCTAGATTTATTTCTAGGTATCTCATTCATTTTGGCTATTGTAAGTGGGATTACTTTCTTCAATTCTACCTCAGTCTGCTCATTGTTGGTATGTAAAAATGCTATAGATTTTTGTATGCTGATTTTGAATCCTGTTATTTTACTGTATTCATTTACCACTTCAAGGAGGGTATGTGTATGTGTGTGTGTGTGTGTGTGTGTATTCTTTTGAGTTTTCTGTGTATATAATCATGTCATCTGCAAATAAAGATAATTTCACTTCTCGACCCCCTATTTGAGTGCCTTTTATTTTATTATTTTCTGATTGCATTAGCTAGGACTTCTAGTAGAAAAGAAGCAGAGAAAGTGGGCTGCCTCATCTAGTTCCAGTTTTTAGTGGAAAAATTTTCACCTTTTCCCCATTCAATACGATGTTAGCTATCAGTTTTTCATACATGGCTTTTATTTTGTTGAGAAATGTCCCTTCTATGCCAATTTTGCCGAGAGGCTTAATCACGAAGGGATATTGTATTTTATCAAATGCTTTTTCTGCATCGATTGATATGACCATATAGTTTTTATCTTTTTTTCTGTTAATATGGTGAATTACATTTATGATTTTGCATATGTTGGACGATCCTTGAATCCCTGGAATAAAGCCTACCTGGTCGTGGTATATAATATTTTTAATGTGTTGTTGGGTACTATTTGCTAGTATCTTGTTGAGAATTTTTGTATTTATATTCATCAGAGATATTGTAAAAGCTATATTCCTAGTTAGATAAGAAGATGAAGAGCTAAAGAAAAAAAAAACTTAATACCGCATGGCCAATATTTGAATTCTTACTTCATTAAGTTATCTTGATAGATTACTAAGTAGGTAGATATAGTTATACATACAGGCAATATAGATGTATACACACATGCATGTGTACACACAGTATGAATTTATAATTAAAAATTAAGTTAATTAGACTTATAGTTAAAATTATAAATTATATATAAATGTATAATTTGTAAATACCTATATATATGTGAGCAAATCTATATAAATCTCTCTATATAAAATCTATGAAATTAAGATTAGTATAGTTTCCCAGATAGCACACAGAGGTTGGATTTGAACTCAGTATCCTCCCTGAGAATTCTGTGGATTTTTTACTCCACCATAATGCTTTACCTGCCATCTGTCTCCTTAGAATCCGATGTAGTAATTCAACAATTTTCAGCAATTTGACTATACCGTTCAGGGATAGATTTCTAAACCATTTTGAAAGCTTACGTAAATAGAAGTTTATGGATATCACTTAATTTATCTAAAGTAACCTGAGATATGTTTTTAAAAAAATTAAATAGAACTCAAGTTAAAAATGGTAAGAGCTGAACAAAGATAATACTAGTTGACCCACAAGACAGTAAAGGAGACAAAGGAGGTGTTGGATGGACAGCAGAGGAAGGGTTGCTGAAAAGGATGAGAGAAATTCAAACCACAGTTGAAATTGAGTGGGAAAGGGACAGGTCCACAAAAACATTCTGTTGAGATCTTGTAGGCATGGCTCCTTCATCACTAAATTTCTTGAAAATGTTGTTTCCATAGGCCAACTCCCATTCACTCTTCAACTCACCCTTATCTTGTTTTGTTTACAAAAACCTATCGAAATGACTCTTGTCAAGTTTCCAAGAATTTTCATATTTCCAAATCCAATGATCGAGTTCTTGTCCTCATCATTTTTTTATGTCCCAGTGTATCTGACAGAACTTGTTACCTCTGTGCACTAACACTATTCTCTTATCTCAGCTTCCATGATGCCATACTCTCACAGTTTTCTATCTACTTCTTATTTGGAATCTCTTCTCTTTTTTATTCTTCTCTTCTAATGGATGCTATCCATTGTAGTCTCATTAAATACTACCTATATCAATGAAGCATAATTATAATTCCTTTACAGCAGTAATCATATTTTGTAATTTATTTATGCTTACTACTTACAATTTTTCTCCATTAAAATGTCAGTTCCAACAATTACATGACTTTGTAAATATGGTCACCAGAGGTAAACAGGCTCAAGTTCTTGAAATTAGCAGTTGATAGAACCAGAAATAAATCACCAACCTTCCCAGTTCTGGGATGGTTGCTGTATGTTCCTCTGCCTTTCATAAAAGAAAAATTAGAAGGGATTTTTGCATCTGGCCATCTCAGAGTAAGTCGAAGTAAAACCAACACTTCTGCCAAGATAAATGTAAAAATCCAGATATAATGCAAAATGCACAGATGTCAAAGGCATTGAAGAGATGCCAATATAGCTAGGAATTAAGTGAAAAAAATCCCTGCAAGAAGGAAGCCACATAAAATAAGCTCCACACTTGGTGGTTTTCCCCTCAAGGCATTTATTGAAACTTTAAGCTTTATAAACCAAGAAGGTAAGAAGCAAAGTGTAATCCATGTGAATAACAGAGCAGAGTTTTCAGCATTGCGGTAGAATGAAGACAACAAATTGTGGCTCTCTACCCACCAAAGATGAAGAAGTTTGGAAACATGCAGGCTCTTTGTTCAGACACAAGTCAAGTTACCAAAAAGTGTTGACAGAACAGAGGTAAATCCTATATCTGCAATCCTGTTTCATGACAGGATTTTGTGAGTGAATCAATGCATTTCATCCCACTGTGGTTGCCTGCCAGAATGAAGGGTGACTAATTCCATCACTTCGGGACTAAACCAGCAGCATTTGGAACTACTGCCATGGTTTATGTTAAATGTTTATAATTAAATCAAAATTATCAGGGGTATCAAGAAATAACAACAGGGAAAAAAATAAAAACAACAACAACAAATAATTAGTATAGACCCAAACATATTGCAAATATGAAAGTTCAACAACATGAACTTTAATATAATTATATCAATATGTTCAAATAAAATAGATGATAAGAGGAAAAGTGTCATCAGAGAACTGTGATTTTTATTTTAAAAAACATTAAGATGGAAAATTTAGAATAGCAAAATGTAAAATTTTAAATTAAGAGCTTAAATCAATGGGATAAAACAGATTTGACACAGCTAAATAAAGTATTAATGAACTGGAAAATAGAAGAAAAATTTTACTAGCACAAAGGATCAACTAGATTTAAAAAGAAAAAAATACAGGGGCCAGCAGGTGGCATGGTGGTTAAGGCACTGGATTTCCACATGGCCAACTATGTTTTGAGTCCAGACATGATGCCCTGAAAATCATGCTGGATGCATGTTCATGTGTGCCCAAAATCCCAGGCAGAGAATGGAGGAGAAGAGATTGTGGTGTGATCATTCTCCCTGGGGAGTGATTTCTCAGTTTCCCTCTCCATCTCTCTTCAGCAAGCACATGAGATCTATGCATAGACCTCAGCCACTCCCCTCCTTCCTTCCTGTCTTAATTATTTTTTTTTTTTGGAGAGGTTTTTGCTATAGGGCGTGTGCGCTCACCAGAAAGACAGAGAGAGACAGAGAGATAGAAAGTGAGACATCACCCCCCGGGGGGACGGCCACGCCGCAATCCCTTCTCCTCCATTCTCCTCTTGGGATCTTGGGCATGCACGCACACTGGTGGTCTGCAACTCGAACCGCGGTCGACTGCGTGGAAGTCCAGCGACATAGCCATTACGCTAACTGCTGGTCCTGCTGTCTTAATTCTTATATTCTTTAGAAAGACTACTCCATGCAGAGTCAAACTACTGCAAAAACCTCACTTCCACCAAATGAAAGCTGTAGCGCTGCTCAGAGAGTTTATAATAGAGCTTGGGTCATGGGCAGCCCCTCCCAAAGTACGGAGGTGATACTTAGACTGGCGTTAATAAGTACCAGGATTTAAAGTGCATGGTGCAAGGGGTCAAGGCTACAACCCCAAGTCAGCCAGAAATATATTGTGAAATGTTATTCCAATAACCAACCTGACTGAAAACGCCACCCACTTGCCAGCAAAATAGCTCTGGGGGGTCTGCTACTCCAAGGGCAGTCAAGAGCATGACCTAGGTGCAGGGCTACTCACCAGGGACTGGGGAGAGACGGCTCAAGTCCCAAAAAAGGTTTGCTTCTCTCCCAGACTAGGGTCCTAGAAAATCCACTCGGATGTCTAACCAATGTATCTCAGCTCAGATTCCTGTATCTACCCAGCTGTGTGCCACCCGGGCCTCCAGCTACCAGTCATCAAACTTTTAAAGGCTATGTGACCTTGACATAAACAAAGCAAGATTAGAGGTAACAGCAAAAATTGGCAAATATTTGCCATAGGAACTGCTTCTGACCTCTCCCCTGCTGGGTAGGTCCTCCTTTGCTCACACAAAGGCCTGACCTCTGCAACCTTGCCCTCTGCTCAGTGCTGTGAGATACTCCATGTTCTTGCACAGGGTTTCCACAGGCTCAGGATGAGTCAACAAGTGTTCTGAGATGCCAAAGCTATTTGGGGCTACTCTGCAGAAAGCCCAATGTATTGGGTGGTCACGAAAGTCATGCCAAATTTTTGCACAGAAAAATATGTCTTGATTTTCCCAACTACCTAATAACTCCCAGGCTGGTGGGTGAGCTTTGTCTTTTCTGCTCAGAACAGAACAAACCTGGATATTTTAGTTCTGGTACCCATATTTTAGAAAAGGTGCAAAATTGTGAAGAATAGGCCAAGAACATCTTGAATAATAAGGTGGCTCAAACAGTGGAGTTAATATATAAAAACAGCTCATGTCCTTGGCCTGCTGCTTTTTGGTTCACACACTGAGCTTTTCTATGTCTCATAGAAAAGAATCTTGATCTTCAGAAGATGTATGTATTCATTATTAAGAACATCATTAAGTGGCCCAGCAAGTGGCATAGTAGAACACTGGACTCCCACAAGTCAACTGTAGTTCAAGTCCCAGACCCAGCGGCTTGAAACTCATGCAGGGAACGTGTGCGTGCATGCCCAAAATTCTGAGAAGAGAATAGAGAAGAAGGGACTGTGGCATGGTCATATTCTGTGTGTGTGTGTGTGGGGGGGGGATGATTTCTTATTTTCCCTCTCACTGTCTCTGTCTCTCTCTCTAGAGAGAGCACATGTCCTATGGTAAACAAAAATGAAAACAAGAAAAGAAAAAAAAATCATTAAGAAAAAAGAGGAGGATAAAGGGAGAGGAGGAAGGGTCCTCTTTGCCATCTTTCCTTTTCCCTGAGAGCCACTGCCATGAAGGTCAAGCTGTGGACATGGGAGGCACTACACCAGGACCGATGGGAAGGCTTTCCAATTCTTAATGCAAAATGCAAGTCAGCCTTCCTTTCTAAGAGGAATCCTCGGAAGATAAACTGGACTGTTCTCTACAGAAGAAAGCACAAAAAGGGATAGTCGGAAGAAATTCAAAAGAAAAGGACCCGCCATGCAGTCAAATTCTGAGGGCAATCACTGGTGCATCTCTTGCTGATTTGGACAAAAGGACTGAAAAACCTGAAGTTAGAAAGGCTCAATGAGAACAAGCTATCAGGGCTTCCAAGGAAGTTAAAAAGGCTAAGCAAGCACCTAAAAAGACAGCAATGGCTGCTGCTAAGGCTCCCACAAAGGCAGCACATAAGCAAAAGATTGTAAAGCCTGTGAAGGTTTCTGCTTCTAGAATCGGTGAAAAATACTAATTTAGCAGATCAAATTTTACAATAAAGATCTAACAACAACAACAACAAAAGAATGAGAAGTAGGAAGAGGAAAAAGAAAGGAAGGGAAGGGGAAGGAGAAAGGAAAAAGGAGGAAGAAGAGGAAAGGAAGGAAATGGAGGAAAGGGAGAAGGAGAAGAAGGAGGTGGTGAGGAAGAAGGAGGGGAAGAATGTGGCATGGTCATATTCTGTGTGTGTGTGTGTGGGGGGGGGATGATTTCTTATTTTCCCTCTCACTGTCTCTGTCTCTCTCTCTAGAGAGAGCACATGTCCTATGGTAAACAAAAATGAAAACAAGAAAAGAAAAAAAAATCATTAAGAAAAAAGAGGAGGATAAAGGGAGAGGAGGAAGGGTCCTCTTTGCCATCTTTCCTTTTCCCTGAGAGCCACTGCCATGAAGGTCAAGCTGTGGACATGGGAGGCACTACACCAGGACCGATGGGAAGGCTTTCCAATTCTTAATGCAAAATGCAAGTCAGCCTTCCTTTCTAAGAGGAATCCTCGGAAGATAAACTGGACTGTTCTCTACAGAAGAAAGCACAAAAAGGGATAGTCGGAAGAAATTCAAAAGAAAAGGACCCGCCATGCAGTCAAATTCTGAGGGCAATCACTGGTGCATCTCTTGCTGATTTGGACAAAAGGACTGAAAAACCTGAAGTTAGAAAGGCTCAATGAGAACAAGCTATCAGGGCTTCCAAGGAAGTTAAAAAGGCTAAGCAAGCACCTAAAAAGACAGCAATGGCTGCTGCTAAGGCTCCCACAAAGGCAGCACATAAGCAAAAGATTGTAAAGCCTGTGAAGGTTTCTGCTTCTAGAATCGGTGAAAAATACTAATTTAGCAGATCAAATTTTACAATAAAGATCTAACAACAACAACAACAAAAGAATGAGAAGTAGGAAGAGGAAAAAGAAAGGAAGGGAAGGGGAAGGAGAAAGGAAAAAGGAGGAAGAAGAGGAAAGGAAGGAAATGGAGGAAAGGGAGAAGGAGAAGAAGGAGGTGGTGAGGAAGAAGGAGGGGAAGAAGAGCGCTGGCACTTCCCAAGTGTTCTCTGGATGCTCACCATTTTGCATGGGTTACCTTTTTCAGTCACTGCAACCTGATGAGGTGGGCACTAGTATTTCCCAGGTTTTCAAATGAGAAACTTAGACTAGAGAGACTTGGTAACTTCCCCAAGGTCATGCATCCAAGAGTGATGGGGCTGGCACGGGGCCCAGACAGGTCAGTGTGACTCAGACCTGACCTCCTGCCCTGTAATTCTTTGGGTGATCTACACAAGATGCTATCACAGGAGTGAGTTCACTGGACTAATGCCCAATTAATAACACATAGACACCATTAACTTCTAACCTATACCAAAAGAAGAAGGCCTAGGATCTAGAACCTTCAGGTAGCAGGTGTTAGGGGTCTGAGTAAGACTCATGAGGCACCATATCAAGAGAAAAAGGAATGTTTATTGAGATAAAGAGTGAAGCTGGAGGTGCTTCGGCCCACTCTACCGAGATGTGATGTATTGGGTCATCGGAAAAGTCAAGATACATTTTTGCATTAAAAAGCATGAAAAAATATATCATGACTTTTCTGATGCCCCAATATTTATATGGGAGGAGTGGAGGGGTAGGATCATAAGTGTGGGGGGTACTTTGATTAGCTTACTTGCCACTGTGACCTTGTCAGCCCATCTGTGGTGTCGGCTGCCAATAAGGGAGGGCTCTGGGGTCAGAGGATTCTAGCCAAAGGTCACTGCAACCATCTCCTCATTTTCTGATGGGAAATTACCTAAAGGTCATTCAGGGCTGATCTAATAGCAAGATCTTTACTCACTCAGGATTTTTTTGAAAAAGTAAATTTCCAGGATAGTCCTTGATGTTAAAGATATTAAATTAAATCTTTTCTACTTTCTGAATTGCCAGGTCCAATCCCAAGGAATTGAAATTTTATTTGGAATCCTATGTCAAAGTCCCACCAAATACTGTCATCAATAGAGCAACTTTTGGAGTCTGAAACCTGAATCCAGGTCCTTGTGGATTCTGGTCCTGGCTCTGGGAATAAGTGGCCAGGCAACCTCAGAGAGCCATTTACTTATCTTTTAATCCCCTCATAGAACAGATGGGCAGTCTAGACACCCTGGATACTCTAAGAGAAGCTAAGTCTGTTTCAACAAGTGTTGATTGAAGGTGGTTACATCTCCATCCTGAATCGCCGACTGTCATGACCAGGAGAGGAGGGAGCTCTTGATGCAGTCAGTAGAGGACCCACCTCAGACTGATTTGGGGGAAAGTGTCCAGAAAAGTGATGTTCCAGCTAAAATCCAAGGGCATATTATTACCTGGGTGGAGGTGGGGCTCAGAGGCAAGAGGGAAGTGGCCAGAAAATCAATCATTCCAGATAAAACTTGTTAATAATTATACCAAACTTCAGGCAGGACTTGAGATTACTCCAGGCAAGCCAGGATGAATGGTCATTCTAAACATGGGCTATGATAATGACCTTGGTTCTTATCCTAAGAAAGATTCAGAATTCCTGATGGGCTTATTTTATTCGTCCATTTCAATGGGCTGCATAAATTTATACATTTCTTATTTTTTGACATATCCTTTACATTCGGCCATGTGTGCAGATGTTAGGCTCATAGCTTGGTGAAGGTCTGCTCGTGAATACAGCCAGGTAACTGTCACTAGATCATGATAGGAGCCAGTTCCAGATCTGCGGAAGGCTCCCTCTTGCCTCTCCTTGTCCCTCCATCTTCACCCAGCTAGCCTCTTCTCTGACCACTGAACTTCATCTCAATGGAACACAGGAGGTGTGCATTGCGGGGCTTGAATGACGGGGTGGGGTGATGAGCCATCTAAGCTGCATTTGGAAAGGCAGTCAGGCTGATCTGGTGGAGAATGGGTGGGAAGGGCCAATCTGCCACTGGGAAGTAAGCTGGAGCTTGTTTAGTCCTCAGGACAGAGGTGACGGGGATCTAAATGGGGAGAAGATGGGGGATAGTGACAGACCTGCGACTGGGCATGGGTGTGAGGGGTGGGGGAACCAGGCTGAGCCCCTGGCTGCTGTCCTAGCCCCAGTGTGAGGTGAAGCCATGCACGGAGCTAAGAAACGACTCTTTTCGTGCACGGGAGAGGGAGTTTCCTTGGAAGATGGTGGGAGTGATCTGGGGCATGAGGCATCCTGAGCTTGAGATGCTTCGATCCATCATGTAGAAGGGCTGCACCGGAGTTGGGGCCTGGTGGATGGTCACGTGCGAAGGGCGCCTCGATAATCACAGGCACATAGATGAAACTGCAGGTGTGGGAAACTCTCTCTGAGAGAAAGGGATCATTTGGAAAGTAGGTAAGTACCCAGTAATTACTGGCCAGGTAAAGAAAAGTGGGCTCACAAGAGACGAGGGGGATCCCAGAGAATGGGAGCAATGCCTGTTGTGCTCCCGAGGAGAATTTTTGAATCTCATTCATGGGGTAGGTCTGAAAAAATATAAAACCCTTCAGGAGATCCAAACCCACTACTTTATGGAGAATCCTAAAACCCATCACATCCAAGGCCAGCCACATAGCCTAGCGGTTAAGGCAAGACAGAGCCCACATGGTGGACACAGTTCAAATCTAGATCCTGGTGGCTTGAAAAACATTCTGGGTACCTATGTACATGTGCCCCAAATCCCGACAGGATGGTCAAATGAAGAGGAGACTGTGGGGTGCTTTCTCCCCCTCCTGTTTCTCTGGGGAGCACATACACCCTGTCAATTAAAAAAAAAAATGCAACTCATCAGCCTGAAGTGTCAGATACAGTAAGTAATTTTTCGGCAGCCAGGCCTCCCAAGGCAGGTAATGTAATCTCCCTTACTCAGAGGATCTGGGGAGCCCAGATCCTTGCTCTCCCCTCACTGCTGGTCCTTTAGGCCATCAGCCCTGACTTCCTCAATGGCCAGTGTCACTTCTCTTTTAGAAATTGGAATAACTAGGGCAAGAAGAAACAAAACAACAAAGAACCCTGTGAAGTGATCAGGCATGGTAACAATATCACTTATTCACTGGTCAATTGTGTGGGCTGGGCACTTGATGCACTTCACATTATCCTCACAAAAACCTTTATAACATCCTCACAAGTTAGAGATCCCTCTTTTCTGAGGTAGGAGTTGAGGTCACATAGTACTAAGTGGTGTTGGAGTCCTTGTCACTCTGACCATAGAATGGGACTTCCTTTGAACCCACCACGCTGTGTTTCAGAAGTGTGCAGGCTCTGTTACACATCAACTCTGCCTCTGAAGTGCCAGATGGAGATCCTGGGAAGGAATCTGTGCTGATTCATTTCAATAAACATGTGTCAAGCCAGCCCCTTCTGTGCCTCACACGTTACTGCATGATTGGCACCAGGGGGCCAGAGGAGAACTCATGGACAGGTTACCTTCCAGCTGAGGGGGAGAGACAAAGACAGTAAACTAGTAGGCGATAAAGTAATCTCAGAACATTCCGAGTGCTCAGAAGGAAACAAGGTGAGGTGACCCAAGTGACCAGGGGAGGAGCCATTTAGGATTGGGCTGCCAGAGCCCAAGTTCCAGAGACCCACTCAGACGCCAGGCTGGAGCTACCCTGGGCTGAATGCAGTGCCTTACGCAGACTCCCTAATGTACGTCCTGAACCTGGGCACCGTCAGTTGTGTTCTATGCAGAATTGGGACTGGGATTTTCTCACTAGTAGCATTAGCCATGGGGGTTTAAGCAGATTTCATTTCTAAGAAAGGCAAATACTGCAGCAGCAGAATAGAGCTGACCTATAATCAAGGAGGTGACTATATTGGGTCATCTGCATAGAGAAGCAGAAAAATAAATCCTGACTTTCCAGACGAACTAATATAATATGAACAGTGGAAAATGTAGACTTAAAGACTCCCAAGACCCCCAGATAAAGAGAACCTTCAGGTACCAGGTACCAGGTTACCTTGCTGGACTCCCACATGACTATGGTTTGAGTCCCAGACCCGGAGACTTGAAACTCATGCCAAACGCGTATGCATTCATTCCCAAAACCTCTAGCAGAGAATGGAGGAGAATGGATTGTGGTGTGGCCATCCCCTCTGGGGGGTGATTTCTCAGTTTCTGTCTCTCTGTCTCTCAGCTAGTGCATGTGCCCTAAAGCAAAAATCTCTCTACAAAAATAAAAAGGGAGAATCTTCAAAACTGTCATAAAGTTAAGGCATTGCTTAGGAGAAGCCATAACAGTTTTATCTGAAAGTTCATCTCAGAAGCTAAAAAGACCCACTGAAAACACAGTATCCCTTAAGGATTTTCTAGGAAATAATTCCAGTGCAAAGTCCCACGTGTATGGGCCAGAGCTGAGTGGGTCCTACACAAAGCCAAGGAAGGGACAGTTGATGGGAGACTCCTCGGTCTGCAGGATGTGTGAGGAAGGAGGTGAGTTGATGATTTCAGATCTCAGTTCCCTCTGCAGAGCTCAGTGCAAATGGGATACATTCCTCCATCCTCTGAGTCTCATCGAAGAAAATAAGAAAGGAAGCAAAGGAAGGAGGGTAGGGAGGGAAGGAGGGAGAGAGGGAAGGAGGGGAGGAAGAAAGGAAGTAGTGAGAAAGAAGGAAGAAGAAAGCGAGGAAAAGAGGGAGGGAAAGTATCAGAAAGGATTCTCATCAGAACATGGATGCCCATGGTGTGGGAGGAATTCTGATTGTGGTGGAGACAGGCTCTGAGGACTGGGAGAACACCGGGAGAGGCTGCCAACCTGTGGGAGAGCCTCAGGATTGTTAAAGAGGAAACTAGGACCATATGCGCTCAGTGTTTGTGGGAGGTTGAGGCAGGTGTCTCTTTGGTGAATGAGTCTCCTGGGCATTCCAGTCCCTGGGAGAGCCATCATTTTCTAGGGACTGGAGACCTTTTAAAGAGCCCAGGCTTGAGACCAGCAGTTAGTGTAATGACTATGTCTCTGAATTCCCATGGTTCTGACTGTGGTTCAAGTCCCGGACTCAGTGGCTTAAACTCACACCAGGCACGTGTGCATGTGTGCCCAAGATCCCGAGAGAAGAATGGAGGAGAAGGGATTGCGGCATGGCCATCCCTCTGGGGGGTGATTTCTCACTTTCTATCTTTCTGTCTTTCTGGCTAGCACACGCACCCTGTAGCAAAAAATAAAATAAAATAAAATTAAATTAAATTAAAATTAAAATTAAAATAAAATAAAATCCGAGGTCGAGAGTGAGAGTCCCTCATCCAGCCTGCCCAAGGTTTCGGGCTGAGGATGCTGGCCAGGCAGGGTTTGAAGGTTCACCCAAGGCAAAGGTCTTTGTCCTCCTCAGGGGATCAGAGCCTGAAGGGTCCCCGCTATTGTGTGGTCTCTCCTCTGAAAACATGCACCTGCCCTGGTATGGTGGAAAGAGCTGAACGTGAAGATGTAGGACTCGAAGATGTAGGATGTTGCAGCAGGAGGTCAGCGCTGAGCTGGCAGGCTTTCAGCACTGCAGGGACATGTGCCCACAGCTCTCCTAGGCCTGGTGTGTCAGTAGTTTCCTGGGAAGGGATGTGCTAAGAGCGGTGACTGTGCACTTGGGCCATGTTTGCAGCTCTGCCTTCCTAGGAACTGTGCCTACCTGTTTGAGGGCCTTGCCATCATATGAAGCCCCTGGAGAAAGAAGTCCAACCACTTCACTGGGACATTGGAAGCTGCACACACAGGCTCCAACCACATTCCTCACATGTTCCTGTCATTATGCAGCTGAGGGCCTTGAAAGGAGATGGGATGTGGTAGAACAAGCACAAGTTTCAGCTCTACAAAAGCCCATGAGTGGCCTGTCTGGACGCTGCTTGCTGTGCTGTTGGAGCGAGGCCTCGCCTCCATCTTCCCATGTAAAGTCAGACTCAGCGCATCATAGAGGTGTTCTCTGTTGAATGTACCTGTCTGTACCAGACCTGGCAGGTTCTCCACCACTTGATCCTGCCATGTTCTGTCCCTCCGACACCTAGAGCTCATGTGGGAAGCCACCAGATGTTCCCTGGTTGAGTCATCTCACTCATGGTCCTGTCCAGAGTTCCGTTCCCTTCTCTCCAAGCTGACCCTGATTCCAGGGTTAAACGTGCTCACTGTGATGATGGTACTGCTCATGTGTTTCAAGGGTGCTTCACTGTGTATACATGACACTGTTGGGTGTCAACCTGCTGTCAGCCCTTGCCACTAGGAACTCGATCCCCCTCTTTGGCCTTCTGTCTCACAGACTCCTTGCTTTAGGAAAGGACTTTCCCCAGAACACAGTGCATTTATAAATGAGGACCTTGCTGGCCTTCCCTCTAGCTTTTCTGAGTCCTTCCAGATCCTGTCTGCCCTGCATGGTTTGACCTTGGTCCTACCACCTCCTCCTACCTCTGAAATCTGACAAGCTGTTGCATTGGGTTACTAAATTCACACTTAACATGTACTGTCTTTTCTCTTTTCTAAAAGAGGACCCCTATGAGACCAAAGGTTAATGGCCTTCTGATCTTTAAGTCATAAGCTGATTGCATGCAAGATACATCCATGGCATTGTGTCAACGGAAGGACCTTTATGAGTCAGATATTCACCAAGAAAAAAAGTATTCCAGAAATTTTAAATTAATGAACCAAAATCCATTATAATTTGGTAACAGTTGTAAAAGGAAGAAAATTATAAAGATGAAAATAGAAATTAGTGAAATAGAAAAATAAAAAGTAACCCAGAGAGGTTAAATACAACCACATTTGATTTGAAGAGAGTAATAAAAATGATGCACACCGGGCAAGACTGGTCAAGGGATAAGTGGGTAGCTCTTAATGGTTCTTAGTCCAAATGTCATCCAGATGTTGGACTTAATTTATCAAAACAAGTCTGAAATCCCTAAAAGACATTCCAATCTGAACCTGTTGGTTCCTTAACATTTACTTAGCACTCTTCTTCAGGCCTCCCCTCCCATTGCCCTGTGGTCTCAGTTCCGTAAATCCGGTGGTTTTAGATGAGAAGGAAGAAGAGTGACCATCCTTTCCTGCATTTGGGGATCTGAAGCAATTTAGAAGACAGAGATACTGATCTTGCACCCCTAAATGACTGCAGGCCATTAGAGATGAGAGAAGAGTCAAACTACACTCAAGCAAATAGTGGAACTCAGCATTCCCGGAGATGTAAGTGCACAGCAACTGAGGAGGTGACTCCACGAGACTCACCTAGAGGACTGCAGTGCCGTGGAACAGGGAAACGAAGACCAGACTTGGAGTCAACCACCAGCCAAAGTGATTATCCCGAACCTGTCCAATCATTGAGGCAGAATTTCAGAACTTTCCTTTGTAAATATAACACTATATACACTAGAGGGACACGTACAAGCTTTACTAAGGATTTATTAGCACACTATGACCATCTACTGTTTTTTGTTGTTGTTGTTGTTATTGTTTAAAAAATAAAGAATAAAAAGCATTGCTAGGAAAGATAAGACTTAACAAGCTTCTTGGAGGTGAATAACCTGAGAGAGCAAAACATTAGCTGAGGTCTTTGCTCTGTCATTGGGAATCTGCCTGCCCAGGAGAACCTGCAGTGCAGCTCCTGGAGAGCACTGAGATCTTTCTGAGGTTTCAACCCTGGGATCAGGATGCCTTGCTGTTCAGCAAACATGTACTGGGAACCCGGTGTGTGGCTGGTGTTGGATTAGAACCTGGGTACACTGGGTGAATTAGGTGTTAAGTCTTGCCCTTGAGGCACCAGGGTCTTTCTGGCAGTCAGTCATCTTACACAGTACAGAACTCGGTGTGGAAGGTTCAGAGAAGTCCTGGGTGAGTGAATGGAGGACTCAGTGGATGAATGAAGATGCCAGCAGTGTGCACAATGTGCCTCCCAGCTCTAAGGCCCCTGTCCTCTCCTGAGGGCACACCCACAGCCCTTTTGGAATGAAGGGAACCCAATGAATAATTATACCAGAATGGCAGGCATGAGCCAGGACATCGTTAGCAATTTGGGATATATAATTATAGGAAAGTGAGAAGACAGGAAAGGATATATATGAAGATTTTTTTCCTGCTCATTCTTACAGCAATATTTTTAAAAGATTTTTGTTTGTTTTTGTCATAGGATATATGTGCTTGTCAGAGAGAGACAGAGAGAGGGAAAGTAAGAAACCATCCTTCAGGGGGATATCCATGCCACAATCTCTGCTCCTCCATTCTTTTTTG
Source organism: Tupaia belangeri chinensis (assembly GCF_000334495.1). Taxonomy (NCBI): domain Eukaryota; kingdom Metazoa; phylum Chordata; class Mammalia; order Scandentia; family Tupaiidae; genus Tupaia; species Tupaia belangeri. The sequence continues at coordinate 7,785,469 of NW_006159692.1, forward strand.
GGTTTTCTTGGACTACATACACAAACATGCCTGATTAGATTGTGTTTGGGTTTTCTTCATTTGGTTTTCTTCTGTTTGCACTGGGTCATTTCCCTTTCAGGGATTTTTAGACTCTTCTAGTGCAGGTTCCATTGTGGAAGAAGACACATTGCAGAAAACTTTGACTGTCTCAGAGCCCAGCAGCATCTTGGAGAATGCTCAGGCCAAGGCTCCCTGGAATTGGAACACTGAGTCCACTGACCTGTTACTATCTCACTGGTCTGTATGGGATGTTGTTTGCTGAGGGACTCCTAAATTTGGGACTTTTCTATTTCATAAGTCTATGTAATCTTCAATTTTCTTATGGGTTGTAGAAGTATGATTTATTTAAAAGTGTGTTGTTTTGGGACCAGCAGTTAGTGTAATGGCTATGTCGCTGGACTCCCACGTAGTCGACTGTGGTTCGAGTCCTGGACCCGGTGGCTTAAACTCATGCCGGGTGCATTTGTGTGTGTGCCCAAGATCCCGAGAGAATGGAGGAGAAGGGATTGCAGCATGGCCATCCCCTCTGGGGGGTGATGTCTCGCTTTCTATCTCTCTGTCTCTCTCTGTCTGTCTGGTGAGTCCACGTGTCCTATAGCAAAAACCTCTAAAAAAAAAGTGTGTTGTTTCAAAGAGCAAACTGTAGAGTAGTATATACAGTGTGCAAATGGGTAGATATTACGCTAAATATACACTTATAGGCCTGTAAAGCTTCAATCCAAATTATAACGGTACCTAACTCTAGGGAGGTGAGAGCTTTTTAAAACTTCCTATCCTTTTATACTACTTTTGTTAATGACTCTGTATTTCAAGTGGAAAACTCTTCACAAGTCTGTCATTCAAAGCCCAGAATGTGCTTATCCCTGAAGCCATTCATTCGCCTATCCATTTCTTTATCCAGTCAGCCAATAAATACCACATGCCAAGGACTAGTCTGGATACCTAAGTGGAGCAGAAGTAAGATAAACAAAAATCCTTGCCCTGGCAGAATTCACATTTTAAAAGGGGGGCAGGTGGGCAGGCAGTAAAAACAACAGCTTCCAAGAGTGATACGTGCTATTAAGGTAACAAAATAGTTTAACATGGTACCGAGTAGCCAGAAAGGAGATGTGGGGAAGGATCCTCTGGAGAGTGTTAGGAAACAACTTTCTGAAGATGAAGATGTGAATGCAGAGGAAGCTCGTGGATGAGGACTTGAGAGGAGACTATTCCAGCCAGGCAAAATGGCAAGTCTAGCTTAGAGTCAGACAGGCTGTTGTGGGCCAGCACGAATAGGGGGAGAAGATGGTGAATAGCAAGTGGATGCCTGGTGGGGATGGAAATTCTCTGGGAGCTTTGAAGAAGGCAATAACTGGCAATCACAGAGGACTGGCTGCAGAAACATGCAAATTGGAACCTGTAATGGATGGTGTCTCCCAAGTCACTGGGATTGCAGGTGCATGACACTGCACCTGGCCTTCAGATTGGACTGGGAGTAGATCTCAGGCCTCACATGTGGCATCACTCTGCAGAGCACAGTATCTTGGCAGTGCAGGCTGCTGTGGTTGGAAGAAAGTTACAATTTTTAGGAGCGTGCTGGTGCAGACTGATCAATAAATGGGGGAGAACCATAGGAACCATAACTGAGTTCCTTCTGTGCCAATGCCCAGGGAGAGGACAATCCTATGAGCCTCCAATAGTGAAGACTGGAAGCACTAGGAGTTCGTGGACTTTTCATGTCCATAAGTGTAGAGTTTCCAAGTTTCTGCATTGTTTTGCTATTTAATCTCTTTGACTTCAGAGGTGTCAGTAAGTGGAGCACATAACTATCCTGGGAGGCACAGGGATCCCACTGGGCTGAGCAAAGAGAAGGGAAAGGAGGGAGTAGAGGGATGCATTGAGAACTCAGGCAGGAGCTGAATCCTGGCTCCAGCTGGGAAGTTACTAGGGGGCTTTTTTCTCATTGGGAAATTAGGGAGTGATTGTGATGGCTACCCCACAGGGGGATGCCAGTGTGCCCACAGCACCACAGAGTAAGCATTCAACAGCTATTGTTGGCTCAACCATATTCTCAGGAGAACAGCCTTGCCTGGATTCAGACCAGTGGGTGACACTGAGGAGGTCTGCTGAACGGATGTGGGGAGACTCAATTACTTCGTGCTATTCTGTTCATTTGTGTTAGAGTTCAACAGTTACTAAGACGCTTAACCTGAACGACCTATAGAGGCCACTAGAAATCTCGTACTGGAGAAGTCCAGCCGATAGCCAAGGGCATCAGCAATGGCTTGACGTTAAACTTCTGGGTAGATTATGCTCCTTAGCCTTGCTGTCCCTGTGGCTCCCACATTGCCTTAGTATTCTGTACCCTGCCTGCATTTGGGGGCTGTCACAGAAATTTCTCTCTGGCAAGAGGGCAAGGGACAGAGGTTCTGGTTGTCTTTTACATGCTGAGAAACATGGAAGCAAGCAAAGGGAATATCTGTGGAGAGGAAGAAGTCCACAGGAAAGCACAGCCCAGAGCCATCTGGGTGCACGTGACCCACCTTCACATGTAAGGCACGGTTACACGCTTGAGCAGTTACTTTGACTCAGTTCTTATAATGTACTGTCCTTGTTGACTTGTGTTCTCGATTAAGGTACTTAACACCATAAGCCTTGATTTCTAGATTTATAAAAAGGATATAGTACCTTATTATGTTGTTGTTGCGAGGGTTCTAGAGAAGACAGGTGGAGGTGTTTAATCTTTTAGACCAGGCCTTGCTGTTGGCCAGGCCATCCTCGAGCTCGCTATACTCCTGCCTTAGTCTTCCCAAGTTGCCAGGATTACAGGTGCATTCCACCACACCTGGCCTTCAGTTTGGATTGAGAGTTGAACCCAGGCCTCCCATGTGGTACCAGCCTGTGGAATACCACATATTAGCAGTGAAGGCCACTGTGGTTGGGCCACAGTTACAGTTTTTAGAAGAATGCGAGGGTAGAGTTCTCCATAAAAGGGGTAGAACTGTAACAGTGACCTGTATTCGCTCTGTAGTAATGCCAATGACATTATTATCCCTGCTGTGGAGGTGAGAAGATGGAGCTGAATGAACTTGAATAACTTTCAAGAATAGAAAGTGGTCAAATGACAGGTCTTGAAGCCAGACCTGACACTAAACTCATTCTGTTTATTGTCGGCCATGTCTCTCAACTTGAACATGAACTCGAAAGGAGAAAGGAGAAAGCACACATTTCAAGGTCGTACAATGAGAGTGAAAATGCTTGGGGCAGTGTGAAGCACTGGGGAAATGCAGGACATAGGCCTGCTTGTAGTTCCCCACCAGCACAAGAGCCTCCCCAGAAGCAGAAACACAAGCCTCACGGGGATGTGCTGTCGTGCACTTTCCATGTAATCTCTGTAATACCGCTGCACTATGAAAAATGCGGAGTGCGGACTGATGCAGATGCAGTTCTCTTGGCTTCACCAGTCCCCAGAACAATGTGGACCAGGGGGTCTGTGCATGCATACTAGACTGTCCAAGAACCTCAATTTATAGCCCTCATTCCACCCTCATTCTGAAATCTTAAAGCTACTAACACAACTCAAGTGTCTCACTCTGCACCAAGGTCTGGTCTGCCCCACTCACACCACCCCAGTGGCACTCTCTCTGCCATCCAGCACATGAACTCTACCCTGTATTACCTTAGGCTTGGTTTTCTCTTTTAAGCTCTCTCTCAGCTGAACCTTGGTGCTCAAAGAGTCCTCCAATTCAAGGGATTTGGGATCTGTGGTGGGTTTGTTAATCAAAAAGTCAATTAAGCAAAAAACCACAAAAATAATATTCGCATTTCATAAATATTTTATTATACTTTAAAACATATGCATAGACATTTGTTTACTAATCTTTTGACATCAAGCCAAAGGCTCTGCTTCAAGTCCCACACTGTCTTTTTTGCATACATCATATCTATACTGAATCTTTTGCAAATTCCCTTGTCAGGTTTGTTAAAAAGAATACAGAACCTTAAAATCATTTCCATGCACTCTAATTGTAGAATCCTAACAGATATCATTCTGTTTCCCCAAGAACATACAGCTGCTCAGAAACACTTACTGTGGCAGAGTTATTCTGTAGTGGCGACCTTCAGCAAATCTTTCAACTTCAACTTGCAACTTAATTTTTGCAGAAACAACTCAGTTTTGCATGCATATTTCATCAATTTGAATTAATAAACTTAAATAACTTTAATAATAAATGTAACCATTATAAATAGATTTTGAAAACAAACAAACAAACAAACAAACAAAAAACCACTGCTAAGCATCCAGCCAGAATTCAGGAAGGTAGAGAGCTCCGGCCAGGGAGCAGCAGCTGTCCCTGCCTGCTGCATGTTTGCAACAGGAGTGAAGGGAGATTCCAGGAATCCAGAGAATCTTCCAGTTAAGAATCCTATCCCCTTGCTAAGATGACCCTTCCTAGATAACTTCAATTGCAGTAAGAATTTTGATTATCATAGAATTTAAACAGAACATTGTAATCGTTTTTCTATTTGTTTTCTCCACTACTAAACTTTAATGTGAATCTGTGTCTTCTTTGCCATTGTTCACTCAGGGCCCCGCACAGTGTCTATTACATATGTGAGGACTTCAAAAATGTCATGGAAAATGGGATTAAAACATGAATTTATTTGATGCAAAAATTTCTGAAACCCTTGCATATTTTTTCATAATATGTATTTTCCATGAAGTTGTTGAAGACCTCTAGTAGCAAACATTACTCCTTATTGGATTAATAGACCTAGAACAATCTAAAATAGTGGGATCCTACTCTGCTCTGAAAAAAGAAACCATAGAACGTGGACTAAGCTTCCAAGACTTGTGCATCTTGACTTGCCAAATACCATCCATGTATCTTATGGTCAATATGAGCAATGCTACTTTGCATTTTTTACTGAAGTCCTTCCCACTCTGATCTAGAGGCTCTTCCAGTCCCAGAGAATTTTCTCTTGGTTTTATCCTTGACTACACTTCTGTTGATGACCTTGGTTCTGATTCCCCTGGTATGTGGACTGAGTCCATCCTCTGACTCTCTCACACTGGTGTGCTTCAAGCAGGGTGTGTGCCCGGCCTTAATCCCATGACTCTGCCCTCTTTGTAGCTGCCCCAGCTGGTGGTGGTCTGGGAAAGGATGGATATAGGTAGACGGGACAGTGGTACAGTGACCCCACTCCTGATTTCAAACGGGTGTCCCCAAGGCAAGTGCATGTCTGTGACATCCTCTCAAACCAGGGTTCCTCAATTCCTCACAGTATTAAACCCCAAGTCCTCAACCCTAAATCCTAGAAAACCAGACCAGAGTTTCAAATCCCCTGTACTATGTCTCCTAGAAGGGTGAAAAGCCTATTTCTAAAACAACTAGTTGTTTCCTATTCTGTAAGTCCAGAATCCTCATGACACAGGCTTAGGTTCTTGTCATGACATGTGGACATGCAATGTTCACCATGAGTTGATCAACTGGGTAACCATGCAAGAACTGTGATCCAAGCTATGCAGGCATGGTTTGTTTGTAGCGAATATCAAGACCTAGGAAGGCACATCTCTGTAACAACCCAGGTGTTTGCAGGCATGGTTTGTTTGTAGCGAATATCAACATTTTTGAATAACAACCCAGGTGTTTAAATCTGATGAATGTACATGTAACCTAACATCCCTCAGGTTCCCAACAGGTGGTTTCCCCTCTAAGTACCCACCAGTTCTGGTGTGTTATTGACTTCTTCAGTCCATCACATAGCACGTGACTCTGTATGTGTTACTCTGTTTCTTAGATTGGTTGCTTTTGCTTAGAATGATGGCCTTGGGGCAGTTTTAAATAACTGCCTTGAAACATGATTATATAAGAACGTCTGGGAAATATTTTAGGTGTTTAATTAATAGTAGTTATGCAAATAAGTTTCATTAAAACACTCAAGCCCAGATTCCTGTTCTCATTTGTGTCCTGTTTATACTCTGTCTCAACCTAGAGACGCGTAATCTGAGTAAGTTTCCCTGAGCAAAGGAGAGAGAACACACCTCCAGGAAGGAGTGAAGCCTGACTAACTCTCAGTGAAGGGACTAGCTTCTGGTCTTGCTGATTCCTGCCATAAAAGACAACAAAACCCTGGTTTTTGACAGAAAGTGGAAGAATATGGAAGATTTACTGGCTGAGTGAAGCAAGCCAGGCTATGAAGGAGAGACATTGCATGTCCCCACTTAATACATACCGAGTGTCTGCACTCTGTGACTGAAACTGATTGACTAAAGGATATAGAAACACAGTAAATGGATGTGAATGCCAGATATAGTGTGTGTGAAAGAGGAGGGTCTGAGGAAGGACATTTAGAAGAAAAATAGGGAGGCAATGCATTAATGGGACAAAGAAATGTGGTATTATCTGTTGAAGATAGTTTTATAGTTTTATCAACGGGACTAGGGAGAAATGTTCACACGTTGAAATATTCACTTTGTAAGCTAAATAACATGTTTGAATGTATAAAATAAAATGAAATAAAAAAATAATAAAAACATTTTAATCTCAAATGAAGTACAATGTGTGCACACATGCACACATATACACACACACAGGCATAGCAACAACAGCCTAAACAAGGAAAAGCCATGTCTCAATAAGCAGGGCTGGAAGATTTCTGCACGTCAAGTAGGAAGATGCCTGATTTTTCAGTGAATCATTGTTGCTCTTGCATTCCCAAGACTGAGCTGGGTGGTGCTAAGGTTTGCTCACATGGCATTAAGGGGCTCTACCTGGCCTCACTGCAATAGTTACGGCCCTGTTCCTTGAGGATAACTATAGAGAGACTGTGGGAAGAATAGACGACTTTGGGTGATGGGGAGTTTGGGGCAACAGAAGGATCTCTGTTCAGATCAAGGTACCGTCAAGGACTTCTTGCGGGTGTTGGCTTGCTCAGTCAGCACCGTCCCATCCTGTCTCTCCACAAGTTGCTCTTCAGATTACAATGACTGGCTTGGCCTTAGTGGAATGGCAAGACACTACTGCTCCACAGGCTGAGGCCAAATGGGAGGCCCAGGTTCAAGCCCAGGTTCAACCCCCCCTACAAGCTGGGTTTGGTGGTGCACACCTGTAGGCCCAGCTATTCTGGAGGCTGAGATAGGAAGATTGTGACACAGTGAGACCTTGTTTAAAGATAAACAAATTTTAAAAATTTACAGTGTAGGTATGAAACACAAGTAAGGGCTAATGAAATAGAACATATATGTACCTTAAAATGGGAAAAATCAAAGTTTTAATTTTGGGGGGTTAAATAATGGAAAAGGAAAATATCAATTAACAAATTTTTTTTCACTTTTGTTGTTTATTTTTCTGATTGTTAGTATAATATTGTTTCATCGCTATCCTAAATCTTCCTCTTTCCCAATCTGTGAAGAGAAGCAGTCAACATTGTGAAGGCCTAGTTCACTGGAGGGTACAGGGGACGGGTTGCCAGCTAGGCAGATGAGGCTGGCCCTGGTCTATCATCTCTCTCATCTCTCTGTGTGGAGCTGGAGCCAGGCCCACCGCTGGGCATGTGCAGACTCACTCTCACTCTGCCGCTGCCCCCCAGCAATCAGTCCAGCAATTCCTGGCCACCTTCTTTTCCTGGGGCTCGCCTGGCTGAAAGGCTGAACCCAGCACTTCCCTTGGGGCCACAGGGCCTCACTGTCTCCAGATAGCCTTGGTTCTGACCCTGCCTGAAGCAGCTGAGACAAACAGTGAGTGTGACTCCTGAAATGCCAACGACCTGTTTCTTAAAGCAGCTTAAATTAAATACACTTCACACCGTGAGAACTAACATGCTTCAGTTATTATTTTCAGGTAGTTGTAGCTTCACGTGAAGTTGTAAGAAACACCACCAAGAGATTCCCTTAGTTTCTCCAGTGGTAATACGCATAAGAATATCACACTGTCACAACCAGAAAATTGGCACTGATCTGACCACTGACCTTATTCAGATATCACCAGTTTCATACACGCACACACAGGTGCATTAGGTTCAATGCAGTTCTATCGCATGTCAGCTCATGTGACCTCACCGTTGACATACAGGGCTGTCCCATCACCACAAGCTTCCAGTGATAACTTTAGAATTGTCCCTCTCTAGTCAGGTGAAACGGAGGGGCCTTGAGTGTGACTATATTGTGGTAAACAGTGTCAGAATACTCTGCTTCCCCTCAAATTCATATGCTGGGATCCTTACCCCCGAGGTGACGTGTTAGGAGGCAAAGCCTTTGGGAGATGATTAGGTTCCGAGCCTAGAATTAGTGCCCACACAGCAGAGACTAAAGAGCTCCCTGGTCCCTTTCCCCGAGCCTAGAATTAGTGCCTTATAGCAGAGACTAAAGAGCTCCCTGGTCCCTTTCACCACGTGAGGACTTAGTGGAGAAAAGGCCCTCTATCCCCTGGGAAGTGGCCTTTCTCCAGATCCCGGGTCTGCTGGGGCCTTCAGCTGGGACTTTCCAGCTTCCAGACTGCTGTGTGCCCACCTCCCAGTCTATAGCATTTTCATTAGAGCAGCACAAACAGACCAAGACAGCCCGGGGCGCATCCTCTCCTCTCCAATAGGGACCTGCCCTTCTACATCTTCCAACCAGGAGGGCACAGATGAGAGACAAATAGGTTTGCCGCAGATCACCCCTCTTTAGAGTCTCCCTGTGTAGCCTTATGCCATTTGCTTATGGGAGTCATATAACTTCCCAGACTGTTCACGGGATTAAGGCTGCTCTGTGCTGCAGAGCCGACAGCTCCTGGGGCTGCATGGGACCAATGGGCAGATGGGGCAGTCACTGGTGGCCAGAGGGACTCAGTGGGGGACCCCCACAGGCTAGGATGAGGCTTCAAGGGTCACTTGGTATCAGTCACAGTAGGAGAGAAGGACTGGCCAGTGGCCACTCATTCCTGGTGGCAGATGGCTTAGTGTGTGGACTTTCATGCTGACCCTATGTCTCCCCAGCTCAGTGTGGCCAGAGTCCTGATATCTTAGAGAAAGAGGTGGATGGTGACAGGTGGCCATGGGCCCTCCTCCCTGGACATAGGACTTCTTCTATATGAATCTGGGGGGACTATTCCCAGAGCCCCCAGGCCTGTACCGCTCAAGCCCCTGGTGCTCAGCAGCTTCTTGAGCCTGGGGACTCTTTGTGATTCCCTTAATGACCTCATTAGCATATCACAGGCATGGTGCTCCTAACAGCAGGAAACGTGCCAGCACTTCTCTTGGCTTCATAGGTCTGGAAAAGGCGTCAGACGTTGGGTGTTTACAAGTGTCTTCTAAGGTTTCAATCCCAGGAAAAGTGCCAAAAAGTGGCAGGGTCCTGTGTGGTTGGTCTTGTTAACAGAATCGTTCTTTACCTGGGTACAGCGTTGAACGCTTGCTCATCAGGTATCTAGACTAGTCCAAGTCACGCAGCTTGGAGATGCTCATCTCTGCCTCAGAATCGCATCTCACAATGTCAGGTGCCAGGGCTGCCTTTAAAATTCTTTGGGAAAAACAACAACAACAAAACAAGAATGAAACAAAAACCTCTTTGGTGCAAACCATACTCATGTATGGGCCCTAAGACATTGTGAGTGAAGAAGAGACCACCAGCCAGCAGAGCTAAGCAGTGACAAGCCACTTACCTTTTTCCACCCATGCTGTGACAGTTTCCCTAGTCTTGGTCACACTATCAGCTAGTTCTTGGACCCTCCCAATCCCCTTTGAACTCACAGCTCGGGAGAGGTAAGCGCAGACACCTGCTACTGTAAGAAGTGCCTGAGTGAGGGCTGAGGCTGCGTTCTGGTTGCCACCCGCATCAGTGGCCTTCCGACACCTAGCATGCACCTGCACCTGCCCCTGCCCTGTCCCCCTGTCCTACGTGAAGATGGAGAAGCAGAGCTGTGGATCTTGTTGCAGATGGTGAAGTACAGGAAGAATGGTCGGCTCCAGGAAGGGCCCGGTTTCTTTTTCCTATTACTTTTTTCTTTTTTTTAGATTTTTTTGCTATAGAGTGCATGTGCTCGTTAGAAAGACAGAGAGACAGAAAGCAAGAAATCACCCTGCAGGAGAGATGGCCACACTGCAATCCCTTCTCATTTCTCCTCTCAGGATTTTGGACACATACACACGCGCCCAGTGTGAGTTTTAAGCTACCAGGTCTGGAACTTGAACCGCGGTTGACTATGTGGTCGTCTAGTCATAACCATTACATCATCTGCTAGTCCCATCATTTTCCTAGTACTTTTTGTGAGAGGAGCTGTCACTACCCAAGGCCAAGCATTCCACAATGGCACCCTGGATGGCTCTCTCTTCCACCTGGACCATGTATGTGCATATTGGCATATGGATACAAGACTTTGCAATCTTCGTTCCCTCAGAACACCACCGTCTAATACAGTAGCCGCCAGCCACATGTGGGTGGGAACATTTAACTTCAAATTAATTGAAAATAAAATTAAGAATTCAGTCACACCTGATGAGTTTCAAGTGTTCTGTAGCCACAGATGGCTGGTGGCTACCACATTGGGAGCTGCAGATTGAGAACATTTTGTCACCACAGAAAGCTTTTGGGGAAAGCGTGCTCTAGAAGTTGTGAATGAAGACAGAGGTGTGGCCTCCCGGCTTCGCATTGTTTGCTTTTGAGGCCTGGGAGAGAAAACCTTTGCCTGTCTCCGTTTTGGAGCCTGCCTTCTTGTCAGTGCTTCCTGACCAGTTTTCAGAACCTCTGAGGTCCTGGCCTCTGCTGCCCACAAGGGCTGTCGCATCCTTGACAACCGTCACTCAGATACTTTTTCCAGCTGAGGATGCTGAGCTGACCCCTCCCGAGCTGTGTGTTTACAGGAGCCTCGGGGTATAAGAGGCCCACAGTGAGCCCAGCTCCTAACGCAACACCAGGCACTGCAATCTCGAGTGATGACCAAGAACAGGGGAGAGGGACACTGCTACCGACGTGTCTAGGCGGGGAGACTCAAGTCCAAATACAAAGTTAGTATCTCCCCTAGAAATTCCCAATGTCTGCTGTTTCTGCAGGGAATGCTCTACAGGGTCCTCAGGCCCCCTGACACGTTTGCAGCTGGGCCCAGGTCCAAAGCACACCTCGCTTCCCATCTCAGCTTGTGCCTTGCCCTCTTCCCTGGTCCAGGGTGCGCAGTGCCTTGCTGTGGCCTCGGTCTCTGTTCTGTTTCCCCTTCTGACTCTGTCATGACAGCAGCATGGACTGAGCACCTGCTGGACTTCTGGACCCACGGAATTGTGGGCTTCGGCGCTGTGTCTGCAGGGCCAGCCCTTCCTCTCCTGCCCTCTCCCAAGCCCAGGCCCTGGCAGCCCTGCTCCCTTTCCCAGTGGGCACCATCTCTTGATCTGTCATCTTGAAATCTGCCCTCTGTCTCTGATTCTTCACTCCTCCTCAGCCCCACAGAAGGCCGATCTTACTTTGCTTCCATGTTGGGGATGGAGGTGCTGTCCTCATTCACATAATGCAGATGAGGAAACAGACAGAGAGGCTATGCAAAGTAGCTCACATTCCACAGCTAGCAGACAGTGGAAGCAGGATTCAAACCCAGAGAACTTGACTTTGGCCCAAATCCTGTTAACTGATCATGTTATGATAAGGGTTACTAATTGAATCAACTTTTAATTCAGAATTACGTCTGTTCAGAAAGCATTCGCCTTCTCCCGTTGACAACATCTTAGTCTATGGGCCAGATAGAAATAACTGAGACAAAGATTTTTATTACATTCCAATTGCTCGTCCTTTTAATTCTCTCAACCCAGGGCACGGGTCTGGAGGCAGCCCTGTAGGACTAGAGGTACGTCCAGGCGTCCAGGCAACGTCCAGGGCAGGATTCCAAGTCAGCAGCCTGGGTGCTCCTTGGCTGTGCCGACTTGGCTCATGTTCTCATTGAGAATTTCTCACCTCCTGCTTGAAAGCCCTGGCTGGGACTCTCCCCCTGCCCTGAGCCCAGGCTGAGCTCTGAGATGGGGTGGGCTCTGCAGAGGAGGCAGGTGCTCATATGAGACCAAGTGTATGTGTGGGAGTGGGCAATTCTGTTCCCCCTGCCTCCTACTCAGGTTTGGCTTCTTGTGGGGCCAGGCCACACCCAAGGGGGAGACCAGGTGTTCCCACAGGCTGCTCCCATCCAAAAGCACCAGGCTGTATGCAGGGAGGGGCCTTCACAGCAAGTGCTGCCAAGGTCAGGGTGCGCTGGATGGGCCTGAAGTGGGCTGAAGTAGGTGAGGATCCTGGAGGGGCAGCAAAGGTTGGTAGGGTGGGATTCAGGACCCTCCAATCAGGCCCAAGATGCCTGTGTAAGGAGAGAGGAGTGATTCCCACTGAGAGGTGTTTGCGGGCCTCAGAAAATCAAGTGCAGATGGGGAAAGAAAGTGGGGTTAGTTGGGTGGCTCAGAGCCAGGGCTCGGCCCTCTCCTGGGGCCTCTGTCGGTGGGCCTTCCTCTCTGTGCTGGGGGCCGAGCCCCATTCCATCACGGTGATGTGGGGTGAAGCAGCCTTGTGACTGTTTCTTTTTACCTTTGCAATGGGTGCAGTGTCCAACCTGCGTTCTTCCCAGCACCCCAGTTTCCACCCTGGGCATCAGGTGAGTAATGCGGAAGTGCATCACGGGCTAGAGAGTTCACTTTCTGAGTGTTCCTGTAGCCCCAGCAGACAGGCGCATCACCCCAGCGGCTGCCCAGAGCCGGCCCATCGGGCGGGCTGTGCCTACACTGTGAGAGAGCAGGGCCTACTGCAGTCATCTGACCATGTCAGGGCCTTCTTCACTTAAGCACTGGAGCCTGGGCAGATTTCCAGCAGCAAGTAAAGTAATTGAGCCCAGGTTAGATTAAATCCAGACACATCCCGCGTTTAGTGCCAATTACTCACCGCCAGCAGGGGCGAGCCAGTGGTCTGGACTATGTCCTGTTGTGCCTTCTGGTGAGTGACTGCTCCTTCAAGCTCAAGGTGAACTGACCTGAGGTAATAATGGTCCTGGCCCTGGCTTTGCTTCTCTGGAACTGGCACTTTGCTAGGATCTGCTGCAGCTCAGGCAGACAGCTTCTAGCCCTGTTTACAGCAGAGAACAGGGCACTCAGGCCCCTCTGTCCCCACCTGTGTGTGGCTGGGCTGGCGCAGCTCCTGGTGGGCAGTGGGAGGGGAGGGATAGAAGCCTGCCGCTGCCTATCGCACTCACTCGGGCCTCAGGCATAGGCTGGGTGTCTGGCTGCCTGTGTGACCTTGGGGGTCCCTAGGTCTGCCTGGAGGTTACTAGGTGGGTGTATCATTGAGGGAGGCCAGACGGGCAGGACACAGAGACTTCGTGATTTGTCATCTAGTGCTAAGCTCACGGCTTGGGAGGAAAGCAACCCAGATTTAAGAGCTTTGCATCCTGCTGTGAAATGGCTTAAAATGAGCCATGGCCTTAAGCCCAGGGTTGGGAAAGCCCAGCTGCTCCCTCTCAGGGCTCAGGCTTCACACGGGCATGAAGTCCCACACTTGAAGGCCTAACCGAGGACAAGGCCAGTGAGAGAAAAGCAAGGCTTCCAGAGAGGGGCACTCGGGGAGTCAGCTTGAAACTGAGTCGGACAAGCTATGAATCCACACCAGGGGAAACGTCGGGGAGAACCTTGGAGCAAACCAAGAGGCCGCAGGCCCTGGGCAGTGGGACTGGCAGTGTGTCAGTATGGCTTGTCACCCCTGCAGAGAAGGGGGCAGGATCGAGCTGTAACCACGCTGTAATGAGAGTGTGACAAAGGTCAGAGGAGAGCTCTTTGAGAATGGTGAGGGCGTGGGGATTAAGTACGTCTGCTGTGGCTTTTCTTCTCATTTTCAGTGCCGTATTTTCCTTCTGTTATTTATTGCTCTCTTAATGAATAAAGGCTGTTGCTGTGTGTTCATTACTTATTGCTGTGTAACTATTGCCTCAAAACATGGCATCTTCAAACAGCAGCTAGGTTTGGAGAGTCAGGAATCTGAGAGCAACTTGGTTGGGTGGTTGTAACTCAGGACCTGTCGAGAGGTCGCAGCATTCAGCTAAGATGTTAGTTGGAATGGCATCATCCGAAGGCTCGACCAGGGCTAGAGGTCTGCTCTCAGGGTGCTTCCCCACCTGGCTGTGGGTTGGAGGCCTAGGATCCTGGCTCACTGCTAACAAGAGACCTTGGTGACCCCCCTCCCCACCCCCCGGATTTCTCTACAAGGCTGCTTCATTGCCCTTGCTGTATGACACCCAGCATTCCCCGCAGTTGGGATCCTAGAGACAGAGTGGCCATCAGAGTTCTGAGGTAGCTTCTAAATTCTGTCTGTTGCTGTCCACGCCCTATGTAAAGCCCTGCCGTGTGAGCTGGACTTACATATGAAGAGATCTCACTCCCATGACTGTTTCATTATACAGCAGAAGGGATAGTGTCATTAAGACCCCTGATGCACTGACTTTGAGTTAATTAGTAGGGAGACTATCTTGGAAGAGACTGACCTAAGCAGATGATCTTTTTAAATGAATCAGAGAGTTTTGAAGCTCGCAATGTTCCTGGGGGTCTCAGGAGAGAAGTGCCGTACTATGGAGGTGCCCAGGCGACAAGGCTCTAAGACCAGCCTCTGAGGAGTCTAGAGTGTTTGCAGCTGGCAGTACACCAGCCAGCAGCATCTCAGTCCTACAACCGCCAGGGCCTGAATTCTGCCAGGAATCTACATGATTTGGGAAGAGGACCCCAAACCACAGCTGGGTTCTCAGTCCTGGCCACCACCTTAGTTTCTCAGCTTTGTGTGATTCCTAGCAGAAGACTTGCTCACATTGTGCCTGGATTTCTGACTGTAAGTGTGTGAGATGCTAAGCTCATGTTGTTTAGGGTAAGTGTGTGGTAATTTGTTACATAGCAATAGAAAATGAATACGCTCATTCTCTGAAGTTGTACTCAGCACTTTTGCCTTTTTTTCTATTTGTCAGAAGTGAGTCGTCATGGGAACCAGCAGTTAGCGTAGTGGCTATGTTGCTGGACTCCCATGTAGTCAACCGCGGTTTGCATCCCAGACCCGGTGACTTAAAACTCGCGCCGGGCGCATGTGCGTGCATGCCCAAGATCCCGAGAGGAGAATGGAGGAGAAGGGACTGTGGTGTGACCATCCCCCCTGAGAGGTGATTTCTCGCTTTCTGTCTCTATGTCTCTCTCTGTCTGGCGAGTGCACGCACCCTATAGCAAAAAACCTCTCAAAAAAACAAAAAAAGTGAGTCGTCATTAATCCACCCACACTTAAAAGAAAGAGTCTACTTTTGAAGAAAATGTTCAGGAAATTTTAGCCTATTTAATTAATGTATTTTTTAAATTATTTAATTTTGTTTGTTATTATAATTATTATTTTAATTTGCTATAGGGCACATGTGCTCACCAGAGAGAGAAAAACAAACAAACAACAACAACAAAAAAAAAAAAAACGAGAGAGTGAGAGTGAAAGTGAGAAAGCAAGCCAAGTCTGGGACTCAAACCACAGTTGGATATGTGGGAGTCCAGCACCTTAATCACCATGCCACCTGCTGGCCCCTGGCAGCCTGTTTTAAATCAGCTTAACCCAGTAGTGAGTGCCGTGGAGCCCTGTGGGTACCTCCAATGCCGAAATAAGCAGTGGCTGGTACTTTACTCTTGTGTGTTTTTGTTGTTTATGACTTTTTAAAAAAATTAATGACACATAATAATTGCACATATATTTGTTGGTTATGGTGTGATTTTTTTTTTTTTTGGAGAGATTTTTGCTATAAGGTGTGTGCGCTTGCCAGAAAGACAGAGAGAGACAGAGAGACAGAAAACGAGAAATCACCCCCCAGGGGGGATGACCACATCACAATCCCTTCTCCTCCATTCTCCTCTCGGGATCTTGGGCATGCACGCACACGTGCCTGGTGTGAGTTTAAGCCACCGGGTCCGGGACTTTAACCATGACCAACTACATGGGAGTCCAGCGACATAGCCATTACACTAACTGCTGGTCCCTGATTTTTTATATGTATACCATGTGTAGCGATCAAATCAGGATAATTAGCATGTTTGTCACTTCAAACATTTCTTTGTGTTGGGAACATTCAAGATCCTCTCATCTGGCTATTTGAAAATATGCACTATTTTAATGTTAACTGCAGTCACCCTGCTGTGATATAGAACACTAGAACTTAATCCTGCTATCTAATAATTTTGTACCCATTAGCCAACTCTTATCCCCCTTCTCTGCCCTGTTATCCTACCCTCTGGTAACCACTATTCTACTCTCTATGAGATCCACTTCTTTTAGCTTCCATACATGAGTGAAAACATGGCATGTTTGTCTTTCTGTGCCTTGTTTACTTCACTGAAGATAATATCCTCTAAGCTTATTCTTGTCATCACAAATGACAGAGTTAATTTCTTTTTTATTTAAGAGAGAGAGATTTTTGCTATAGGGAAGATTTTTGCTCTGCCCTTGCCAGAGAGACAGAAAACAAGAAATCACCCCCCGGGGGATGGCCATGCCACAGTCCTCATGGGATCTCGGGCATGCACGCACACATGCCCAGTGTGAGATTTAAGTCACTGGGTCCGGGACTCGAACCGCAGTTGACTATGTGAGAGTCCAGCAACGTAACCATTATACTACCTGAGGGTCCCCAGATTTAGTTCTTAATGGCTGAATAATAGTCCATTGTGTGTTTATATCACATTTTCTTTACTTGTTTGTTGTTGAACACCTAGTTTGATTCTGTGCCTTGGCTATTAAGATAGTACTGAACTAAACTTGGGCGTGCCGATATCTCTTCAACACACTGACTTAGCGCCCTTTGGACGTATACTCAGCATTGGGACTGCTGAGTTATGGAATAGTTCTGCTTTTACTTAAGGGGCCTCCGGAGTGTTTTCTACGACGGCTACTACTTTCTATTCCCACCAACAGTGCGAATGAGTTCCCTTTTCTCCACATCCTCACGAGCATTTGTTATTTATTGTCTTTTGGAAGATAGCCACTCTAATGGGGATGAGATGAGATGATATCTTGTTATGGTTTCAGTTGCATTTTCCTATGACTGTGGATGTTGAGCATTTTGAAATAGACTTGTTTGCTCATTTGTTGTCTTTTTTTTAGAGGTTTTTGCTATAGGGCGTGAGCGCTTGCCCGACAGACAGAGAGAGACACAGAGACAGAAAGCAAGAAATCACCCCCCAGGGGGGATGGCCACACCGAATCCCTTCTCCTCCATTCTCCTCTCGGGGTCTTGGGCACGCATGCACATGCGCCCGGTGTGAGTTTTAAGCCACTGGGTCTGAGACGCGAACCACGGTCGACTGCATGGGAGTCTAGTGACATAGCCATTACGCTAACTGCTGGTCCATTTGTGTCTTCTTTTGAAAAAGACTTATTCAAATAGTTTGCTCATTTAAAAGGAAAGCTTGTTTTATCTCTCTGTGATAGAGAAATGCGTACCTTCAACAGGGTCTTGCCATGTCATGATTCCCCCCCTCAATAGCCCTGCCAGGCAGGATCATGGGTGCACTCAGACACATGTGGTGTTTAGGTCAACTTGGCATCTGAACCCAGCCCCCCATGTGGCTCCAGTATTGCACAGTGGCATCCTCCCATCTGCACCAAATTTGAAAGCAATGCATACGATTTTCATAACATGCATTTTCTGTGAGCTTTTTGTAGACCCCTGGTGTTTGCTCCCATTCTGCAAGTTGTCTCTTGACTGATCATTTTCTTTGCTCTGCAGAAGCTTCTTATCTCAGCGTAATCCCATTTGTCTACTTCTGCTCTGTTGCCTGCACTCGCTCGGTGCTTCTAACACCCAGAGTGAATCCACACAGGACAGCTTTATAAGCTTAGGTAAGGCAAGGCAGCATTTTCTTTTAGGATGTGACGATCCCAGCAGCAGTGTGGGCGGCTAGAGCTCCACCACGTTCTGCTGTCCCACGCGAGCCATCTACAGAGCAGTGTGTAGAAGCAGGATGAGGACGGAGCAATCCTGACTTTAATTGGAAAGTTACAATGTGTTAATCAGCCCCAGTCTGAACCTTCCGGGAGTGCTGAATTTGGGCAGCGTTAGCATCTTCCAGATGGGGCAGGGTGAGGACTGGGGTGGAGCTCAGATGACAGTCCACAAGCAAAATCTTCTGGGACATTCTCAGCAAGGCAGAGCTCAGCATCCCCACGGCTGAGTGCCATTTCTGTGATGTACGGTGACTGGTGGCTTTTTGATAACCTGATCTTCGACACTTGCTATTGTCAGTCGTTGAAGCATCTGGGAGTTTTCCGTGGATCTGCTGTTAGAGATCATCCTATAAATGCATAGATGCGGCCCAGGGGTGTCTTTAAGTCCCACAAACTGTTTTATTGTACAACACGTAGATACAACGTAAGAGTGCCGTTACCTCCCCTCTCTTCGTGGCTCTGCTTTCTGTGATCCTCAAGGCTAACTATTCCTGAGGGCTGAGCTGAAGATAACTGGCGTGGGCAGGTGATGGTGGTCCAGGGCACTGTCAGGTACAGAGAGACCACATGCCTGAGGGTATATCTTCCCAAGAAGCAGAGGAAAAGTTTGGGGGAAAACAAGCAAACAAAAAACAAAACTGGCTAATTTAAGAACATGTCAGTAATTTGGCAAAAGTCGGAGAAGTTAAAAAGCCATAGGCATTCTTAAATAAGCCACAGGTCCTGACTGATTTACTAAAAATCCCCGAGGGCTTTGCCTTTTGATACCAGCTCAGTGGTCTCCTTTTGTGCTAGCCGGGCTGGCGGCCTGTGTGGGGCAGGCTGGCTGGGAGGGTGAGCATACGCAGATAGCGGCAATGTGACAGCGAGGGGGTCAGAATGGACGCCCCCAGGCCTCAGAGCACATGAGGCCGGAGGAGGTGACCACCTGGGCTGAGCCTCCCACAGTGCCCGCTAATGTGGCTGCATCATCAGGATGACACAACGAGGAAGATGGTAGCAGATACCGCTGGTCAGGCCCCCAGAGCAGAGGCTTAGGGGACAGGGCATGTGTTCAGGACTTCCCGGTCCAGACACCTTTAATTCCTCTACCTGACTCAGAGGGAGATGTTCCTGCTGGGTTTAGCAACCTTCCTACCCCGGTGGGTGAGAATAGAGTGCTGATGCTCCCAACAGCACCCTGCTCTGCCCGTTCACGTCGTGTCCTCGTATCTTCGCGAGTTGGAGACACAGGAAATACAGGGAGGAAAGCACCTTGCGTCGTGAGGCATCTGCCTTCTGCCAGAGGCAAGTTTATTGCCCTCAGCACAGAAAGCTCTGATTCTTACCATTTTCTCAGGATGGGTGAGGAAGGTAGGAGGTGTCTGCTGAATCCCTGGAACTTGTGAGCTGAGCAGAGAAACAGCAGACAGCTGAGACTGGGTGAGACTGCTGCATTGACGCTGGTGTCCGGAAGTCTGGCAGTCAGCCCTCCTCCTCCTCTCCTGGGCTGTGCCATTAACCTCCCCTGGCGGTTTGTGCTAAGTTAAGGTATAACACGTATGCATTTTATCATTTACTCTCTCAATAATCCTAAGAGATAGAGTTTATTTTTGTCCCTTCATTAAAAAAAATTGCCCAAGGGTGCATGTGCTTGCAGGAGAAAGAGAGTTCAAGAAGGAAAGTGTCAAAGTACCTCATGACGCAAGGTCACACTGCAATCCTTCTCCTATATCTATCCTCTTTGGGGATTTTTGGCAGGCATGCACATGTGCCCAGTGCGTTTGTCAAGCTGCAGAGTCAGGACTTAAACCACACAGTCGGCCACGTAGGATCCTGCTGCCCTAACCACTATGGCACTGCTGGTCTACTTCCTGTCCCATCAGGTCAGAAAACTAAGCAACAAGGCATCTTATCCAAAGACAGAAGTCCAGTAAGTGGTGGAACCCAAACCGGAGCCCAGGCATTCACTCACACTACAGTGCGTGTGCACGTCCACACTCTCCCACCCCCAGCAGGGCTCTGGAGCCTGAGCTGGACACAAAGGTCAGAGCAGCATGGAAAAATCCACTCAGCTCCTGGTAAAGAGAAACACAAAACTTACCTGGGTGTCGACCCACTGCTGGGCTTGTTTGCGTTAGACTTGTTTGTGTTTGTGGTCTAACGCTCCTTCAATATCTGTCGTCAGCTACATCAATAACTAGGGGTGTAACAGAGTGAATGGTAGCCTCCCAAAAGATATATGCAGTCTAACCTCAAGACCTGTGACTATTACCTTCTATAACAAAAGATGTGATTACATTAAGGACCTTGAAAGAAGGGGATGTATCCTGGGATTTTTAGGTGAACTTGAACACCATCTAGAGATACGACCTTCTAAGAGAAGTTTTGACAGAGATCTGTACAGGGGGGAGGGCCCAGTGAAGACAGATACAGACCTTAGAGTGATGCAGCCATGAGCCCGGGAATGACTGATTAGAGGAGGAGTGCTGGGCAGTGTGGAGAAGGGGGAAGAAGCTCCCCTCGGGCCTCAGGAGAGAGCGTGGCCTGCAGACATCTCAGTTTCAGACTTCCGACTTCCAGATCAGGAGAGAATGAGTTTCTGTCTTTCAAAGCTATTGAGTCTATGGTCACCTGTTACAGCAACTACAGGAAACTGCATAGTGAGGAAAGCCCTTCGCCCATGCCCGCCTTACCTGCACTTAGCCTGACCCAGGAGGGGCCACCTTCAGTTAGCTTGCACCCAGGCAAAGGAGTGAGTGAGAAGATGGAGAAGTGGCAGTCCAGGTCAGCTATGAAGCCAAGCCCAGAACAGCCTCATGGCAGGCTTCCTAGACAGATGGCTGCAGGGCCTAGCAACCAGGACACAGGGTGTGGGGTCTGGCAGGAGACTGAGACCATAGCATCTTTCTTTCTTTTTAAGGTTTATTTACTTAATTAATTCCATTTATTATTATTATTATTACTATTATTTTAATTGGACCAGAGAGAGAGAGGGGGTGAGGGGGAAAGTGAGAAAGCAAGCCACCAGCTCTAGGACTCAAACTGTGGTTGGCCATGTGGGAATCTAGCACCTTTAACCACAATGCCACCTGCTGCCCTGACAGTAGCATCTTTCTAAACACACTGTCTTACAACTTTGTTTTAGAATGAACACTATACCTGCTGCTATTTTGCATTCTAGCACATACAAAAGCTATCTCGCTCCCTGTGCCTACCACATAGTAACTTGTTGCAGGATGCCTTGAGAAAGAGGGCATGGCAGGGTTGGTGTGAAAGTTGGTGTTAAGGTTAAGATTAGAATTCAAAGCTAGTGTTGAAATCTGAAAATTGGTCTAAAATTGTGGAATGACTACCTTTTGTCCAAGAAAAGAATGTATCTCATACAAATTGAAGAGAACATATTTTGCCCAGAGAAATACTGATTTAATCAATGTGACATTTAGCTGAAAACGAAGGCGCCAAAGGAGTCTGAGCCTCAGCCCACACACGGAAAGCAGTCACCCAGGAGGGTATCAGGTGATGGGTCTAACAAGGAATGGCTTATTTTAATTGGACCAGAGAGAGAGAGGGGGTGAGGGGGAAAGTGAGAAAGCAAGCCACCAGCTCTAGGACTCAAACTGTGGTTGGCCATGTGGGAATCTAGCACCTTTAACCACAATGCCACCTGCTGCCCTGACAGTAGCATCTTTCTAAACACACTGTCTTACAACTTTGTTTTAGAATGAACACTATACCTGCTGCTATTTTGCATTCTAGCACATACAAAAGCTATCTCGCTCCCTGTGCCTACCACATAGTAACTTGTTGCAGGATGCCTTGAGAAAGAGGGCATGGCAGGGTTGGTGTGAAAGTTGGTGTTAAGGTTAAGATTAGAATTCAAAGCTAGTGTTGAAATCTGAAAATTGGTCTAAAATTGTGGAATGACTACCTTTTGTCCAAGAAAAGAATGTATCTCATACAAATTGAAGAGAACATATTTTGCCCAGAGAAATACTGATTTAATCAATGTGACATTTAGCTGAAAACGAAGGCGCCAAAGGAGTCTGAGCCTCAGCCCACACACGGAAAGCAGTCACCCAGGAGGGTATCAGGTGATGGGTCTAACAAGGAATGGCAGGAAAGGAATGTTCGGGAACTCAGAGGGGAAAGGAATGGTGAAGAGGGAGTTTAGAACAATCCTGGCCCCCAGGTGCGGATGTGCCAGCTCAGAGCTGGGGAGCAGACAGGAGGCCTGTCGTGTCAGCAGCGCCAGGGCAGGAGGTGAGCTCAGGCATCCCCAGTGACAGGTGAGGCCAGGCCGAGGGCTGGTGGCTACAAGTAGCTGGAGCTCTGGGGCGAGGTGAAGGAGTGAATATCCTAGAGGGGCCCCTGGAGCTCACTGGTGAGCTCACCCAGTTCTGCCAGTCACGAGAGCATGTGTCCCATCCGTGGTGGCGGCCCAGCACCTGTGCCTGCTTGAGCCGGCTGTTCTGCAGTGTACGTGTGGAGGGGGTGTCTGCACCCAGGTTCTCTGAGATGCTCCATTTGCCACTCTGACTAGGCCAGCAGCCCTGGCTGTCATGCTTGCCCCAGGCTCTCCCTGTGTAAAAGCTTTGCTTTAGGAGTGCCCTGGTGTCACTGCCCCCTGGGTCTGGCTGTGACTCTTCTCCATACCCGTGGAGTCTTGAATGTGCCCTCTCAATGACACCTGGGTCCAAACCACATGGAGCAGGCCTGTGGACCCTTGGGCTGCTATGTCTCCTCAGCCAGCCTCCAAGGACCTGGAATACACGGTATGATGAATAAACAGGCCGATTCCTGTCTCCTCCCCTCCCCTCCATTTTCTCTGTATTGTTTAATCTTTGTGGTAATAAGTCTTATGAAAATAATCCAGACATAAACCAAATGTGAATTATTCACCCATTTGGCTTATCTTCTCTCTCCAATCCATTATCTTCCCCCTCACTTTTACCCTCTCCTTACTTAAGCATGTTCGTTTCATCAGGAAAGAGATGCGATAAGGCCGGGAAGTAACACAGCTGATTCTGACTTGGTCATGAGCCCAGCACAAGCTGAGTGGCAGGACCTTAGGACTCGTAGGAAGGGCTGCAGGAGTCAAACGCACCCCATTACTGCAGGGCATGGCAGACGAAATCCCCGTGATCCTTTCATGCCTTTTCTCAGTCCCAAACTGGGCTCTGCCTTGGAGGTGTATTTGTTCAGATTGCCTTAATAAGCACATGCCTATATTATACAGATAGCGTTTACTGTACCTATTGTATTGAAATTCAGTTTTCTGCTGAAGATCCAACCGGCATCCTTCCATAGCAATCCATGGAATCAATCCGTTCAGTCTTTTCAATGGCGGTGTATTATTCCATGGTCGTCCTGGGCTCTGTGGTTACGTCATTTACCGAAGGAGTCTTCTCGAAAGGAAAGGGTTTTTGTTTTCTTTGTTTGTGTGTTTTCTTTCTTTCTTTCTTTTTCTTTCTTTCTTTCTTTCTTTCTTTCTTTCTTTCTTTCTTTCTTTCTTTCTTTTTCTTTCTTTCTTTCTTTCTTTTGCAAACAAGTCTGTGATAAATCTCATGTACATACATTTTATGTACCTGAGAACATGTTTCTAGATTATAAATTCATAAACGTGGGATCTTGGTCAAAGGGTATGAGCGTATTTTATTTGAACAGATTTGATGACATTTTCCTCCATAAAGTTTGCACCAGTTTATGGCCCCACTAATAGGATGTAAGACTTTCTGACTGCCTGTTCAGAAGTTCAGAAACCCAAGACTAACACTTAGGAAGTTACCCAGTGCAGACCAGGCTATCAAGATGCTAGAGACTCATTTATTTTTAGGGGATTTTCCTAAGGGGACCGTAGGGTTTCAGAACTGAATGGAGACTAAGAACAGTAAAGAGTGGAAGAACTGAGTGATTCAGGCCAGAAACCTTTAGTTAGCTACCATGACAGAAGGAAAACACGCATGCATCTCGGCTAATTAAACCAAGCTGCATTATTTTTCTTGGCATTCTTTGCTTCCCCTCTATAACCAATCTCTCTGGAAAGCGGCTCTTACTCTGTCCCTCATAAGACATTGATATCTCACCCAGGCTTTGGGCAGAATTTCCCCTTTATCCCCTTGATGGTGGATTCACCCTCCAGATTTCTTGGTATTTTTGTAACTGCTTTTTAATTTCATTTCACACATGCTAAAGAGGTTTTTTTTTTCTTTTTCTTTTTCATGTGTTTTTTATTAAAGTGATTTCTGGGAAATGCTGAGCTGTGGATTTTGGAAACAACAGGGGTGGAATGCTGCCTGCCTCATAAAAATATAACCCAAAGCATGTCACTGAGCAAAGTGGTGAGGCTTCCAAGGGCTGGCAACGTGTACCTTGGAGAGGGTCCTTTTGGGCAACGGTGGGATGGCTGTTATTGGACAACGTGGTGTTGGTGAAGCAACAGCAAAATAGCATTTTCCCAAGCCCAACTAAGAGTTGCCTTCTTATAAATCCTCTTTTATGTATACCACCCCACTAGAAATTTAGCAACAGAGATTGTAAAGCCTTGCAGTTTATGCCTGTGTATACTACCTGGGCATAGACGGTGTTTGTTTCTGTTTTCTTTCATGAATATCTGCCAGTGATCAGTAGAAACAGCTAAATGCATCCAAAGAGCCCAGGCCAGGAGGACCACGCTGTCCCAGGATTCTCCTAAGCTCCTGGCACACAGCACCTCAGCAAAGGCCCAAACGTATTCCTGGGGCCTGTCCCAGGTTGGCCAGGCTATGAGGTCTCTTTCTATGGTTCTCTGGGTCAATGTCAAGTCATATAAGATATAGCACCTCCCCTTGCAGCCCATGCCAGAGCTGTGTCTCCCAGACCAGACTGAGATGCAAGATGGAAGAACCATCAGAAGAGCAGGGTTTAAAAATCTAGAAAAAAAGGCAAAACCAGGTGGAACATGAAAGAGGTAGGAGGGGAACAGGAAATGGGGGAAGGAAGGAAGTAGTCAACGGTGCTGTGCACTGCTAGTGAGAGAAATGGAAAAGGAGGAGATCATTTCACTGGTTTAGCAACTAGGAGGTTACTCAAATTTTCCGAGTGGTGGCCTCAGATGATTGGTTGGAGCAGGAGCCAGAGCTCTCTCTGTTGTAACTTGCTCCTCTATGATTTTAATGGCCTTCCATCTCTCCCAACAGAGGCCTCCTGCGAATAACACTTGGCTCCAAAAGAGTTTGGTTCATTCGCATAAGTTGCAATGAACTTCTGAGGACAAAAGTACCTGAGTATATGTCTGCCCTTTGGAGGCCAAGAAAGAAGAGGTCCTCTGATGCCTTGCCTCCAGGCCCTCAGCCTATGACAAGACTGTAGCTAGGATATGTCTCAGTGAAAAGGTGAGGCTGGAATTTCAGGCAGGGAAGAGCTATGCACTGCCCAGTCATGACTCCCCACTCAGTTCCTCTTCCCCAGGGTGTGAAGACTACCAGAGTTCTGTTCCCTTCTCTCTTACTTTCTTTTCTCCACTATCCTGTGTCTTCCTGCCATGGAGGAATGTTTAGAGGAGCTCACTTTACCTTCTCAGATAAAAATCAAAATTTGCTAGAGGCCACATGTGCTTGCCAGAGAGAGAGATAGAGGGAAAGTGAGAGAGCACTCCCCATGGGGATGGTCATGCTGCAGTTCTGCTCTTCTAGCTCTCCTTTTGGGATTTTGGGCATGCCTGTGAGCATGCCTGGTGTGTTTCCTTAGCTGCTGGGTCTGAGACTCAAACTATGCAGTTGGCTATGCAGGGTCCAGCTGTCTTAAACACTGCCACCAGCTGGTCCCTCCCTTATCAATTTTTAAACAATATCCAGAGACCCAGTTAGAGGGCAGCAGACTGCTAAAACACAAGATGCTGTTCTGAGGACCCAGCCTAGCTGTAAAGATGTGGAGCTAAGGCCTGTCCATCAACATGCAGACCACATTCTGGGATTCTGACGGCCTCTGGAAGACAAGCAGGAAGCTGAGGACATTTGAGTTTATCATCTGATGGTCTTAGAGGATAATACTAGCAAACCACTAAATTGACAGAGTGCTTTTACGTACATGGTTCTAAGTTCTTTGTATGCATTACCAAGTTAAATCCCACAAAAGGTAGAAAGCCTTCTCATTTTGCCCTCTTTACAGATGAGTAAACTGAGACACAAGAATGAAAGTGACTTTCCTGAAATCTCCTAGCTGGTAAGTGGCTGGTAAGTGCCTGGGCCTGAATGCTTAAGTATTTTCGTCTATAAAAGACCATGGAGATAGGAGAGTCTTCGGAATGAAGGAGAAATGACAAAGACGTACAAATGGCTAGTAAGTATATGAGAAAAAACATTGAACATTGCTAATCATCAGGGAAATGCAAATCATCTTACCTCAATTAGAATGGCTTCTTATGTCAATTTAAATGACTATTATAAAAAAGAAAAAAGGGAACCAGCAGTTAGCGTAATGGCTATGTTGCTGGACTCCCACGTAGTCGACTGTGGTTCGTGTCCCGGACCCGGTGGCTTAAAACTCACGCCGGGCGCGTGTGCGTGCGTGCCCAAGATCCCGAGAGGAGAATGGAGGAGAAGGGATTGCGGCGTGACCATCCCCCCTGGGGGGTGATTTCTCGCTTTCTGTCTCTATGTCTCTCTCCATCTGTCTGGCGAGCGCACGCACCCTACAGTGAAAATCTCTTAAAAAAAAAAAAAAGAATTCTGGAATTGTGAAAAAGAACAAACTGTTTTATACTCTTGGTGAAAATATAAACTAGCATAGACATTAAAGAAAACAGTGTGGAGGGTACTTAAAACAATAAAAACAGAACTGTGATGTGATCCTGTAATACCACTACTGGGTAGATAGCTAAAGGAAAACAAAATCATTATGTTGAAGAGTTGTCTGAAGATACTGAATCTACCTAAGTGTCATCAACGATGAATGGATAGATAAAGTGTGGTATATACACACAATGGAATACTATGCAGCCATGAAAAATTGAAATCCTGTTATTTGATGCAACAGAGATGAGTCTAGAGGACATTAAATAAAGTGAAGTAGGTCAGGTATAAAAAGAGGAATGCCATATGTTCCCTTTAATAGGTGGAAGCAAAATAATAATAATAAATAATAATAATAATAATAACTGACCTCATGGAAGCAGTGAGTAAAATAGTGGTGACTAGTGATTAGGAGAGCTGGGGGTGGTAGATAGGGAGAGTCTTAGTTAACAAATACAAAGTTACAAGCAGCAAAAATAAGTTCTGAAGTTCTATGACACAGGAGGATCATTATAGTTAATAATTTATTGTGTATTTCAAGACAGAAGAAAATTTTGAATGCTCCCAACACAAAGTAATGATAAATGTTTCAGATGACAGATATGCTAACTACCTTAATTTGGTCATTACATACTGAATTCATGCATGGAAGAACAACACTGTACCCCACAAATATGTACAATTATTTTGTCAGAAATAAGAATTAAAAATTGAAAAAAAAATGAGTTTCAGTCTGGATGCCACTACTTACTATCATTTTTTAAAGAAATATTTTATTTAACTTTATTTTAATTTGACCAGCAAGGGGCAGAGTGAGAGAGAAAGGAGAGAGAGAGAGAGAGAGAGAGAGAGCAAGCCGCCAGGTCCAGGACTCAAATGGCAGTCAACCATGTGGGAGTCCAGTGTCCTTAGCTATCCCGCCACCTACCGGCCCCACTATAATATATGTATAGTGTTATATTATATTTTACTTAAAATATGTGGAAGGTCTTTCAAAAGGTTCATGGAGATGAGTATTATGGAAAAAACTATGCATGAATTTAAAAATGTTTTTACACGAAAATGAACTCATATACTTTAATTCAATTTTCCATGAGCTTTTGAAATCTCACATATACAGACAGATAAGTAGATAGATACACATCTTATATATATGTTATCATAACACAAACATAATAATGTAAAAGTAAAGATATATATATATTCTAAATTATATACATTTCCACATGTAAGTCACACTTTTCAAATCTTTCCTATTTCTTCTTAATCTGTATTTGTTGTGAGTCCTTGCAAGGGTGTGAGTGTGCATGTGTGTTTGTGTGTAAGGACACACATGCTACTCTGTCCTGTGATGTGGGGAAGGCATCTGTCACCCAGAGGTGACTCTAACAGGAGAAGCATCTTCAGGCCTCATGTGCAACTCGAAGACAGGTGACACAGGCTTGGCGTTTGCTCCCAGCTTCCTGCCATCCCTCCGACCAAGCAGGAGCAGTTGTGAAACGTCGGATGTGCACATATGATCAAGACATTTGTAAGTAAGCCCAACCTGCTTCGTTTTTGCCAGCACAAGCTTGCATTGTAGGGCAGCTGACTCTTCACAGCAAACTAAAATAAACTCCTAAGTCAGTCGTGCTCTGCTGAGGACCACAGGCAGCCAGGAAGTCCCTGCGTGCCATCCCACTGGGTCGGCTATGTTCTCAGAGCTGCATCTCGTGTGGTCTCTGGGAATTCTGTCACATACAAACATATACCATGTCACCACCCACAATGTGCCTACACCATAGCACATAATGCATGCTGCTGCATGTTATACCAGACACTCTACATACACAAGATCATATACACGCCAAATAATATGTGTGCACACACCAAATCATACACACACACTACTCCACACACACATCACACACACATACCACACCATATGCACCATATCATATATGCTATTTATACACATGGCTATCACATACAAACCACGTATAATACATATATACATACATGCCTAATGCACCACAGTAGACACATCATTCACACATCATAGGCAGATGCTCCATCATATACTTACATGTTACATATAATTACACACAACTCACACACACAGATGCACTGAACCCATAACAGACACACACATACCATGTGCATAGACACATATATCACAAACACACCACACACCTACACAATCATGGCATACACATACCACATATGTAGATAAACCACGTACAGGCCACAAAGCATGCATTCCAAACACCTAGTGTATATCATCCATGCCACAAACACATACTTACATGCTCATCCCATAAAAACTTCTACAAACAAATAAAAACATAGACCAAACCTAAGTCGATGCAAAGAACAAAATAGTTCTAGAAGGAACACAGTATTCCAACGTGCTCACCTAACCCTCCCTTCCAAATCATAGTCTTTTACACGATGCACTGAGCTCACTCTTTCTCTTTCTTAAATGAGATCTCCAAGGCACAGACAAAGCCACACTGAACTAATTTTACTCCCTAAAGGGCAAATTCAAACTTCCGTGGCCATCTCGCCAGTTACAGGGCAACCAGATTTAATCTGGGAAGGTGGGAGGAGGAAGAGACATACAAAATCTGTCTTTCTCCTCCAAAACCCATTCCATAAAAACCACATTTTTCTTTTTCTTTTTTCTTTTTCTTTTTTTTTTTTTTTTTTTTAACAATATTAGTAAAGTATAAGATCAAAGTCATTTTTGTGTTGCATTTTTTAAAAACTAACTAAAAGGTAACTATTGGAAAATGTAAGTTGAATATTTAATTTGGAAAATTCTGAACAAACAAAAGGAATAAATATTCCTGAATCAACACATTGAAAAAAAAAAAGAACAAAACAGGAAATCCTAGCAATATGAAAAATGTAACAGATAACAAGAATATGACTAAACACACCACTTATCAGGGTACAGCCAAAAAATAAGTGGGTGAAGCTTCCCTAGCCAAAGACTAAGTAACTTAGGGTGTTTCAAAAGGCAAAATTTAGATATGTCTAAAATAAAACAAAACAGAAAGTTGATACTTTGCCACTTAGGACACAAGGATCTAGCAGATAAATTTTAAATACTGTGTAAACAGACTGAGAGAAGAACAAATATGGAAAATACAAACTGGTCCAGTTGTAGTGGTGCCCCAGAGCCATAAGGGAGGCCCAGGTTTGGATCCCAGGTCACCCTGAGCATACTGGCCATGCCCATCTTTGACTATGAGCTTGGCTGGTGGGAGGCTGGGGGAAGGATGGGGCTGTGGCCAGACTATACCAAGGATAATGCTTTCTCTCTCTCTCTCTCTCAGTAAATAAATAAATGAGAACTGTTTAAAAGGCTAAAAATAGTAAATAGGGGAAAAATATTTTTATTACTAAAATGTCCCAAATTAAGGTATCATAGTCTTGGGCCTTTGCATGTAAAATACTAGTCTCGGGAAAAACTCTGCAAAAATATGAAACTCATAAGGACTTGATGAGTGAAATTGATATTGAATTTTTTTTCTTAGGTTTTTGCCATAGGGCACACAGGTGCTTGCTGGAGAGAGATAGAGAGATACAGTGAGAGAGAAAGTGAGAAATCACCTCCCAGGGCAGATGACCATGCTGCAATCCCCTCTCCTGCAATTTCCTCCTGGGATTTTGGGCACATAGTATGCACAGCCAGCATGATTTTCAAGCCATCCGGTTTAGGACTTGAACCACAGTCAGTCATGTGAGAGTCCAATGTCTTAACCACCACGCCACCTGATGGTCCCAGAAAGTTTTATTTTAAATATCAAAGAACACTCTTGTTTTTTAGAGAGATTTTTGCTATAGGATGAGTATGTTCGCTGGAGAGACAGAAAGCAAGAAATCATCCCCCCAGGGGGTTTG
Source organism: Tupaia belangeri chinensis (assembly GCF_000334495.1). Taxonomy (NCBI): domain Eukaryota; kingdom Metazoa; phylum Chordata; class Mammalia; order Scandentia; family Tupaiidae; genus Tupaia; species Tupaia belangeri. The sequence goes on from NW_006159692.1 coordinate 7,816,048, forward strand.
ACCACACCACAATCCCTTCTCCATTCTCCTCTCTCAGAATTTTAGGCATGCTTGCACATGTGCCCTGTGTGAGTTTTAAGCCACCAAGCCCGGGACTTGAACTGCAGTTGACTATGTGAGAGTCCAGTGATGTAACCATTACGCCATCTGCTGGTCCCTGAGAACATTCTTGCCAGAGAGAGAATGAGAGAGAAAACGAGCACCCCCACCCAGACACACACACAATGGAGCAGTCATGCCACAGTCCTTTGTCCTTCATTTCTCCTTCCAGTTAGGATTTTGGGCATACACACCTGTGCTCCTGGCATGTTTGTCAAGCTGACAGGGCCAAAATTTGAATCACTGCCGGCCATGTGGAATCCAACTTCCTATACATAGGAACTACCGCACTACAGGCTGGCCTGGTATTGAAGAGTTTTCATGGATTGCACAGAATTTTATAGATTGATGCGATAAAAAATAAGGACATAGAAGGCCTGAATAATATAATTTCCAAGTTTGACATATTTACCACAAGAAAAACACTCTGTAAGCCACAAAAAGATGAAGCATATTCTTTTATAATGTTAATATATTGCAACATTTATAAATATTAATCATGGACTAGGCCACCCAAAATCTTCATTAACTCAATTTTAAATACAAGCCTATTCGCTGACCACAGTTAATAAAATTAGAAAGGATCTAACAACATTTAACCACATGGGAATTGCAAAACTCTGATATCAAAGAACAGAATTCCATGGAGGGGAGTTTTACAAAATGCAATTACTGACCACCCTCCTTCAGATCCTTTATAAATAATTCAGGTCATAGATGATGTTATCAGATTTGAGTGGAATAGTTAAATGTGATGTTATTTTAAAATCTCAAAGTGTGATGGTTAAGGCAGCTGGATCCCACGTGGCCATCTGCTTGATTTGAGTCCTGAACTTGATGGCTTGAGAGACATACCAGATGCATGTGCGTGTATGCCCAAAATCCCGAAAGAAGGGAAAAATGGTGAAGGGATTGTGACATAACCATTCCTTAGAGGGAATACCTTCTCTTCTCCCTTTCTTTCCTTGTATCTGTCTCTGTCTCTCTCTCCCTGGGGAGCACAAAACCCTCTAGCACACACACACACAAACCCAATGCATAGAAAGTTTTAAAATAGTCTCAAGTTGATTACAAAAGACTAACATCACAAAGACCAGCAGATGGTGTATTGGTTACTGTTGCTGGACTCCCACATAGTCTACCATGGTTCAAGTCCTGGACCTGGTGGCTTAAAATTCACACCAAGTGTGTGTGCATGCGTACCCTTGATCCTGAGAAGAGAAAGGAGAAGGGGTTGAAGTGTGGCCATTCCCCCTGGGGGATGATTTCGTGCTTTCTCTTTCTTTGTCTCTCTCTGTCTCTCCAGTAAGCTTACATGCCCTCGTAAAAATCTCTCTTTAAAAAAGAAAGAAAGAAAGAAAGGCCAACGTCACATTTCATTCTGAATTTAACAATGTTAACAATAAAAAGTGTCTATGGGACCATTGCACTTATGAATATAGATGTAACATTAATTAACATATTTTTGTGTTAAATCTAGGAATAAATTTAGAGAATAATATACCACAAACTAGCCAGATTTATTTTGAGGAATATGGAAATAATTTATGAGCATGAAACATGTTAATATAATTTATAACGACAATTTGTTGAAGGAGACAATCCAAGTAATTATTTCATGAATTGCTTGAGTGGCAGATAATAAAATTCAATAACTGCTCCTAATTGTGTTTTCTCCACATTATGGAGATATTTTCAGGAATACTCAACCATACTTCGTAGGGAAACAGGAGAGGAGCCCACAGTCAAGTGGAAAATAACATGACAATGTCTGTTCTCAGAATTATGTCTCAGCATTGCTGTGCAGCTGTAAGAAAAAATAAATGAATCCTGTAAGTATCAGGAAAAAAACCTAAAATGTTTGTCATATTTGGACGATGAGAATCCTATAATTCTTTACAAAATAGTCCATGAATATAATATCATGCCAGCTAGCCTCCCGCAGTCTGTATTCCAAGGTTCATCTGGAAGAATGATTGTTCTGGCAATATAATGTGGAGGGAAGGGGAGAGGTGCAGGGAGGCTATGATGCGCTCACCGTCTCTCACCTGCCACAGTACCTTCCACCATGAGATGGCACCCAGGAGAAATGCCACAGAAGCACACCCCAGCATGCATATCGTGAAGATGTCCCTTCAAATCTATGGGAAAAGGGCAGATGGATGAGGGAATGAGTTGTGACAATATACCAGCCACCTTAGGGGAAAGTGTTCCACTCTTACCTCAGTGCTCACACCGAGATGAATTCCAGGTGGTAAAGATTCTAATGTTAAGAAAAGAAATCATTGAGGCCATAGGAGAGAACATTGTGAAAATTTGAATAAAGATCTGGATGTGTTGGGCTGACTCGGCGACACAGTGGTAATGCACCATTCAAGTGAAGCTGGATCCATATGGAAGGTCATGGGTTTGGTTCCCTGGTCTGCCTGTATGTGCCAGGTATGCATACCCTTGACTCTGGATGGCTGAAAGAGCTGAGGAGATGGATCACAGCATGAGACACTGTCAAGGGTATTTGTTTTTCTCTCTCCTGCCCTCTCTCTCATTCTCATAAAATAAATAAATAGGCTTAGAGAAAGAAAAGATTTGGATGTGAAAGTTCTTTCAAATCATGCAACCGAAACCTGAAGTAATTATAAAGAAAGATTGATAGATGTTAATACATAAAAAGTTAATGGGACCATAGATGGGACCATAATGGTTATGTTGCTGGACTCCCACATGGCAGAGCATAGTTCGAGTCCCAGACCTGGCGGCTTAAAACTCATGCTGGATATGTGTGCATGCATGCCCAAGATCCCAGGAGGAGAATGGAGAAGGGATTATGGTGTAGCCATCCTCTCTGGGGGGTAACTTCTCACTTTCTTTTTGTTTCTCTCTGTCTCTGGCGAGCACATCTGCCCTATAATAAAAATTTCTTCCAAAAATAAAATTAAGATGTGTTTTGAAATAATAAAAAAAAACTGTTGTATACAAAGTCAAGATAAGAAAAACTGGGGAGGAGGGTGTGCAGAAGGGAATCAACAAACATGTAGACAAGGATTAGTATTGCTAGTGCATAAAAAGTGCTTTTTAGAGAGATTTTTGCTATAGGGTGTGTGCGCTCACTAGAGAGACAGAAGCAAGAAATCATTCCCCGGGGGACTGGCCATGCCACAATCCCTTCTCCTCTTAGGATTTTGTGCATGTATGCGCATGCCCCTGGCATGAGTTTTAAGCCACCTGGTCTGGGACTAGAACCATGGTCGACTATGTGGGAGTTCAGGGGCATAAACTTTACGCCCCATTACACCATCTGCTGGTCCCCCAAAGTACTTTAAAAACAGTGCGGAGAAAGATAAGCACACTGACTTTTGAAAGCATGGAGAGACTACCAACAGGCAATTCAAATAAGATGAAACCCAAATGACCAATATGAAAAAGCTTCAGAAATCATTGCCAGCCCAGATCACTCTAGATTGAAAGTATATTTCATTTTCAAGAGGATCATGGATATCCTTGCTCATAAATGCTGCTGGGAATAGTGTTCTGATCTACCTTCAGGACAGTGGGCAGGACTGCTGACCTCACGTTAAGGACAGACTCAGGAACCTGGTCTAAGGAGAGATCTCCACTAGGCACAGCTCTGCCCTCAGGTAACCACCAATTTTGCTTTGTTTAGCTAAATAAGGAAAGGAGGAGCCAGGCAGCTGCACCATGGGGACACAGCTGAGCCACGTGTGACAGTCTGGTCTGCATCTCAGGACCTCTCTGTGCACACCCGATTGCACAAGCTGTGCACAAGCTGGTGAGGCTGGGGTGAACTGGGAGTATCTGTCTGTCTCTCTGTCTCTCTCTCATGGAATAAACAAAATTTTAAAACCAGGAAAGAAAAAATTTTAAATGGCTATTCACATAAGAGTAAGGAAACTATGTACTTCTATTCTAAAAAATACTATACAAAAATTTATGCATGACATACAACTGTATTTATTAACATAGAAATCTATCCATAATGACTACTAAATAAAGAAATCTGAATGAAAAAACAGTATGTACAATCCAATTAAAATGTAGGCTGTGTGGGTCTGTCTATAATAGAAAAGTGTAACCTGTGGGGCAACAGGTGGTGTGGTGATGGTGACCGAATCTCACATGGTCAACTGTGAGGTTCAAGTCTCAGATTTGACAGTTTGAAGAACATGCTGATGTGTGTGTGTGTGTGTGTGTGTGTGTGTGTGTGTGTGCATACACGCCCCGAATCCCAAAAGGAGAAATGAAAAAAAGGGATTGTGGCCGTGGCCATCCCCCATGGAGGATGCTTTCTCACTTTCCTTCTCTCTCCATCTCTCTCTCTCTCTCTCTGAAAAGCTCACGCACACTCTAGCAAAAAAAAAAAAAAAGCATGACCCCAAGTATTACCAGCATTTAAATTATGGCACAGCTCTATCGATATAAGGCAGTATTCATTCATGTAATGTAAAATAAGAAGACAGATGTAAAATATGATCTCTAGCCACCTCCTGTCCCCTCAATTTCTCTCTATATGTAATATAGTTTTCAAATTGTAAGAAAAGTAACTAAATTATTAACTGCAAATTTTCTGGGTAAGAAGAGCTAGAAAAATTATTATCTTATCCTTTTAAATTTTTCTGTATTTTATAAATTTTCCATAGTAGGTCTATTGGTCAGCTAGGATTACCATAGCAAAGTACCACACACACTGGGTGCTTATTTAACAGAAATTTACTAGTTTACAATTCTGGAGGCTAGACATCCAAAATCAAGATGTTGGCAAACTGGCTTCTCCCTGTGTCCCACATGGTCCTCTGTCTGTACATGTACATTCCTGGTGTCTCTCAAAATTTCTCTTCTTGTAGGAATATCAAATAGATTACGGCCCAACCTGAAAGTCTCATTTTAACCTAATTACTTCTCTGAAGACCTTATCTCCATAGAGAATAAAACAGCAGGTTACCAAGGTGGGGTAGGGATGCAGTGGAGGAGATAAGGAGATGCAGGTCAAAGAATACCAAGCAGCACACAGTGGGTGCACAAGTGAAAAGATCTCACGTATCATTGAGGGCTGTGCTTAGTAATAAGGTTAGGGTTAGCGTCAGGATTTTCCCTAAATGAGTAGATGTTGTTTCTCTTGCCACAAGGGGACAAATGGGTAACTCCGTGAGATGATAAATAAGTCGGTTTGTTCCAGTGTAATAGCCATTTTACTATACAGACCGTCCTGACTTACAACAATTTGATTTTTGATCTTTTTAGTTTCTGATGGTGCAAGCTACCATCATAGAAAAGTTGTTTAGAAAAGCTAACGGTGACTTTGACTTAAAATAGTAAAGACTACATTCCGTTTTTCACTTTCAGGATAGTATTCAATAAATTACATGAAATAATCAATACTTTATTATAAAATTTTTTTTAGTTGATTTTGCTCAACCACAGGCTAATGCAAGCTTTCTGAGCAAGTGGAAGGCAGACTAGGTTAAGCTGTGACGTTCTGTAGGTCAGGATGGGGTCTTAAATGCATTTTTCTTATGGCTTTTTCTACTTACCATGGATTTATCTGGACATAACTGGTGCTTGCTGTCTCCCTGTAACCTGGATGCAGAAATACAGTCCCTTCTCCCACCGCTGCCCTTCATTTCATTGACCCTAAGTAGAAGGAGTTGGATTTGGTTTGCTGCATACAGTAAGTTGAGAAAGATTTTATAACATAATGTTTTATATCATAAATACACACAATGACAATTTTAAAAAATAATAGTAATAAAGATTGTACTTCTAACACACAATAACAATTTTTAAAAATAATAGTAATAAAGATTGTACTTCTAAATACAATTGTATTCTGAGGTGTGAGGAATGAGAGGACTTCAGTATATACATTTGTGGGAAACCTGATTCAGTCCGTAACATGGGTATGTGTAGATTCTAAAATTAAAGGAAAATGCTAAAGCAAAGGGAGTAGCAGGTAAGGCAGGTCCTGCCCTCCCCAGCACACCTGCCCTCCCCCACGGCAGCTCTGTGGGCCCAAGAGTCATGAGTGACAGTTGAGGTCCTGTGCTGACCCTGAGCAAAGAGTGCAGGTGCACTTCCGAGGCGGCTCCAGGGGTCGTGAGCCATGCTGGCATCCTGCCCACTGCTGGCACAGGCCTGGTGGCTGGTGCCAGGAACACACGTGCCCAGAGGATGCCTTGCACTTTGAACCTCATCTCAGAGAAGCCTGGCACCTCAGAGAGAATTCTGAAAGCACTTTTCCATCATGACCCAATTGTGAGAAGCCCAGCTCTTTAGAAAGTGAGTGTTGAGGGTAAAATCTTTCAGCTAATGGCAAAATATGTTTTTAATCCATCTCAAAGAGTTTTCTGAGCCACATTACACACCTGTGCATTACAAATCTGTACTAGAATATTCTGGAGACGGGCTTTGCTAATACTGCAGGGACTTGCTAAAGTCATTTGTCTTACTTGGAGACGTGAATGAGGATGCCAGCTCTGGGCAGGGCCTGGACAGAGTTGCTTCTAAGGGTGGTGAGAGACTGTGCCAGCCTGCCAGCCCCTAGCTGTATCTTACTTTCTTCCCTCTCAGTGATGCACGCATACCTCTAGCTACAAGGAAGGAGGTCAGAGTCTTGTGTTTTTTGGGGATTCCTTGGGAATTCCTGGTGTTGGGTAAAATGGAGCCCTTCAGCCCTACTGGGAGTGAATGACCACATTCACAAACAGCTCTCAAGCCTCCCCATGGTGTTCCCAGGGCACCTGGGTAATGGAATCATGGCAGTTCAGTGGTGTGCTGTGGGTCATTGTTGGTTATCATTCCCCAGAGCTCCCGAGCTCCTTAACAGCCAGGTTTGCCTTTGCAGGACAGGATGTAGCACAGGTCTTCCCTCATGCTTTGTTTGTTTGTTTTAATAGTTTATTTTTTCTCTCCATGAGAAACCAAGCGAGAGAGAGAAAGAGAGACAGAGAGATAGCACCCCCAATGGGGTCTTCATGTTGTGACTCACCTACGCCCTCTGCCAACCTCAGATCAAGAACTCACACATACCTGATATACTCAGGGAGGTCTCTGGATGTGAACCCAGAGCACTCTCATGCAGGTCAGCCTCATGGAGCATTGTTTTACTACTGTGCCACCATCTGGTCCTCTCTCTCATCTTTTGAGATAAAAAAGTTGTCCATTGAGTAAACAAATGAGTATGGGCATTACTATATATATACACACACACACACACACACACATATTCACACACACACACACTCAGATACACATATACCTGTGTAGATACATACACACAGACAACATAGACACATGCATGCACTTTTGCAGAAATATATAGATATATACATACACAGAGGTGCTTTTAGATCTAGACGTTGCATTGCAGATCCATTATTGTCTGTGTTAATCTTACTGGCTTACCTCAGCAGATATTCATCTGGCTACTTTTTGTTTTAGCAGAATATGCTTAATTACTGGAAACTGAGTGACTCAGCATCTTGCCAGCCTTAGGAGTGACAGACATCCCTCGGGCTGAAGCTCTGGCTCCCTTCCCTGGAATTATACATGATCAAGGCTTCTGATGTTCTGGAGCTGGTTACTAACTTGTCCTTCTTGACTGGAGATGCAGATAGCCTAGGTGGCCAGTCTCCCTCAAGTAAAGTGTCCTACGGCCATGATCTGGTCAGTCATCATGGTCATGCTTATGGTAGGAATTGTGTGTTTGTGCATGCACGTATATTCATTTGCATTTTGTCATAGAAAAAGAACAGCTGATGGATGGCCAAGTCACTCACAGCCACCTGCTTCCCACTTCTCTGGACCTAATTAATCTCCTTGTGTCAGAAATCTGTTGGCCCTAGGCCAACAGCAGGGGAGGATGGTGCCAACCCAGGGGAGCTAAGGCTCGGACAGAGAAATGAGAGAGAAAAGGAGAGAGTCTAAATGTGCCTCACTGCTTGGGCAGATTAGCAAGTGTCAAAAGGATGATCCTTGAGAGAAACCAATCCCAAGACTTTAGTAGCCCTGAAAAAGAAATCATGCAGAAGGAGGCCAAGACAACATCAATGTTTAGGGAAGGATATTGGTTGACTCTCTGGAGACACTGACAGTAAGGGAAGGGAAAG
>NW_006159692.1:7824297-7833517 GCF_000334495.1 Tupaia belangeri chinensis
TGGTTGTTCAGAGGTTTCCATGGGCCCTTCAGATTAAGCACTTCATTTGTCTACACTTCAGGTGGTCATTTAAAAATTACTTTTATTTTAGCACATTAAGAGGAACATGACATGAGAAATGTACCAGGACAAACCACCTATTGTATGACACATGAACTGGATGGCATTATTTCAGCTAACTATAGTTCTTTCAGCAAATACACTGAAAAGAGAAGAAATAGACATATTTTAAATAACCACATGTTTTCTTCTCTGTCCCCCGGCCCCTATCTCCCAACTCCTACAAAAGCCATAGCCCAGGTGCCTCTTGTGCTGTGAGCACAAGAGTGTTTCTGAGGAGGTGGTAGAAGAGAACTAATTGGATTATCCGCCAGAATGATCATTTGCAGAGAGCTGTTCATTGTTCACCGTCACCATCTAGTACAATCATTCGCACTACATAGTAAAGTGAGTTCAATAAATTATATGAACCAAGGATTACTTAAAACGTTATGCCATTTGGGGGGCTCTGCCCTGGTGAGCTTTGAAAATGGATCCACTTGGGGATTTAGCAGAGGGGAGGTGGAAATGCATCCCAGCAGAACTATGATGTGACCTTGAATAGAACGTTGACCTCAAGCTGTTGAATCTTCTTGAGTGTTGGTTTCTCATGTGTGAAATGAGAACAAGGTAGTGGTTGGGGCTCAAGGTGGCTTCTGTTGTCACAGTTATGATTGCTGTTATTAGGCTGTCATTATTTAAACAGGGTAGTACTATGAAGCATCATGTGCCTAAATAGACTTCATTTATTGATAGTAAGTATCTAAAAGAAAATAAAAACAGCTAGAAAATTTCCCCAGTAAGGAATATTAGGGTCCAAAAAAAGAAAAGAGATAGAAATTCTCAGACAGGTAGAAATAAAGCTAAAATGAACCCTTTTCTGGAGTTCACCAGTGCAAATTAAGGCCACATATAAAAAAAAAAATGACTGAGATTATCAAAGTTTAACTGTAAAACTAGTACAGGGATTCAAGCATGACCACCAAGACTATTAAAACAAAGAATGGAATTAAATTTAATTATCAGTAAATTGGCACATTTTACTCCAGGGAGGGAATAATGATGACATTGTTCCCTGTACCCCTTAAAAAAAAATCACAAAATGTAACTAACCTGTGTTCAAATATATATATCAAAAACAAACAAACAAACAAAAAAGAATAAAAGAGGCTTACGAGAGCTACGTGTTGGGCTTTGATGTGGAAGGAATCCATAGAAAATGCTTCTTCCCAACCACAGGTCTTGGAGGACACGTACACTCGCTACTTCTTTTCAGTGATATCCAATGTGAGGGACAAGCTGGTCACACTCAGTGAGTCTTTATGCTTCTCAGGGGACAGATTGGAATAATTGCCTATCTTTGTGTGGACAGAAGCATGAGCTTATGCACAGTCTGACCTACATCGTCTTCTTAGATACCACTCCATCCCACTTTCAACCTATGAAAGAAACTAAGGGAGGCAGCCAAGGCTTCAAGGAACTGAGTAGCTTGCTCAGGAGAGCAGAAACAGTCAGTAGTGGGAACTGGCCTTTGTTACCTTCTCAGGAGCTCTTGGTCTGACCATTGCATGTGCAGATACTAGACTTGGAATCTGAGCAGGAGGATATGAACATGAGGGTATGAGGTTATTTATGCCACTAGTAGAGAAAATGGCTGGCAGAAGCTCAGGTGACCAAGATGAATTGAAGAGTGGGGACAGGGAGAAGAAAAGTAGAAAAAAGTACCGAGAAACAAATAACCTCTTCCTTACAAAGTGGAGTGCCAAGAAAGTCCTTCAAAAGTAAAAGGAACTAGAACTAAGAGGGCGAGATAGAATTTAAAGTTACAGAATCACCAACAAGGTTGCTAGATATAACCGAATTCTTGAACATTTCCTAGAACAGAAAGGTTAGGTTGTCAGAGGATCAAATCATCAACATCCCTGACTAAATGTGTATCCACATGGATTAGTAGAGATATCACATTTTATTTATTCGTTTATTTATAATTTACTATAGGGTATGTACACTCACCAGAGAGAGAGAGACACAAAGAAAGTGAGAAAGCACCCTCCAGAGGTATGATCATGCAGCAATCCCTTCTCCTTATTCTCTTTTTGGGATTTTGGGCATGTATACACAAACTCCAGGCGTGTTTTTCAAGCCACTGGGTCTCAGACCCAGAAATAAACCCAAAAGCTTACAGCCAACTGATTTTTGACAAAGGATACCAGTCAATCGATTGGGAAAAGGAAAACTTCTTTAGTAAATGGTGCTGGGAAAACTGGGTATTCAACTGCAAAAAGATTAGACTGAACCCCCATCTTTAAACATTAACAAAAATCAATTCAAAATGGATCAAAGATCTGAACCTAAGACCTCAAACTATAAAACTACTGGTGGAAAATACAGGGGAAACTCTGGGAGACATTGGGGTAGGCAAAGACTGCTTAAATAAGACTCCCCAAAGTACAGGCAACAATTCCTAAAAGAGAAAAATGGGACTACATCAGATTCAGAAGTTTCTGCACAGCAAAGGACACAGTAATTTATTTGAATAGACAACCTTCAGAATGGGAGAATATTTTTATAAAATATGCCTCAGACAAGGGACTGATAATCTGAATACACAAGGAACTCAAGTGGCTTATAAAAAAATAAATAAAAACAATTAAAAGATGGGAAAATGAGTGGAACAAAAATCTCACTAAGGAAGACATACAAACAAGCCAAAAAAGCATATGAAGGAATGCTCAATATCCCTCATCATAAGGGAGATGCAGATTTAAACCAAAATGAGATACCACCTAACCCTTGTCAGAATGGCGAAAATTAAACATATAAAAAGTGATGTGTTAGTGGTGAAAGGGAAGCTCTCCTTCACTGTTGGTAGGAATGTAAACTGGTTCAGCCACTGTGGAGAACAATATGGAGGTTCCTCAAAGATCTACAAATAGAACTACCATTTGATCCAGCAATCCCACTTCTAGGTCTGTACTGAAAGGACAGGAGAATGTTCAGTTGAAAAAGTGCTTGCACATCAATGTTTTTCGCAGTATTATTCATGATTGCTAAGACACAGAACCAACCCAAATGTCCACAAACAGATGAATGGATTGAAAAAGTGTGGAACATATAGTTTATGGAATCCAACTCAGCCATAAAAAACAAGACCCTGGCATTTGATAGAAAGTGGTCGGATATGGAGGATCTACTGCCGAGTGAAGCAAACCAGGATATGAAAGAAAGACATTGTCTGTATCCACTTAATATATACCAAGTACCCGCACTTTATGGTAGAGATCAAAATATTGGAGGGAATAACAGCAGTGAAAATAGTTAGGGATACTGAAGACAGTGTGGAATGGGGAGGGAGAAGGGAAGAGTATATAGAAGAATAGCAAGAGAACAAACAGAGGCATGGTATTAGTGGGACACAGAAATGGTTTATTACCTGTTGATAATAACACATACAGTATTCTCAACTGGACTGGCCTGAGAAGTATTTCATTTTGGGTAAATTCTTTTTACAAGCAAAATGATATATAGTGATTGAATGTTTAAAAAATAATGAAAATAATAATAATAATCTGGAAAAAAGTGATGAAAAGCTATTTGATGATGATGATGATGTGGATCATAATGTCTTTGTCTTAACTAATATGCATGGTATTCCTTCTGGAAAAAGAAATGTAATACACTGTAAAGATATATGTGATTCAATGTAATATAAACAAGATTATGTTAATAATAAATATAATTTAAAAAAGAAAAAATAAAAAGAAACCATTGTTTTTTATTGTAAGCCCTTCTTAAAATTGGATTTGTTTCTATGTATATGTCTTTAATTTTAAAAATAATACAGAATCAATGTGTTGTATTTTGTTGTAATATAGAAGGCATACTAATTTCCTCCTATATTTCTGCAATTTAGAACCAATTTCCTATATTACAGTTTTTTTTTTTTTTTTTTACAAAGAACATTTTTGAAGAGAAATCTCCACAGAAATTGTAAATATTTGTTGGTCTTGACTCCCAGGGATATGATCTCTCAGGTCCTTTTGGGTCAAAATATAGGTTTTATTATTATATAGGTAAGGTCAGTAAATCAGGATGTAGCTTCCATTATCAAGATAGTTTATTACTCAAACATACAAAAGGAAGGAACACAGCACACTATGGGGGCCACATAAGAATGTGCTAGTCAGGGCTGATTAGGAGGCAAGGAAGGGGATGGTGGCAAGGGCTTGTGGTTTCCACAGGCAGAAACAAGCAAGGTTAATCAAGGAGGTGGTTGACAATGGTGTGGGCCTGCATACCATTGCCTTGCACTTGAAAGGTGTGCTGGTAGGCAGGGGGCGGGGGTTGTTTATCATCTCTAGGAATTAGCACACCCTGTGAGGGACAGTCCCTCTCATCAAAGCATCAGAATAAAGAAAACAAATAACATGCTTAATACACCTTTTAAAGTAGTTTCTCCTGACAAAAAAATATATCCAGAGTCTGTTGCCTCCAGAAGCAAACTAAATTAAATGGAAAGTACTGATTGCTAGATATCACCACACTGGTTAATGGTCACAAAGACCCTTAGCCTATTAACCATGGTTGAGAAGTGTTGGTGGAATCTTCTGTACTTGCTTCTGCTGTTTACCTGGCATTTCACATTATCCCCTTGTCTGCCTCTGAGCCAGAACAACATTCATGACTATCCAGGGCAGTGCAACCTTAAAATCAGTGACTCTGCCAAGCCAAAGTCCTTGCATAGAAAGCAACCTCCTGGCTTGGATTTGGTCAGCCCAGAGAGATCATGTCAACATGGGTGCATGGAGTAGCACAGGTTATACCAAAAATTGATACTTTGGTTACATGTCAACTTTTAAAAATTTTTTGTAGATTTTATTGACTCAGTTGAGAAAGCTTTTTTATTTTAAAATAAATAAATATTTTTTAATGGGTGAGCTCCTTGAACTGGAGCTCAATCCCTTGTATGAGGAATAATTTGCAAATATTTTCTCCCATTTCGTGGGTTGTCTTTTCTCTCTAATTATTGCGTTTTTTCACTGTGCAGAAGCTTTTTAGCTTGATATAATCCCACTTATCTATATTGGGGATTATTGCCTGTGTTTTAGGGGTCTTGTTTAAGAAATCTTTGCCTATTCCAATGCCTTCAAGCATTTGCCCTATGTTTTCTACTAGTAGTTTTATAGTTTGAGGCTCTCCATTTACATCTTTGATCCATTTTGAGTTAATTCTTGTTAATGATGAGATATAGGGGTCCAGTTTCATTTATATATCAACTTTGTGTGTGTGTGTGTGTGTTTGTATCAGTGAATGTGTGTGCTCACCAGAAGAGGAGAGAAAGAGAGACAGAGAAAGAGAAAGTGAGAAAACAACTCTCCTCCCCAGAGGGAATGAATGGTCATGCTATAATCTCTTCACCTCCATGTCTTCCTCCCTTCGGGATTTTGGCCATGCATGCACATGTGCCCACTGTGTTTCTCAAGCAGTCAGGTTCAGAACTAAAACTGCACAGTCAGTCATGTGGGATCTAATACATTAACCACCAGGCCATGGGCTGGCTCAGCTTTTCCTGTTTTCAATCAGCACAAGCTAACTTCCACTCCAATACCCTCTCTGAACCCTGTCACAATAGGACCACCAACAAGTTGTCCCCATTAAGATTCAGCATCCTGTCAGATGTTTGTTCTCATTTTGATGTTAATAATATTTTCAGCCAATCATCTGGCAATATTATAATTAGATAAAGCCCAGAAATAGAAAATAGTAAAAGTTCTCAGCCTAGAAAAGGGAACAATGACAGCCTTTGCTTTGGGCCTATCTAACTTGGCTAAATTGTCATAACACAAACAAACATAAGAGTACTCTGCTGTTTAAAAATAAATAAATCTGGGGCCTATCAGCCCTCTTCACCTTTCCCAGTGACTGGTTGGCAAAAATCTTTCAAACTGTTTACTTAATAATTTGTTTTAAAGTATAGTTTTGCAGCTGGGTGATTTGTTTACCATTTTTTCCCTCCAAGAATCAAGTGTTACAATCAAGGATCACTTGTTATGATGGAAGTCGGGTGGACGATTTGTATTTAATTAATGTCCCCCTCAACCCCCACACCCAGTCTGTAGGCAACTCACTTTGGGGGCTGCCTTGGCTTTCCTTTGTTGACTGCCATCTTCCCTTGTGGGATCTGCTTTCCAGTTTCCATGCTTATGCTGTTGGGAAACTGCACAGCAGAACATAAATAACCATGCTGCTCTGTCAGGTACAAATGGTGATGTGTTGCTCTCATTGGGGAGTTGCTAGTGCCTAGAAAAGGAAAACAAAGTGAGTCTGTAACAAACTAAGTCTTATGAATTGTGGCCTCATTTAATCATAAACAGACAATTTAGTCACTAACTATATCACAAAGAATCAGAGAGCCTCGAAAGGAGTAATTCATGTAGTTTTATATTAAAGAGAGAGAGTATTGGAGTTCTCCAGAGAAACAGAAGCAATAGGCTAGATAGACAGATATGGATATGGATACAGATTTAGATATATTACGTAGACACATGAGAGATTTATTATGGGAGGACCTTACTTGATACGGAGGTCAAGAAGTCCCAGGACACACTGTCTGTGAGGTGGAGATTCAGGAAAGCTGATTGGATAACTCAGACTGAGTCTGAAGGCCTGATTGAAGAGGGTGGGACACTGGCATAAGATTTCCTAGACACCAAAGGCCCAAGAGTCAGAAGCCCAATGCCTGAGGGCAGAAAAAGATGGATGTCTCAACCCCAGAAGAGAGAGAATTTGCCTTTCCTCTACCTGGACCCTCAGCTGATTGGCTGAGTCTCACCCACACATTGGTGAGGGTGGATCTTCTCTATCCAGTCTACTGACTCAACTGCTTATCCTTTTTTTTTTTTTTTTTTTTTTTTTTGCTATAGGGCACATGTGCTCACCAGAGAGACAGAGAGAAAGAGAAAGTGAGAAATCACTCCCTAGGAAGGATAGCCATGCCACAATCCATTCTGCTGCATTTTCCTCTCAGGATTTTGAGCACCCACAGATGTGTCCAGTGTGATTTTTCAAGCCATTGGATCTGGGACTTAAACTGTGGTCAACCGTGTGGAGTCCAGCACTTTAACCACTATGCCACTGACTGGCCCTCAAATGCTTATCTTAAAACACCCTTGTGGACATACCCACATATACTGTTTTACCAGTTATCTGGGCATCCTTTATCCCATTAAGTTGACAGAGAGAGGAAAAGAGTATGAGAGACAGTGAGCACACTGGCCAGCCCTCCCTACTGCTGCCCCAACCAGATGAAGGTATGCATTGGAAAACAGTGTTCTACCTCTGCAGTCAGCCTTCAGGCCCCAGCCTTCAGGTCCCATTTTGTGTGGACCATGAATTTCTGACTCTCAGTTCACAGTCTGGAGTTGGCTGCATACTTTCCTAAACTGGGTCTCTCCAAGGTTGGCATAAACTGGCACAGGGAACTGGTGGGGAGGATAGGCAAGGAAACAGGAGAAACGTCTGTGTTTCATAAAGCTGAAATGTGCCCAAGCCACTTCCAAACATCTCTGTAAAAGGTTGGCTGCCTGGTGTGATTGAGAGAGACCAGAGATTTGGTTCTGGAAGATTAGATGCGAAGGGTGGGCTGGTCTCTTTGTTTTTCCTACAGTGGAGAAGTTGCTTGAGATTATTGAATTTGTGAAAACTGCAGAAAGCAGATGCTTGCATCTAACAGCCCAGTCCAGCTGGAAGCCAACTGAGTTCACCCCCAAGGAAATTTGCAGGGGAGTTTTTCCCTTGGTGTATAGGGGTGGAAAGCCACTAAGGAAACCAGAGATCTGGCACCAAAAAGATGTCTTTCGTATCCAGGGTTGGTGTGCTTCTCTTCATCACTTAGTAACGGGTGTTCACTGAGCTTCAAATACTCATTTCTGAGCAGCTGATTCCCAGGTCCACTCTGGCCCCTGCTGCCTGCCAGTGTCCATCGTAAGACAAGGAGCCCATCAATATGCACGGATTCAATGCAGGCAAGACAGGGCCATCCTGGAGAGGAAGCAATCATCACAAAGGCAAAAGGGAGAACCCAAAACCCCAAGTGGAAACATGAGATGGGGGTGCTGCAGTCTGGTCAGAGCTTCTGATGTGCTGGACAGAGAAGAGGGAAGAGTTGGGTTGGGGTTGAGTGGTCTCTGTGCCCTCCAGAGGGGCCCACTGCCTCTGCTGGCCCTGACTCAGCTCAGCTGTCTGCTACCTGCCAGGTTTCGCTTTTATACTGGTGGCAGACTGGCAGATACTGGGGACCGTGGTCCCCAGTTCAGGTGAGCACGTTTCCTCTGTCTACATCTTGTCTGCTTTACCAGTTTCCTGCTGGATCACACTGCCACACCCCTGACAGCTGCTTTCACTCCACGCCCCGCCACCTCTCACTAACACACGCAGTCAAGCTGTGTGTGTCAGGGAGGATGCCCTCTGCTGGCTTCTCTTGGGGCCAGCAAGGTGACTGCTTCTAGGCTCAGTGCTGGGGAGGATGCACCCAATCTGAGCAGCGATCTATGCGCAAATCACCTGCCATCCACAGACAGGAACTGTTCTGCCTCTGCTGGACCATGTGCAGAGTTGGGAGATCACCAGCAGTCCTTTTCCTTCCTGTCAACGCTGACCATTAGACATGGCTTCCTGTGTTGATCCTTTGTCACTCTTCCATTTGTCCTCTGCCCTCTCATCACCCTGAGCAAGGGCAGCTATGCTTCCTCTGCTTTCTCCGGGAACGCTTCAGGTATATGGAGAGGATAGTCACCTAACCCCAGTTCTTCTCTGCCTGCACTTCGGGTCCTCTGACCATTGCGGTGTGACATAGCTTCACCACTCAGATTGCTCGCTTTCAGACGCAGTCCAGTTCTCAAACCCCTGCTCCTCTGCAGTGCCCAGAAGGACACCTGACACAGCAGCTGAGGTCTGACCAGTGTAGGGCTCATCTTGTCCTCTATCACCTGTCACCTGTCAGCTTCTGACCACTGGCCTTGAGACGCATAGGCAAAGGTCGCAGCAGTTGATGTGTCGGAATCTTTGCAGTTCTGATACAATGGATCGATGTTCCATTTGAATTCATTTTTGTATATGCTATTAATTAATCCCATCCACTGATCTAGCCAGCAGGCATTTAATATCTCTGATGCGCTAGGCA
>NW_006159692.1:7833628-7841701 GCF_000334495.1 Tupaia belangeri chinensis
CTGTCCAGTCGAAGGGCGTGTTGCCATTGCTTCTGTACTGTATTTCAGCCTAGTTTATTATGTCCATAACTCTCATTTCTATGGATCATTTGGGATGTTCATTTTTTTATATAGCCAATATATCTGTAATGCCTTCCAGATCAACGTAATTAGTGACTTTGACTGGCAGCATCTCTGTGTCCTAGTGCTTCTGAATGCCTGTCTGCCTTAATATTCATTTACGGGGGCTGCAGAGCTCCCAGAGGGCTCCCTGGGTCGACATTCATCACTGCCTTTTGTGAAAGCTTGTTCAACCAGCTATGAAGACTCTTAGGAGGCACCCACAAGGATCTGGCCTTATTGTCTTTTGAAAGATGAAAAAGCCTCATGTCACCTCGTCATGTGTCTTCCAGAAATCCAGTGACACGGAGCCCTCCCACATCTCCCAGAGGTATGGACAGTGATTGCATTAGTGCCGCCCTTCCACGCAGTGTCGTTCTGACACACGCCCTGCACTGCCTCTCATCGTCTCTGAGCCTGTGGTTGCGCTGAGCAGCCTGGACACTGGGGTCTCACAACTACACAGAGGCACGTTCAGCTCTGGCTCAGCTCCGCTCTGTGTCTCTGGCTCAGAGAGAAGCCTGAGAGTTGAGCTTCACCTCAGTGTCCCCTGGGGAGGAGGGCACTTCATTTCTCTCCTGTACTTGGTAGTACCTTGTCCCAACTGGAAATTCTCAAGTCAAGTCCCTGTGTCCCCAGGGAGCATGTCTGATTTAGCCATAGATGACATTTCTAACAAAGACTTCCTGATATTAATCATCAGTTGCCTTGCATTGATTTCACACTATTATTCTCCCTTATAGCTTTTGTTTTTAATACAATGGAACGTCACCTCTTCAAGCTGTCCCCAGATATGTGTGTACTGTGTATAGCATGTAGGACAAGAGTCTCTTAAAGAGAGTTACCGGTTTATGTGCACTTTGTAATGTGTCTATTACATTCTACAATATACAATAGAAGAGTCAGAGCATTTTCATTGCCCTTTAAGTATACTAAGGCTGAGAACTAGATGTGTCCCGGGGGAGGCAAGGGAGTGTGTGAGCACGAGGTGGGAAATGCGGAATTTGCTCTGTTCTGATCTCTGGGCCCTACCTTCTAGTTCACGTAATGAATGGGCAGCGACTGGGTGATCCCAAACACCTCTCCTAACTCCTCCACAATGCATGCAGGTAAGACCCACAGTTGTCATCTGTCAGGTTCCGATATAGATCCACTAACTCTGAGATCTGTAACTAATATTCGATAGCTCTACTATTACTAACAATGAAATTGATGTTTATTGAGTATGCATCTGGGACCTCAGATTCAGCAATTTGCTTCATTCTTATAACCAACTTTTGGGGTAGATGTGCTATTCTCTGGTATAGGTGAGAAGACTGAGGCCTAGCATGCTCGAATGCTTATTATTGCAGTTGGTGTGCCAGACCTGTCTGAATCTACAGGCAGGCATTGCAGCAGACTACCTCAGTAGGCTTGGAGCAGCTAGAACTGTGTAGTCCAGTGTTCAACACGGGAGCCTCTAACTACACGTGGCAACTAAGCACTTGTAATGTGGCCCGTCTGATTCAGATGTGATGTAAGTGTGAGATACACGCTGGGTTTTCTGCAAATGTAAAATCATTCATTTATAATATTTGGGTACATCTAGTTGAATCAAATATATTATGAACATCAGTTTTATCTGTTTCCTTTTTAAAATTCTTCTTAGTGGGCTACAAGAAAACTGAAAACAACAGATGTCACTCATGTTATATTTATGTTAGACAGTGCTAATCAAGAGTATTCTTTTAGAAATGGAGCTTCATTTTGTTATGTGGTTTTTTTAAAATAGGAAAGACAGAAAAGAAAAGAAAATTCTTGACAAAACAGAGGAACGTTATCCATCTAAATTAGTTTCTTGAATACCTGACCAGGGTTATTTCACAAGCTGCATTTCAGAGACTTCTAGGAAAAAAATAAGCCACTTCATTAAAAGTGAGGGGGAGAGCGATGAAGGATGACAATTTTACATGTACGCTGTAAAAATTTAAAAAGTGGAACGGTGAAAAAAAAACCAACCTGGGGCTGGCAGGTGGTGTGGTGGTTAAGGGTGCTGGACTTTCACATGGCTGACTGTGGTTCGAGTACTGAACCTAGCAGCTTGCTTTCTCACTTTCTCTCTCTACTTTGTTCTTCTCTGGTCATATTAAAATAAATAAATCAATACATAAATAAAGTTAAATAAAATTAAATAATTCTTTAAAAAACCCCAAACCTGAGAATTATTTTCACCTTCACTTTATGAACACACAGAGCGCTCTGCAAGTGTAAGTTTTGCCCCTGCCCAGCCCTGTGCTCCTTCTGATCCTGGGAGCCAAGTTCTTGGCCTCCATGGTTGACCCTCTCCTGACCCTCTCCTCCTGTAGAGAACCAGAAGCTGCCTCATTACAGCTCCACACTCCAACAGCTTCCAAAAAACTCCAAGAGCAGTAGGCAATTTTACAGTCATTGGGGGCTGGCCTGCTGTTCTGATGGTGCCCCAGAGTTACCTACCCATCCAACAGTTAGAAAGGAGACAAGGCCTTGGGGCCCAGCACAGGGCCAAAGGCACAAGTGTGACATCTCCAGCTCAAGGAAGAGCTCCTGCACAGCCTTGGTAACAGCCTCAGAGCTCTGTCTGGAGAAAACCATGAATCTTGCAGAAGTGGGAGGGAAACAGTCTCTGGAGATACTTTGCACCTGCATTTTCATAAGAGTATCCTTTGGGTTACTGTCGAGAACTAGGTAACTGTAGGCTTGATGCTGTGGCCTAGTGGTTAAAGGAGCCAGATCCCAGATGACTGACCGTTGTTCAAATCCTGGACCCAGTGGCTTGAAAAACAAGCCAGACACATGGTTTTGCATGGCCAAAATCCTGACAGGATGGAGAAATGGAAGAGAAAGGATTGTGGTGTGACCGTACCCCTTTGGGGGTGCTTTCCCCAAACCCTGGCCTTCTGTCTCTCTCTGGCAAGTGCAAGTACTCTCTAGCAGTTAAAAAAGAAAAGAAAAGACCACCACCACATGGTGTGGTGATTAAGGCAGCTGGGCTCCTATATGGTCGATTTCAGTTCAAGCCCTGGACCTGGTGACTTGAAAATCACATGGGGCACAGGTGCCTGCATTCCCAAAATCCTGAGAGGAGAATAGGGAAAAAGAGACTGTGGTGTGGCCATCCTCCCAGGAGGGTGATTTCTTACTTTCCTTCTCTCGTGCAAGCACGCATGCCCTAAGGCAAAAACAAAAAGAAAAGAAAGAAAAAGAAAACTAGATTCCTAGAACCAGAGTAAAAGACTCTGACCACATGGACACTGCACAGCGATAGTTCTGGGAAGAAGGGAGGTGAAAGGGTTTCTAGGTGTGTACGGTTATAAGGAAAGAGGTGACTTACAGAAACAGCTGCTCATACAGGAAGAACAGTTTTACCCTTAAGATCACTCAGCTTGATCAGAGGGAAGTAAGAAAGAGAAAGGTAATAATGATTTTCCTCACTGCCGAGTGCCAGGAGCAGTAGGTGAGAGGAGCACGAGGAGGTGATCCTGCTCGAGGGTGTGGATGTGAGATGAGTGCTGAGACCGCGTGCCCTGTGAGGGGGGTACCTGGCTGGCATCGCCAGGGTCCCAGCCCTAACCAGAGTGTGTACTAAGAATCTATTGGGTCATCTGAATCATAGAAAACCATAAAAAAAAAGTCATGACTTTTCCAACACCCTAATACTCACACTAACTTATTTAATGCATAAAGTTATTACTTCCATTTTAAACATTCAAGAAATAGGTTCAGGTTCATAGTCACATGGTAAATAAACTCATACGCATAGACTCGGCAGTTTTAGTCCTTATAATCTGTGTCAAACAATTTTGAAATTTATCCAAACATTGAAACGACTCTGGAGGGCAGATGGATGAATCTGGTCATATTCTTGGCTCTGCCATTACAAGCTATTTGGCTTGAGCCCAATTACTTAATGTCTCTAAGACTCAAGTTTCTTAGTTTTATATTCATGGTAATAATAGGACACATATAGATTTGCTATAAGGATGAAATAAAAAATGCACGTAAAATACTCAACAAATGACCTGGCCCATGATAGACAGTAAATACCAACTAATGTCTGTGTGTGACTAACAAACCACAAGAACAAACAGTTGCTCAGTTGACCAAATTTATGTCCTAGGTACCCCCAGCAAACGACTGTCCTCAAGAAGCTCATAACCCGGAGGCAGAACAGGAAAAAATAAAACACAAGTGGGTGATTGATGTGAAAAGAGGCCTGTAGTGGCCAGAAGAGGAAATTCTGACAGTTGGGAAGAGACACAGAAGCTACCCAGAGGAGGTGACTGGGAGAGGTCTTGAAAGAAAGGATTTTCCAGGCAGAAGGGCACCCAGGGAGGGTGTTCTAGTCTGTGCCCTCTTCAGGAAGGGTGGTCATTCCTGGACACCTGGAGCAGAAGGAGCAGGGAGGAGTTAGGGGAGACCAGACAGAAGGTCTAGGTCTCAGCTACTATGGTTTGAATGTCTTCACCAAAACTCATGTGGAAATTTAATTGCCACTGTAACAGGATGAAAAGATAGGGCCTTCAAGAAGTGAGCAAATCCTGAGGTTACTGCCTTTCTGAACGACAGATACCATTACAGCAGAAGCAGTCACTGTGTGAGGGTGTCTCTGCTGAAGGTGAACAGGCTGAGTCCCATCCGATTCCCTCTCCCCACATTCACTTCCGTCTCTGTCCTTGGTGGAACGTCCCTCACACCAGATGCCAGTGCCATGCCCTTGGACTTCCCAGCCAGTCTGAGAATTCTGTCACAACAGCAGTGAACAGACCAAGACACTGCTAGGGAAGATGGCCATCAAGTTGTAAAACGAACACCAATGAAGTTTTGAAACAGAAGGTTGACAAGGGAACATTTGAGTTCTGAAAAGTACTGGTTTGGGAAGATTTATTTTGCTGTAAGGGTTTGCCAGCCCAGACATGTGGTCCTTTTGCATTCTGATTGTAGAGAGCATCGTCTAATCCAGTTTTGTGTTATCCTGGCACCACGTAGTCGGGGAATGGTGAGAGTCCAGGGTCTATTCCAGAACTTCCTTTGCTCATTCCAGGACATAATCACTGGTCCCTGCTGTGTCTTTTTCCTGCGGGGGTGGGCCTGTGACCCATCGGCTTTCTATGTTTCTCGACATGTTGCTAAAACAATTTGGGACTGCCTTCTCTTGGTGTTGGAGTTCATGGCAGATTCACATCTGAGTGGTGCCCTGGGGCTGCTGCCTTGCGTGGTGCTGGAGAATGAGGGGAGAGTTAGTCCACACAGAGTGGACTCTTTTGGGGGCTGTGAGCTGTGTGGGATCTGGCGGCCTTCGGGGAGAGTGTCAGTTTGGGAAGAAAGAACTACAGAAGCACTGGGACTCCTTCAGACAGGGACTTCCCTGATTCATACCCCTGGTCACTTAATGTCTTCAGTGGCCACACAGAAGCCAGGAGCTGGCTTTTCCCTCTTAGAGGCAGAAAAGGGGATACAATGACCAACTGTGTCATTGCTCTTATCTCCATATCTCAGGTAAAGAGATTGGACCCAGTGAGGTTCTGTCTGCCCATGGCTGCCCATCTCACAGGCCACTGAAGTAGGGTTCATATGGATTTTTGCTGCCTCAGAAATCAGAGCAATGTCCAGCACTGCCTGCAGCCACCCCATGAAACCACCAGCCCAATCCCCCAGCTTCCTCGTCTTACTTTGAGTCACTTCTCTTAAACACTTTAATGACAGGAAAGAAGAAAGGTCTCCCTGTACAGGTCTCCCCTGCTTCACTCTCCTCCTCCCTATCACCCTCCTCCTCTGTGGAGGCAGGTAGGCTTTGTCTTAAAACCACTTGGTAGCTGCTGCTCCCACCAGGCCCCCACTTCTCCCATCAGCATGGGCCTTGACCACTAAAACTGACCCCTCCCACAAAGCCCAATCCCTCCTATGGGCATTGACTCCTCCCACTGGTAGAGCTCCTCTCACAAGACTGACCCTTCCTGCAAGGCCTAACCTCTCCCACCAGCTGTTGTCTCCTCCTACCAGCATTGTCTCCTCCTACCAGCCTGCCTGCTTTCTGCACCCCCCTTGCTCACGTTGCTGCTCTGACCACAGGTTGGCCACTGCTCCCTGGAACCCTGTCCTCAGACAAGGTGGTAGTGGGGCTCTTCCTTTCTTTTACTGCCCCCCACCCCTCTTTCTCAGACCACCACTGCACTAGGAAATGGGTCTCTAACAGACTCCAAGGTTTGGAAAGCTGGAGAGAGGTGAAATGCTAACAGCACATGGTAAACAAATAACACCAGACCTACACAAGCCCAGTTTGTAAAGAACTAAGCCACCTTGTGCCTCCAGGAACTTCACTTTGAACACATTCCTCCTAAGTGGGCAATGTATAATAGCTCACTCTGAATGTACATCCCAGAAATGCCAACTCTTCCTTACCCAGAAACACCTCTCTAGATCAACTCCTCCCACAGTGACCTTTCTAATCCAGGTTGCCTGCCCCACAAACTGGAGGATACTGATCTGAAGACAACTTTCACTGCTCTGTATGCCCGAGTGAGACGGGAGTTCATGGTCAGAAGGACTGTGGCAAGTGCTTTTCTCCAAGATGCTTGGAGCTATCACAAACTCACCTCATTAGTCCCCGTGGTAAAGATCAAAGTCTTTATCTCTCTGTTATGAGTGGGAAGATATCTCTCTCTGATCAAACTGGAAGATAATAATAATAAAGTTAAATAAAATAATTCTTAAAAAAAAAAAAAAAAAACGACATGTTCACAAAGTCACATGCTAAGTGAGTAGTCGAGTAGTCCTCCTTGGGTATAGGAGATCACTGGCCACACTAGCAAATGTTTACAATGCTAATTATTTCTGATGCTTAACTTATAATCCTGCTGGACTTCTGCCTTCTCAGGAAGAGGTGTGCAACCTGGTTTGGGGAGATATGACTCAGTGAGGTTTTTTTTAATTTGTTTTTGTTTTTATTTTTGCTTTTGTTTTTTCATGACATATAAATGACGTTTGAGTAATAATAACTCATCTCACCCTAGGATTTCTGGGGCTTCCACAGAGAGATTTCCCTGGATTTGTTCACTCATTACTTCCTGCATTTTTGGACATTTTCAAGCACCAGTTGAAAGCCAGGAAGCCCAGCAGTGCTCCTGAGTCAGGAGCTGCAAAGGCAGGGAGGCAGCAGGTTGACAAGCAGGTAGAGACGCAGGGAGAAGTACTATGCAGAAGGAGCGCCATGAAGTCAGGAGAGAGGAAGAAGTGGGCTGGAGAAACATTTGAGAAGCATCTGCCCTTTCTTTAGAAATTTGGCTGGCAGTCAAGAGGACATTCTCTAAGCAGATAATGTTCCAGATCGAAGAGAGGAACAGCAAGTGCAAAGACTTGACTTCGCACTAATGATGCATCCATGAAAGGCAAGGAATTTGGTGTGCCTGGAGACCTGGAGGGCAGGCCAGATTTGTGGGAAGTTAGATCGAGGAGAGAACTGGGGAAGACTGAGAAGCCTTAAATGTCTTCTACCTCCAAGATGGTGCACGGTAGACAAAGGACTAGAGAGAACACAGAAGATCTAGTCTTAATATCAATGCTGCCTGTTTTTTGGGGTTTTTGCTATACCTTCCTCCTGGCCACCCAGATTGTGGTCCAAGGTGTCTAAGGCATTAAGCAAAGAACAGATTTACAAAGCCATAAAAATACCAACGTGACGTCTTCTAATAGTTTCTGTATGTGTCTGGATTTAGAATCAGTCAAGTGGGGCCTGAAGCCACTTTGGTCTGGTTATAGGATCTGGAGAGGCTTAAGAAACTGGCTGGGGACCAGGCCCTGTGTTTGCCAACATCTGCTTCCAAGGTACCTGGTGCTGCTGCCTTTAGCTGTGAGACTTCCCACTGCTCCCTGACACACGCCTTGGGAGCAAGTTCCCCAGGGATACAGTGCAGTATTGGGACAGCTGAAGGAGCACTCAAGACAGGCTGATTGCTCACA
>NW_006159692.1:7841847-7848862 GCF_000334495.1 Tupaia belangeri chinensis
AAATGCTTCCCTGAGAAAGATGCACCGGGGATCATTATCAGCTGAGATTGATGCCTTGTCTCTTTTCCCTCTTATTTTTCACTCCTTATTTCCTCCAGAGAAGATGATTTATTGAGTACAGTAGCCAAAACTAGAAAACACTTAATACCATGTCTATTAAACCAGAACTGATGGACTTGCCACCCCGTTTAGAAAGCTGTCTACACCTAGGCTTGGTGTAGAGAACAGCTGTGTTGACAGTCCTGGGGTGAATGAGGAGCATGTTACAGAGATGGAAAATATGTGACTAAGTGACTTAATTCTCTGATGCTTCCCTCTCGGAGGAGGAGTGCTTGGGAAACTTTGATGTTGTAGAGCTAAATTCAGCAACTGCCCACAGTGGTCATGGATTTTCATGTTCATCTAAGGGTAGTCATTCAATGTACACACCTTACCCCTATGAACACACACACTGCCCAAACATACCCCCACCCCTCCCACACACAAAACATGTACACGTAACTTCATATTTCTGGAGGAGCCATGTGAGTTTCCCTGTTACCTACCTCCCACCTGAGAAGGGAGTGGAATGGATCAACATCATCCCAGCCGGGATCACCTATGCTTCCATGGTGTGTCAGGTGCCCAGGGCACTAATTTCTCAATAACCCTTTGAGGAAGGCACTTCCTCTTCACTCACAAGTGGAGAAACGAAGGCTCAGGGAGGTTGAATGACTGGCACACTGTCGCACAGCAACTGGTTCTCAGTTTGTCTGACTCTCAAGCCCATGCGTTACCACTGCACCAACCAGGCTTTTCTCCACAGCAACTGTATGAAAAAATGTATAAAGAAACCTTATATCCACAGAGAGATGTAATGATTTCCTCTGCTGCCCAAGCCCTCATTTATACACGTGTTTATTTATACAACCAGAGTGTACGTGTGGGCCTGGGCCATGCTGCAGCTGCATTTGAGACAATTGCCGTGGCATAGACCAAGCAGGCTGAGGAGACGTTCCGGTGCCAGCTTTCCACTTCATTTACGTTTCATGTGATGGGATGCAGAGAGCATTGTACAAGTCGGGTAATCAAACGAATCAGAAATTAGTAATACTATGCCACTTCAGTTATCCCCATGGGGGTGGTTTCCTCACATCTGCATATGAGTTTTGGTTTCCCAGAGGTATCATAACAAATGATCACAAATTAGATCACTTAAAACAACAGAAATTAATTTCTTTTATAGTTCTGAAGGCTAGAAATCAGAAAGTAAGGTGTTAGCAGAGCCATGATCTCGGCCAAGCCTCTAAGGAAGGCTCCTTCTTTCGTATCCCAGCTTCTGGCCATCGCCAGCCATCCTCGCACCCCCAAGCATCCTGTAGTGATAGAACATTCCGAGCCCCCTCTTGTCTCAAGCAAAAATAGGACAAGAAGTCTCCAAGGTCAAGTGGGTAGAGCAAGGACCCCCCCACACACATACCCCGTTCTTTTGAGCAATCTGAATGTGGAGGAGGCTCACACTCCCTTTGTCAGGGCCACTTTCTTCCCGTGAGACCAAGGCACACCATCCCTGCCTTCATAAGCACACAGCCTTCTTCCCTCCATATCTGTTGGTCCCATTCTCCTTCTTACAAAGACACCAGTCATTGGACTTAGGAGAATACCACATCCAGGTGTGACCTCAACCAGCTAGTATCAATGCCTCATTTCCAAATATGGTGGCATTCTGTGGTTCCAAATGAGTATACATGTGGGAGCACCATTCGATGTAAGAATGTAGTCATGCAACCCAACGCTTGTACCAAGGCTTGTTTTCCAAGTCTGTGCCCTGCTGCCTACTTCTCTTACTCTGTACCTGTGGGTTGGAAAGTCCCTGGAATCATTCTCTTGTTCTATAAATAAAAATCTTCAGGTCAATCTCCTTTTTTTTTTTTTCCCAGATGGAGAAACTTGGGAAAATGGATCTGGGAGGACATTACCAGCAGGCAAGGGTGAGATCAGAGTCAGGCTGAACTGGGACTTATGTTCATTCAGCCACACCATCCAACAAAGCGATCTTGGAAAGGTCATTTAAGTTCTGTAAACCTCAGTTTCCTCATCTATAGAATGGAGAATGTGTACTGGCAGGAGTTAAGTTTGGTAATGTTATTAAATGGCAGCTCTTACTAGTAAACCAGAACAAGCACATGCCTCTAGGGAGGCCACAGTACGCTCTGATACCTGGTGGTAGCGGAGAATGGAAAGAGGTTGGCCCTGATGAAGGAAGTGGGAGCTTCCATCATGTTCAGATTGCTCCAAAAAAAATGGTGGGGTCCCCTGCCCACTGGACCTGGGAGACTCCATGTCCTACTTCACCTGAGATGAGAGGTGGAGAAAGTAATCTGCGGAACTCAGAGTGCGTCAGCTCTAGTCCGTCTGTGAGGACTGCTGCTTTGGCACTTCATGGAGTTCTTCCAGGCTTTCCTTCCAAGTCTCCATGAACTCCTCTCTCACTATCTGTCTCCCTTCCTGGTATGAGACTAAAACTAGACGTCTAACTTATAGAATTCTGAAAAGGAAAAATAAAGGGAAGTAATGCTTCAAAATAGTGAAAGTCATATCAGTTCCATACATTATCGTACTAAAGCTACAGTAATGAAAACATTGTGTTGACACACCAAGAAAAAAATAGGTAGGATGAAAACAATTATATTTCTGTATATGCCATAGCACAAAGTTAGCTAATTAAATATTAAAAAGGTGCCATTTAGAATAGTTTCAATACATCCACAGATACAGCAATAAGCCTAACGTAAGATGGACAAGACCACTACACATCAAACTCTAAAACATTATTGAGAGACGTTTATATGAAACTTAAATAAAGGCCAGCCAGGTGACATGGTGGTTAAGGTACTGGATCCCACATAGCCAACTCTGCAGTTTGAGTCTTGGACCTGGTGGTTTGAAAAACATGCCAACCATGTGTACATGGGCCCAAAATCCTGAGACGAGAATAGATGAGAAGGGATTGTGATGTGGCCATCTCCCCAGGGGGTAGCTTCTTACCTTCCCTTTCTCTCTATTTCTCTCTTTCTTTCTCCAGTGAGCACATGTGCCCTATAGCAAACTAAAAAACTAAAACAAAAACAGAACCTAACACCTAAATAAATGGAGAAGTATACTATGTTTATGGAATAGAAAGCTCAGTATGGTAGACTTCAATTCCTATTTAAATTGACCTATAGATTCCATACAATTTCACTATAAAACAAAGTCTATTTTCTTGAGGAGTTTTTTTTTTTTTTTTTGGAGAGGTTTTCGCTATAGGGCACGTGCGCTCGCCAGACAGACAGAGAGAGACATAGAGACAGAAAGCGAGAAATCACCCCCCAGGGGGGATGGTCACGCCGCAATCCCTTCTCCTCCATTCTCCTCTCGGGATCTTGGGCATGCATGCACACGCACCCAGTATGAGTTCTAAGCCACCGGGTCCGGGACGCGAACCGTGGTCGACTACGTGGGAGTCCAGCGACATAGCCATTACACTAACTGCTGGTTCCCTTGAGGAGTTTTACAAGCTGAAATGAAAATGTATATAAAAATGTAAAGGGCAAAGAGTAGTCAGTATAATTTCAGTAGGAGAATAAACTTCGAGAAATTACTCTGGTCCGTATCAAGTTGTACAACTCTTTAGTAATTAAGAGTTTGTGATGTCAGGCCAGCAGTTAGTGTAATGTCTATGTCGCTGAACTCCCATGTAGCCGACCACGGTTTGAGTCCTGAACCTGGTGGCTTAAACTCACTCCGGGCGTGTATGCATGTGTGCCCAAGATCCCAAGAGGAGAATAGAGGAGAAGGGCTTGCAGTGCAGCCATCCCCACTAAGGGGTGATTTCTCGCTTTCTATCTCTCTGTCTCTCTCTGTCTTTCTTGTGAGCACACGTGCCCTATATCAAAAACCTCCCCCGCCCCCAGGAAAAAAAAAGAGTTTGTGATGGTACAGAGAATATAGGAATAGACGAATGGGAAAAAAAGGAAGCCCCCAAAGTAGATTCAATTACATGTGGATATTTGATTTATGATAAAGTAGAATTATAGAGCAATTGTAAATAAAGTCTTTAAATAGTGTTGAATCAACTCAAAGTCCTTATGGGGAAAAGATACAAAATATTAATTCTCAGATGAATTATGACTCTAAATGTAAAAAGTAAAGTAATGAAGTTTCTACATGGTAATGGAAGAAAAAATTAAGTAATTTGGGGGATGCGTACATTCTTTAAATGGGTGGTAAATATTACTAACTACTACAAAATAAAGAATTGATAAGATAATCTTATTAAATTAAACAGTGTTTGATCATTGAGGAATTAAGAAAATGAATACACGAATCATTAATTGGGAAACCATAATTACAGCACATAAGAAGGTTTGTACTCTATATACAAATAACTCCTACAAACTAGTAAGAGAAAAAGCATACAACATAATTTTAAAAATGGCAAAAGGGGCTGCCCTCCAGTACAGTGGTGAAGTGCGTTGGGAACCAGATCCCCCTCTCGGACTGTGGTTCAAACCTTAGCCTTGGCAGCTTGATAAACTGTCATGTGCATGTGCATGTGTACCCAGAGTCCTGATGAGAAGGAGAAATGGAAGAGAAGGGATTGTGGAGTGACCACACTACACTGGAGGGTGCTTTGTATGTGTGGAGAGGGAGGGTGAGGGAATTTGCTTTCTGACAATTAAAAACAATCGGCCAAAGACTTAAAACAGTTCACAAAAGAGAACACGGAGATGGCAAGTAAATATCATGAAAATTTCTCAACACCATTAGTCACCAGAAAAACTCAAATAAAAACCATAACCTAGAATGGCTAAAAAGAAAACTGAGTGCTGATGAGAAGAGAGAGCAACCTGACATCTCGTTCACAATTGGTAGGAATGTACATCGGCACAACCACTTTCTAAATCTGCATGTGCTATTCAGATGACAGAATCTACACACAGAATGAACTACATCATAAGCGTATATATAGATGGATCTCAAAAATAGTTTGGGGACGAATAGCAACATGAAGAATAAAGCATATGGAACAGTGCTGTTCATCTAAATTAAACATTCACCCATAGAGAAACCAAAACCATGTATTAGCTACAGAGAGAGATGTCCGTAAAAATACAAAAACAACGACTAGAAACCATATACCACACTTATGATCAATGACATAGGGGGGAGAGGCGTGAAATAAGACACAGACAGGTAGTTAAAAGAAGTTTTCATTACTTTGGAAATGCTGGTTCTCTGAAAAAGAAAAGAATAAAGAATATGAAAAACATCCTGGATGGTAAAAATATGTTTACTTACTTTTCTTCTTTTATGACTTTTCTCCCCTTTAACTTCTTTCTCAAAATACATCCATGAGTAAGCACTAGCTCCAGTTTCCCTGGCACCTCCAGGAACTCCCTGGTTCCATCTCCCTCTCCACTGTGACCTCCATCACTGCATCCATTTATAACCTTTCCTCCCGCTATGCTCCCACATCTTCACTGGGCCCTTCCCCTGTTGATGCAGCCCGTGTAGAACACCTTGGTTGAATGGTCCCAACGGTCTTCCTTACCTGGCCTGGCCTGGGCTTTTGTGACTTGCTGTCCCTGCTCAGACCCTGGTCTTCAGTGCTCCTCCTGCCTGGGAGAGAAGTCAAGTCAACTGAGCAGCTTTCCCCAAACTTACATGGCAGCACAGGCGGTGAAGCGCAGCTGCAGGTCTGAGCTGCTCGGTCCCTCTGAGACTGGTCCAGGTGGAACAGTAACTCCACTTGGGGCTGCCTAGATCCTAATGCTGAATGGCAACGCATAGACAATCCACAAACAGCTGTGCTGAGGACCATCTTCATTGGAAGCAAGAGAATTTTTCTGTGTGCCCGCTTCAGCTTGGGGCGTGGAAACCAGCATTAAGTCAGACAAACACGTCACCACCTGCCCTCCAGTGTGTGTACAAGCACATCTTGCCACTCCTTTTGTTCTCCTTATCAATTAACCAGGGGCCCAGCACGCATTTTAGTTCTGATTTATCTTTTACTAGATGATGCATTAGGTGCATGAAATCTTGATGCTCATTTGATCCTTGACATGACAGAGGCCCCATATGAGACCCCTGAAACTAGATTAGGGTGTAAATCTCAGACTTAGAGCAATCAGTAGGACTTCTGAAAGACGTGAGCAGAGCTAGGAGAGGAAGCGATTTCCAAGGAAGGAATTTCCCTCAGTCAAGGTCAAGAAGAGGAAATTTGGGGGTGTGGCCAGATCACAGAGGGAAGTCTTTAGCTGGAGTCTGAGGCTTGTGCAAGAGGGTTGGTGGGAAATAACACCTGAAGAATAAGCTGTGTCCTCTTTTGGAGACCTGAGAAAGTTTGAGAAATTGGTACTTCTGTCGATTGCAAGCATGACCCCCAATAGGGGCATTTTCATAGCAAAGGAAATGCATCCTCAGGAGTGGCTTTAATATCCCTGCCTTTTTTTTTTTTTAGAGGTTTTCTATAGGGCACGAGTGCTCGCCAGACAGACAGAGAGATAGAAAGCAAAAAATCACCCCCCAGGGGATGGCCACGCCACAATCCTTTCTCCTCCATTCTCCTCTTGGGATCTTGGGCACGCACGCACACACGCCCGGCATGAGTGTTAAGCCACCAGGACCAGGATGCGAACCGTGGTCGACTATGTGGGAGTCCAGAGACATAGCCATTACTCTAACTGCTGGTCCCATATCCCTGCTTTTTGAACTATCTTTCCAGTTTGCAAAGAAGCAGGCTCCCTTCTGCCACCTAATGGGGTCACTCTGCATGTTCCGTGCCTACCCCTCTGTCCCTCTGGAACATCTGACACTCATGTCTTGGGAAGATCCCAGCACTGACCAGTGATCATGGTCTTTAAACTAGAGTCTCCTCATGTGAACTTCATCTTTCTCTCCTTTCCCACTCTGTGTCTTCGAGACTCCTCCTTTGAATGAGTCTACGGCATTTAGCACTGCCTGCAGGCGGAGTGCTTACAGAGTAGCATTC
>NW_006159692.1:7848893-7870256 GCF_000334495.1 Tupaia belangeri chinensis
TGCTCTCAGTCTGCAAGTCAAGCAACCCATCTACATTATCCTCTGGGCTGTGGTTGGTGTGTGGAAGGCTAGTAAGGCTAGTCATGCCCTTTTCCCATGCACCTGCTGTCTAGGAATGAGCCTACAGACCCCAAAGACACACCATGGTTTAGGCTTGGTGCTACTCCTAGTGTCAGCTTTAAAGAAGGTTGCGCAATATAAATTATGACCCATTGTACAATGGGATTGCATGGACTCTAAGATGCATATTTTTAAGACACTCAAACAATACTTCTGTTAAAATAGTAAGTGGAAAGCTAACTATATACGAATAAAATTATATATATGTAAAACTATATATAAATGAAGACCCTAATTTTGTTAACTACATGTGTAAAGGCGTGGGTGTACAAAAGACTGGAAAGAGATATACTTAATGATAATATGTGTTTATTTGTGTTGTGGAAACAGAATTTTTCAAAGATTATTATTTATTATTGTTAATTTGCTCTAGGGTACATGCATTCACCAGAGGGGTGAAGGAGTGAGAAAGCAAGCTGCCAGGTCCAGGACTCTAACCAGTTGGCCATGTGGGAGTCCAACACCCCAATTGCCATATCACCTACTGGCCCCATGGAGAAAATTTTTTATTTCCCCTCCTGTTTTTTTTGTATTTTCAAGACTTCTACAGTTGAAATGGTATGCATTCTATAGTCAAATCCAGTAAATTATAGCTGGGCAAGTCAGCGGAGAGCAAATCCCTGCTCGGGATTTAATAAATTATTTAAAAAATTAATAATAATTTAATAAATTATTAAAAAGGAAGAATAAAGTAATATATTTAACAGTTATTTGTTGAGTGCCTGTTACTGGCCTGACCACTGACCTGTTTTAAGTGAAGAATTTAGAGAAAAGGGAGAGGAAAGAAAATAAACAAACAAGGGCCAGCAGGTGGCATGGTGGCTAAGGTGCTGGATTCCATATGGCCCCCCGTGGTTCAAGTTCTAGACCTGGAAGCTTGAACTATCATGTGGGGTGTATATGTGTAAGTCCCCAAAATCTGAGAGGAGAACAGAGAAGAGATGTGGCTGCCCAGGCCCCCCAGGGTGGGGGGGGAAGGGATTTCTCACTTTCCCTCTGTCTCTCTTTAGCAATCACACGTGCCCTAAGGCAAAATCTAAAAAGAAAAGAAGAAGCAAAAGAAAAAGAAAAGAAAGTCCCATGTCCTTTGGAGAGGAGAAATAATGCCTCCCATGCCTTGTGAGGCACCGTGGGGCTGAGCTGGAAAGATAAGAGACAAGCTGAGCAGCAGAGGCTGAGCCAGAAGCTCAAGACCAAGTTGGCCCCACACCCAGGAGCCTGACCAGAGTGGGAGCGGGCCCCAGGTTCCATGCCCAGTCTTGTTCCCCTGTCTGGGTGACCTGAAGTCTTCTCTAGCCCTTGGAGTCTCCTCTGTCCCTCCATAGCCTACAAATGCAGGCACTGAGCAGCCATGGAGGTGTCCTCGGCCGTGCTCTCCTAGATAAGGAAATTGCATCCTGTCTTTTAGTGTGCACACCTTTCTCCGACATCCCGCGGTCCATGTCTCTCCAGTCACGATGTCTCGTCAGATCCTGGATGTGGTACAGTCATGGCCAGAGGTCAGGAAATGGACTCGTCCACCAGAGCAGGGATTTGTTCTCTGCTGACTTGCCCAGCTATAACGTGGCCATTCTGAATAATAACCTGGGGATAATTACTTTCAAACCCTGTTGGGTCCTCAAGCACCACCACCTGCTTGATTTCCCCGGAGTGTAAGCTGAGCCTGAAACGCTGCAATCACTTGCACAT
The DNA here is from genome assembly GCF_000334495.1 of Tupaia belangeri chinensis. Taxonomy (NCBI): domain Eukaryota; kingdom Metazoa; phylum Chordata; class Mammalia; order Scandentia; family Tupaiidae; genus Tupaia; species Tupaia belangeri. Next base: position 7,850,703 of record NW_006159692.1, read on the forward strand.
GCTGCCTTCTTGCTGTGCTGTGTTTTGCCTTTCTCTCTCTGTGTCTTTATGGCCTCTTTTGCAGGGTCTGCATTTGGTCCCTTTTGCAATAACTCCCATGGTGGGGCAGCATCCGCCCCATCTGTGTTCTCAAGCAGAGGCAGAGGCAGCTCCAGCGTGGTTCAGATTCCTCTGGCTCTATCCACCCTGTACTGAGGCTCCTCAGGTTTCCAGGCACGTGGGCCAAGGAGCCACCACCCTCTGACCTTTTGCTTGGCCCTCAGATTACCTAAAATATGGAAATCATCACAACCACCTGGTTTCTGGGCCAGGTCATGAGAAGGACTGATCGGGTTCTCGATCGGTGAAGCAGCTCTGTAACTTGCTTAGCTGTAGCTATTATTAGTGGGAAATGACCATGACTCACAGGATACAATTAGACTAAATTCTTGCCAAATGCCACAGCCCTGATTGCAGCTGCAGTGAAAATGAAATGGGCCACCAAGAGGCTGGAGGGACAGCCCTGGAGTTGCAGGGGCCACATTGCTTCACACCTGTGTGACCACTCACTTGCACTGGACAAGCTCAGACAGCCTGATCAGTAGGTGTCTGTGTTTGTAAATGCTTAGCTCGAGCTATGGTCTAGAATGGAACGTAGATTATAGGAGCGCTGGTGGCTGAAAGGAGGTATTATAACTTCCCCTGACTCAGTTTCCTTACCTATAACATAACAAGAAAACCAATCTCATTGGGTTCTCTTGGGCAATGGCTTCCTTAAATGAAGGAAGAGCTCCTCCTCCCCCACACAGGATTGACACAGAATGTTAGCTATTATTACAATGGTGCACAGAACTTACATTTAGACCTATTATGACAGTCTTCAGTTACGGCCTCAGAGCCTGCAATTCTCGTGCTCCTAAAATGAGTGCAGCCGCCTCTTGTCACAGAGGGATATAAAGCAGGTGACCAAGCATCCATCAGGATGTTCTAGAGACAGGTGTTGTGAGGACCGTGGCCAAGGCAAGGCCATGAACAACATAGACAGGAATCAGATAAGGAACTCCTCAAGCTCCTCCAAACTGGAACACTTAGTGTCATGGGTTAAACTGTGTCCTCTCTAAATTTCTTTTCCACCTCCACTTCCTTAATGTGACTATTTGGAGACAGGTAGAGTCATTGAAAAGATTAGGCTAAAATAGGTCATAAAGGTGTGCCTGATCTTGCAAGAAGAGGAGACAAGGACACAGACACAGAGGAAAGCCTGTGAAAACAGAAGGAGAGATGCCGTCTATAAGCCAAGGACAGGCCTTAGGGAAGACAGACCCTACTGACACCGTGATCTGGACTTCCAACCTCCAGAACTATGAGAAAATAAGTGTCTTTGGCTTAAGTGATGTAGTCTGTGGTACTTTGCTCTGGCAGCCTGAGCAAACTAAAATACTTTGAAAGAACGAGCCTTAAAACAGTAGGGGAGTCATTCATTCAAGAGGCCCCAGCCTATCAGAAACACAAAATAGTGCTGTGGTTTAGTAGAATGCCAAGTAGGTGGCTAGGCTGGAGACAGACAGGACTCTGATAATAAAGGCCGTATGGGCCAAATTGGAAAGTTTGGAAATTATCCTCAAGGACAGGAAGATACTGGAATGTTAAGCAGGGCATGTGATATATGATCGGGTTTGAGTTTTAGAAAATTACTTTGCTAGGTAGGGTACTGACATGTGGGCCCTCAGTGCCCCAGGGCAGCTCCCGGGTAGACGTGCTGCTCCAAACCCTGCCCATAGAGGGCCTGCCACACAACCATTTCACTTTCACCTTGGTTTTCACTGACTTCTGTCTTAGGCAAGCACTTCTGACCTTTATTTTTCAGTTTCTCCAAGCATAAACTACTGATAAAACCATGAGACGTTATCATCACCATCCACCTACCCCTGGCTGGGCGGATCCTTTGTTGGAGTCTCAGTGCTGAATGTGAGGACTGAACCCTAGCATCACCCTTTCTATCAGACACACCTCCCTCTCTCCTGCAAGAGAGCAGGGTGTGTCAGTTTCAGCTCTGCCCACGGTGTGCTTACTGGCCCTCCTGTCTGCTTCCATACTGGGGCCCTGGCCCTGTTCCTGGAGGAGATGCTACAACACTAACTCTGGCAGGTTCAGCGGAGCTGCAGCCAGCCTAGGTGCCCTCAAATGCAGGCCTCGAGGAAACCAGTACAGTCACAGGCAAAGAGTAGGAAGGAGAGGGCAGGGGTGTCAGCGATTGGCGCCCAGACCCAGCCTGAAAGCTGAGCGTTTGCAGAGGACATCTGCTGGTGGAGGAAATCCCCCCAACCCTCCCTCTTGGCTGGGAAAGAACAAAGTTGTTGAAACAGGTGGGGAAAGTGGTAACATTGGGGGAAAGTTCAGAGGGAGAAAAACTAGAGCTGTTACCTAAAACATCCATGGGCCAGACTCTTCTAGGTGGTGCTGAATACCACTTCTGAGATTCTAGAGTGGACCCTTTTCCTTTACTTCCACGGTGGCCTCTGCTGGGACGTTAGCTAGTCCCAGGGTCACAGGTTCTAATCAAAGGAGAAGGGATTGTGAGAGACCATGTTAATCCCAGTACATCTAAAACCAGGGCTCAGCCACATGTGCTGAACATCCACGTGGAAGGGCCTGTCTGGGCCTCAATGAGTCCCTAAAGACCAGTGGACCACACACTGATCAGTGAATGGGTCATTCAGCAGTGAATGTCTATTTGTTTAAGGACCAGTGCAGATTTACCACAATTCTGAAAATACATGTATGGAAACCTCCAGTGATGTATATTGGACAGATTGGTAGAGCCTCGGAGGCCCGTAGGCATTAGGCTCTGGGACCCAGGGCCTACACATGTATTTTTCTGCTATGTTCCCTTCAGTCCCTCTCTGAGTCAAGGGTTTTGGCAGGGCTAAGCGCTAACTCACCATGTGTTTTCTCCATCAGAAATGTCCCACTATGCTCTGGTACCTTCCAGTATCCCTTTGGCAGAAAGAATGGAACATTCCTCAAGTATCAAGAAACTGATAAAATCACCTCATCTGGTAAGAACTGCCAAGTCTTCTATAAAGAGTCATAAGAAACCAACTTGACTAGTCTGTACCATTGATATGATCACCAATCACTGAATGGCCATTTGCAAAGTGATTCTTTACTTAACTGGCTTTCATTGAATTGGAAGAGCAGCTCAAAGAAAGAGACAATGGAGCCAGCAACAATGCAGTGGGGACTTGGGCCAAAAATGGGAGAGAAGGGACAGCTCTGGGAATGCATGGGGCCAAGGACAGGACACTGGAGGGAGGTACAGAGGATGGGGGAAGGACAGAGGAGCAGGCACCCTGTCACACTCTGAAAGCGTGCAGCCTTAATCAATCCCAAGATACCTTCCCATCCTTTTCATTTGACCCTCACACGACTTTGGGACAATGGCAAGTCCTGTTTGCAGATGAATCAACAGGCCTCGAGATATAATTTTCCAAGATGATAAATTAATGCCTAACAAAACTTAGAGCTCAAACCAATTCTTGAGACTAAGAGCCATGTTTTTGTTTATCTCACAAATGAATTGATGATAAGAACAGAGATACCCAGAGAATGGGTCTTGATTAATCCACCAGTGTGATCACCATGCTTTACATACAGTAGGAGCACAGCAAATATGTCATGTATAAGTAGATGACCAATGACGACGATAACAATAAAAATAGCTAATGTATATTTTGTGCGCCATAAATGATCTTATTTCATTTTCAACCATATGTGGTAGATCATATTACTAAATCTGTACTGCAAAGATGGTTTAGAAAAATTACTGGGTTGCAGGTGTCACCAACAGGCCTTGCGATGAAGCACGGAGGGCCCAAAGAAAACACTTGGCCAAGCAATGCGTTGCTGGAGGCAAAATGCAGTGAGTAGCTTGATTGCATTACAGGAAACCAAGTCTGTAATCCAACCTCTGGGTCCTCAGATTGTTGCGCCATGTGGTTCAAATATTTAGAGAAGTTCTAAATAGCCAGCTGTGTCTGAGTTCATTAGGGGGCGCTGTGAGAGAGGGTTCCCTCTCCTCATCAGCACCAAGTTCCAGGCTTCCCCAACCAAAGGCCTTGCCCATTACTCCTGAACTCACCCAGTACTGGTTCAGCCATGCATTCATTACCTCTCCCCTGGGGACAAGTGTGTGTCCTCATTGCAGCCTGTCCAAAATCACGGTAGTGGGCTCTGCTTAAGGAGCAGCTCAGATGATAGCATGTGTGTGCTCAAAATGGCTAAGACACCCCCCATCACCATCTCAGTACCTGCAAGCAGGGGGTCTCAAATCCGAGCCTGCATCAGACTCATTTGGAAGTGAACACTGGTTGCTGGGCCAATTTTCAGAGTATCTGACTCAGTAGATGTACAGTGAGCTAATAATTTACATTTCCTGAAAGTTCCTAGCTGGAGCCAATGCTGTGCGTCTAAGGGCAACACAAATTTAAATGCAAGCTGAAGGCCTTGACCTGGCCCTTATGCACTTTATTATAATCAGGTGCATTCCAGGTCTCCTGCATTTTCTTCTGTGAATCTTTTTATGCACACTTAGCTGTTATTAGTCAGGGTCGCTGTGTGCATCCCTGTTTCTGCGTATTTGCTCATCCTATGCCTGTGCCTGGAATGCCTACCCTGACCTTATCCCCCTCACCACTCCAGCAGCTTCTCTACACCTCCTTATACACAAATCCTTCCCTACTCTGCTAAAATCCACCTGCAACAAGAAGCTTTTTCTAGCCTCTCTTAGTAGGAATGTTCATTCCTGGCTTGCTCTTGGGATAATTAATTCCTTTCTACAGTTTTCATTAGCACATTCTGTTCCTATACATCTGTGTCTTCTCTGCCCTGCTGGAAAGTGGGCTCACCGAGGTCAGGGGCACCCAGTGGTTTAATGCATAGGCTGTGGACTCTTGCTGAGCTGCTTCCAAGTCTCACTTCCGCACCTTACTAGCTGCGTGCACCATCACCATCAACTCAGCCTCTCCAGGTCACGGTGTCCTCCTTGGTAAGAGCAGAGAAATTCACACTGTCTGTGATGGTTTTAAGACACGCCTACAAATTCTGTGCTATTCCTCCCTTTGAATGTGGGTTGCCCTTTGTGATTTACATGTTACAATTAGAATGTAGAGGAAGTGACCCTACGCAATTCTGAGATGAGGTCCTAGCTTCTCCTCAGCTCTCCTGGGATGCTCTTGATTGGAACAAAGTCTCTCTTCATGAAAGAACGAGCAGCCACCCAGAAACCCAGTACAGATGCTCCCACTGAAGTCCCAGCCAATGGCACGTTCACAGAGAGTGAGTGGCCTCAAAGCAACTCCAGCCTTCATCACCATCTGACCACAACCTCATGAGACCCATGAGCAAGAGCCACCGCTGAGCCTTCTCAATCCCAGAACCATGAAGATGATGATGAAATGATTGTCACAGCCTTACACCACTGGATTTTGGAATGATTTTGTTCTATAGTGATAGGTTACTGAGACAGGACTTTAAAGCTTATCTTAAGTGAAATGAGAACCATGAGAGAATTAAGGGTACAACCTGGCACAAAGGGAACACCTTTGGGGGGTCAGCTTGTCACCCATGTGCTTAGCTGACCCACTGACCTATCCCACTTTTTACCTACATGCCCTCTACTGAGTGGCCTACTCTCTTACCTGGATGTTTAGACCCCATGGTCTCCTAAGGCTCAGAGACAGTGGTTCACCAGACGACAACACGGTCCTGTCTGGGACCTAGGAGAAATATGACATGAGCATCCCCTCTCGTCTTCAGTAGGGAGCTTTATTCAGAAGCCGTATAGTGGTGCTGGGCCCTTAGCACAGATATGCTTTTCAACCCCGTTCTTCATCCAGGTCCTAGACAATTCCTGGGAATGTTGCCCTCTGGATGATCCTGATCATCAAAGGGCCATTGTGTGGAGATTGTAAAACATGGCTCACGTTCCCTGACACTCCTCCCATGGTGAGACAGGCTACGTTCCCTCGCCCTGACTGTGGGCTCTACCAACAGACTAAGGGAAAGTGACACTCTGCTATTTCTGAGACTGAGCCAAAAGGCTGAGCACTTCAGTCTTCATCTCTTTCAACAAGTTCTCTTGGGACAGTCCCCCTCTGGCCCCTATGTCTTAGACAAACAGATCCGATAGGATGTGTGTATGTAGTCACACAGAGATCTATTTTAAGGAATTAGCTCCTGACATTGTGGAGGCTGGCAGGTGACATCCAAGGAAGAGATGCAGCAGTAGTTGTAGCCCAAACCTAACCTGGAGCAGGATTCTCTCTTCCTTAGGGAACCACAGTCTTTTTTACATAAAAGCCTTTAACTGATTGCATGAGACCCACCAAAGCTAAGAATATATTAGCTTTATGCAGAATCTCCGACTTAAATGTTCAGCTCATTTAAAAAGAGCCTTTACAGTGACATCAAGACTAGTTTTAGATGGGACCAGCAGTTAGTGTAATGGCTATGTTGCTGGACTCCCATGTAGTCGACTGCAGTTTGCGTCCCGGACCCGGTGGCTTAAAATTCACGCTGGGCGCATGTGCGTGCGTGCCCAAGTTCCTGAGAGGAGAACGGAGGAGAAGGGATTGCAGCATGACCATCACCCCAAGGAGGGGTGATTTCTTGCTTTCTGTCTCTCTGTCTCTCTCTGCCTATCTGGCGAGCGCATGTGCCCTATAACAAAAAGAAAAACGTCTCCAAAAAATAAAAAAATTAAAAAAAAAAAAGACTAGTGTTAGACCAGTATCTGGGTTCTGCAGCTCAGTCAGGTCAACACATAGATTAACCAGCAAAGGTTGTCCCTCTTGGACTCCAGCCAGTGTGCTGTGTCCACCCAAACCATGCAGGAAGGCAAGAAAGCTCTGTGGGCCACAGTTTCAGAGTAACTCAGACTGAGCATCCAGTCTAGGTACCAGGCCTTGAGTGAAAGCACCTCCGGAGACTCTGGTTGGCTCCCAGCACTCCTGATCATTCAAGCCTGTCCAGTGAAGGCCTTAGAGATCACAGCGGGGGAGAAGCCACCCCTGTTCTAACTCATAGCCAGAGACTCCATGAACACAGAGAAATGGTGGTGATTTTAGGCCACAACATTTTACAGCGGTTTGCTCCACAGTAATGCCAAACTGGAACACTAAAGTCTTTAGGAGGAAAATTCTCATGTCTGTAGATGTAGTTAAGGGACATGGCTGAAAGCCTCAGCTTCTGAAACGATCTTCATTAAACTGAATCATATGACCTCTCACCTCTTTCTGTCTCTTCTTTATTTTTCTTCTCCAGAAGGAAAGCCTCCTCTGAACACCAGTCAATTTTAAAGCATTAACTCCCTGGATTCCTTTATTTCATCTTCTCATATATCCCTGAATTTTCAACAAACTAAGTCTATTGGAGGGATTAATGAAAATTTACAAAGAAACCCAATTATGTATAGGTTATGGAATTTTTATTTGATAACTTAGCTGAGGACACATTGGGGGTTACTCTTTCAGGATAAAAGAAAACAAAGTCATGGCAATTGGAGTTGGTGAGGGATTCTTGCGTCTGCAAGGCTCCCTGTGGACTGTGTGAGGTAGCCTTGAGCCGGCCTGCAGCCTGTAACAGAGGGCACTGGGAACCTCCACAGTGAAGGAGGCTGCTGTTGAAGGGAAGTGTTGCTTTGGAAAGGGATGAGAAAGATAGGCTTTTAGTTCCCAGACTGGCGTAAAAGAGCCAGGCCAACTTATATGAAAGGAGGGGAAGGAGGGGCTGGAAGACTTAGATCTTTCCTCACATCCTGACGGCGGAAGGACACTAGCTTCATCCATGCCCTTTCCTTTAACTTTCCCGGGGAAGAATGTTTGGGAAACTGGCAGTAGAGCCCTGGTATGTTTCTAGCATATGGAAACATCCCTGGGACTGAAAGTCGAGATGCAGAGGGCCAAGTGGTGTGTCATTGCACATCGGCACACACAAGACCCAGTCCAGTTGAGAAGAGCAGGGATGACTGTCAAATGGACAAGGGAAAGGGAACCCTCATTTGGTCGTTTCCCTGGGTAGGTGTGGGGAGTGTCTCAGAGCTCTGCTTTGTTTTTTTTAGAAATATTTGCTATAGGGTGTGTGAGTGCTCACTGGAAAGACAGACAGAAAACAAGAAACCACTGCCTGGTGGGGATGGCTATGCCATAATCCCTCGTCCACTCTCCTCTTGGGGTTTTGGGCGCTCACACACATGTGCCTGGCATGAGTTTCAAGCCCCCGGGTCTGGCACTGGAATTGTGGTTGGCCAAGTGGGAGTCCAGTGCCTTAACTGCTACACCACCTGCTGGCCTCAAGCTCTGCGTTCTTAGTCCAAATTCATCCAGGCTCCTGGGTGCCAGTCATTAAAAGAAACTTGAATAGTACAGAGGAAATCAACGGAAAGGAAATTCCAAGACAGGTCCAAAAGGAAGAAAGGGCACAGAGGTTGGTCTGTCTGGCAGCAAGAGCCGTTGGTCAGGTCTCCAGTCTTCTGCAGACGGTGGGGGGAAGAGCTGATGAAAGGGCATTAGAGACGTCTATCCACTGGCGGCTTTCTGATGAAGACTTCAAGAACATGAGGCAGGGAGGAATTTCTAATGCCTTGGATGACAGACCCAAGGCCCCAAATTAACCTGACCAAATCTGAGAAATGCACGAAAGTTAACAAAATGAAGGTTCGAGGAGGGCACTTCTAGTCTTGAGCGTGCCTCCCACATCCTACTGCCGAGGAAGATGGGTGAAAACTTAAAACCCTTAGGCATTCCAGCAAGTAGGTTCCCAGGAAGGGCAATGAAAACCTGTACACAGTTGCAGTCCTGAAATGCACAGGCAAGTCTCTGCATTGCAGGGACATGGCCCCCTCCACGTTCCAGGGACTGCACGTCTGCAAGGACAAAATCAGCCAGACTCCCAGCGCAGGGCAGCCCAGGGCCAGGTGAGTGGTTCTCCACCTCCCTGAGAACAACCAAGCCCTGGAGTCGGCTCAGCGCCACCCACACCTGGCTTCCAATCAAACCTACTGCCTGCCTTTCTTTTCCTTGTTACTTTAATTTTTAATTTTTTTTTGGAGAGGTTTTTGCTATAGGGCACGTGCATTCGACAGACAGAGAGAGACAGAGAGACAGAAAGCAAGAAATCTCCCCCCAGGGGGGATGGCCACGCTGCAATCCCTTCTCCCCCATTCTCCTCTTGGGATCTTGGGCACACACGCACACGCGCCCGGCGTGAGTTTTAAGCCACCGGGTCCGGGACGCAAACCGCGGTCGACTACGTGGGGGTCCAGCGACATAGCCATTACGCTAACTGCTGGTCCCTCTTTTCCTTGTTACTTATACAGCTTCTGAGCAGGACTTTCTTCCAGTCTATTAACTTTCTGCACCTCCTGTCAAGGTAAGACTTGGAAGCATCAAATGAGCATTTTTTTTTCCCTTATTTATTTATCTATTTTGTCAGAGGGTACATATGCTCGCCCAGGAGGAAAGAGAGGAGAGAGAGTAAATGAGAAAGCACCCACTTTGGGGAATGGTGATGCTCGAATCCCTTCTCCTCCATTTCTCCTTTCAGGATTTGGGACATGCACATACACATGGAATGTTTCTGAAGCTGTTGGGTCCAGGACTTGAACCATGTAGTCAGCCATGTGGGGTCCATTCATCTTAACTACCTTACTACTGACTGGCCCAAAGTCACATGCTTTTTCGAAGGAGCAAACTAGATTTCTCTGAATTTTCTGCACATTATTACACTGCCCCGGGACTCTAGGGGAAGAATCCCTAGGTTCTTTTGGGGGAAAGGGAGAGAAGAAGGGATTCCTAAGTGTTGAAAACAAATGCACATCTTGCACTCTTAAAAATTAATCGATCTGTCCTTACAGTCAAGTATCAACCAACCTCTCATTCTGTCTAAAGGTAGCTTTTCAACCCAAGGTCACCTGAAACCAGACAGAGCAGGGGTGTGCTTTTGAATTTCAATAAACTGGGGAAAGAGAGAGCTCAGGTTTCAGAATCTTAAAGGAACTAGAGGGACCTTGCCTGTGGACTCTTAATTATTGTAGGGAATGCCACAGCTCAGGGTTGTTTTTAATGACAGGAGGTGATGAATCCAACATTGCATAACTGGGAAGAGGTTCACAGTGCGTGTTAGAAGAGAGATTCCTTACTTCTGTTCTGGGATTTTTAAAAAATTTATCTATTTATCTTTTAGGTTTTTGCTATAGGGTGCTTGAGCTTGCTAGAGAGAGACAGAGAGCCTGTGAGAGGAAAAGGAAGAAATCCCCCCCCCCCCCAACAATCCCATGTCCTCCATTTTTCTCCTGAGATTTTGGGCATGCACACACACATACCCAGCATGATTTCCAGGCCGCTGGATCTGGGATACGAACTGTGGTCGGACATGTAGGAGTCTAGTACCCTAATTACCACAGCACCTGCTGGCCCCTGCCCTGGGATTCTTATGAGGAAGTTGGCACACTCTCACCTCCATGGGTGAGCACAGCTGTTCTCCCTAGAGAAGAGAAGGGCAGGCAACCTCTCTTCAAGGGGGGTTCATTATGGGCCCTAAGCAAAGGCCCAGGGAATGACTGAGTGGCCCCCTGCAGTTTGAAGTCATGAGAGAATATTCATCCTTGTACCAAGCCCCTGGGGACACCTGATGGTGTGGCAGGACACATGTTTTCAGCAGTCCACACAGGTGTGCCAAGCATTGGGCACACGGTGAGGGTACATGGAATTTTTTTTTTTTAAGTTTGTGCTATAGGGCATGTGTGCTCACCAGGGAGAGACAGAAAGAGAAAAAGAGACAGAGGGAAAGTGAAAAATCCCCCCCACCCAGGGGAGGATGGTCATGATGCAATCCCTTTCCTCCTATTCTCCTCTCAAGATTTTGGGTACACACCACAAATGCCTGGTGTGATTTTCAAGCTACCGGGCGGGGACTTGAACTACACCGTTGGCCATGTGGGATCCAACTGCCTTAACCAACACACCACTTGCTGGCCCCAAATGGAAATATTTTCCAAAAAAAAAGGCTTCAAGTGTTACAGTACTAGCTTTAACAACAGGTAGCATTCGAACATTTTGCAAGGTGACCCTTAAGCAGGGGAAGAGCAAAAGTCAGCATGGGGGCAGAGTGAGGAGTGGGCCGGAAGGTAAGGGGAGCCGTGCGTGGGCAGGGGCTCACAGAGCCCTGGAGCGTCAGACTGAACGGCCTGTTATTTCTCTCCAGGCCTTGGGGAGCAGCTACAAACGCTGGAACAAGAGCCTCTTTTATATTCCTTTATGGGATGATCAGTCAGGTGCAGGCACAAGAGAGGAGACAGGGAAGCTCCGGAAAACAGCTTACCACACTTGCTGGTCGTAGAGAAAGAGGCACGCCATGCAGGCCTACGTGGGTGGACACCTGGGTGGTCAGGAGGGGGATGACAGGGCCGGGGGACTGCCCAGGCCACGGTCTGTGCAGGGTTCCTGAAGAGAGAGAAAGGCAAGGCTGGCTGAGCAGTTTAGCATCAGCAAGTTTGAGTGATTTGGGTGGGCTGTGCCTGTAGGGTGGTCTCTAGTTATCTGATATCTGGCCGACTCTGTTCGAGTTGCTGTAACAAAATACTGTAGACCGGGTGATTTGGAAACAGCAGACATTTATTTCTCACAGTTTTGGAGGTTAAGTCCGAGATAAAGGTGTTAGTAAATTTGGTGTGGTGAGTGCTGTCTCCTGGTCCAGAGTGCTCCTCCACATGGTGGAAGGGGCACACAGGCTCCCTCAGGGCTTTCTGATAAGGGCATTAATCCCAGAGCCCTCATGACCCAACTGTCTCTCAGTAGCCTGACCTAATACCATCACCCTAGGGTTAGGGCTTCTACACATGAACTGGGGGAATACAAACGGTCAGATCATAGCATTGCCCCGGGATGACCAGGGCTGAGGAGCACTGCCTTACAGCTGCATGGACCATAGCATTGCCCCGGGATGACCAGGGCTGAAGAGTGCTGCCTTACAGCTGCATGGACCAGTTAAGAGAGGGTGTGTGCCAGAGCTATGCTCCAGGCTGGGCCCTTGGCATTTTCTCTAAGAGTTGGCTAGTCCCAGGAAGGGCAGTCTCTTCCCAGCAAGAAGGTTTTTTTAACATGTCAGAACATCGTTATCCAGTGAAAATTTAAATATATTCAATACAGGGCCCAAGAAAACAGTGTAGTGATTGTAGCCAGCACCCACTCCCTGCACCTCTGCTGCCTCTAAACTCAGCTCCTCCCGGTGGCCTGGGCAGCAAGAGTCCCTGCCTCACAGGGCAGTTTTGAAGAGCCAGTGAGCTATGTATGTGAGGCTTTAGTAGGTGCATGTGTCAAATAGAAAACCTTGGTTTGGAAAGATTTAGCCAAAAGCGTGAATTGGAGTGGGGAAATTGAAGAGAAATGAAAAACCAAGATGTTGCCCCCATAAGCCAGCAATAGTTAGAGGAGTTGGATCCCCAGGGCTGAGCATGGCTCAAATTCCAGTCCTGGCAGCGTGATAAACATGCCAGGTGCATGTGCATGCATACCCCAAATCACAACAGGGTAGAAAAATGGAGGAATAAGGGTTGTAGGATGACTGAGCCTCACACTCGGCCCCAGCTCACTGTCCACACTGCTACTGAGGCCTAATACCCGGCCAGAGCACAGGCTCTCCTCCCCTGTGGTCCTGACCTAAGCATCTCATCACAGCGGCTCTGAGAGGTACTGCCCCAGGGAGCCGCCCTGGACACTGAAGCCCTTGGTCACAACCTGGGTTTCATGGTCTTAAGAGGCAGTCTAGGGTGAGAACCGTAGGCCCAGGCCTTCCTGCAGGAGGGCTCTACTCTTTCTAGGCCTGCTTTTCACATCTCTTTGCTCTTCTTTATTTCTTCCAGATATTTTTCTTGGGCTTGTTTGCTTTTTGTCCTTTATCCACTTCATAGAAAGTAGGGTGGGGTGAGACTCTCCTTTGCAAACATTTCTGCTGAACAAGAGACTTGTGAGCAAACCCTGTCTGGGGGTTTGGCACAGGTAGGATGGAGACAGTATGTTCTATTTTTTCTTCTGTTTCAGCCTGCTGTCCTGAGAAGGCTTGATATTCTATTTTAAACTCTCTAAGCTATATTATTTAATTTTTAGATGAATGTTATACTTGACGTTCATATGATATTTTTCTTGCAAATGTAACTAATGAAAATCTTTAGAAAAATATTAATTTGCCTCATTATTCAGATTATGGTCATTTGACCAACACAACATTGGGCTTGGCCGCATAGTAGAAGACATCAGAGATGAGACCTGTAGACAGGCCAGCTGCCCTCGGAGGCCCACCTAGCTGGGGCAATTGGGGGTATGGCATGGAGGGGGGTGCCTGCTGGAGCTCAGGCCAGTGGGGGTCAGATCCTAGATACAGGTGAGATGAGCAGATAGAGGAGATGCAGGGAGCCCAGCTGGGTGTGGAGGGTTCAGAGAGGGGCACAGAAGTTCACCCAGGAGGCGTCTCATTAAAGGGAGGTCCGGCCCCAGGCTGTGAGCTGGAGCCCTGGGCAGGTCTGGGAAGAGGCCTGAGTGTAGGAGGGCTGCATCCAGGACCCTGGGAGAGGCAGGGGTGAGATGGCGAGACAGGATGGGCAGGGGACAGGTGGTAGGGAGGACTGCAGGTCATTCTCTGAGGATTTCAAATAAAGGAGTGTAAGGTCCATGGGCACATTTTCATTTATTTGTACAAAGAGCTTCCACTTCACCCGGGATGGCGGGGGAGCCTCAAAGGCCGGGAGTATCACTGTGCTTTGGAGTCTAACACCTTACTCCCGTTGAGGTACTTTTCAGTCTGCTAGGAGGAAAGAAATTGACTGGATCCAAAAATCCTAAACAGCTCAAGACAGTTATAAAGGCTCTCTTCGCATCGTTTAAAATTAGGTTGTTTAACATGGTATATAAATTCTATCTGCCATCCATTTCAGCTCTTTTTTAAATGTATTTTTTATTTATTTTTATTTATTTATTTATTTATTTTTTAATCTCCAGACTCTTTTGAATCCCTGCATGCTTTTTCAAACTGTGGTTGATCTCCGCTGGCCACGCCCTGTGAGTCAGGCAGCCCCTGTGTTCCTGCGTCTGGTTGATGTGAAACACAACGGTCCCTAGACCACTCAAGGCCCGCACTGCCCCCCTGCTGGCAGTTCCACTGGCTCATCTGAAGGTTTGACTTTGTCCAGGTCTCACAGAGCACCTTGCCCTCATTCCAAGCCCAAGTCGGGCAAGGCTGTTGTTTTTTGACTCATTTTGTTTCCTTCTGATACCGAATGGTACAAACATGAGAACAAAACCGACAGGGAAGAAATGTTTGAGGGCTGAGAACCTCAAAATGTGTTTCCCTTTGATCTGATTCCTGTAACGCGGCTCATGGTATGTGTTGAGGGGCAGAGGGGGAGGTCTGGCTGAGCTGCACTGGGTATTTCTAGTCATTCTAACAACCTCCAAATGGCAGGCAGGTTGAGAGGTGGGAGTGGGGAGACCCTGGTGGAGGGCTCTGTCTGTCTGTCTTATTTTCTTAATTTACTTGGAAACCTTTTTTTATTTTTAACGGAAGACCATCTGGTGATGCTGAGAAGGAACATGTCTTGTCTTTGTCACACTGGCATGAGGTGGTGCTGGGGGCCCTGGCAGGACAGCTGGTAGCATGAATGTTCTGAGGCTGGAGACTTTGAGAATGAAGGCTGGAAGTTGGGAATCTGAACTCCCCAGAAACATGTTCAAAACAGTGAAGATTTGTGACTTTTGAACCATCAGCAAAATTAAGAAAGGTCAAATGCAGAGAAAAGATCTGTTCACGGCGAAAGAGCAAAGTGATTTCAAATCATATCCTGGTGGACTTACAGTGGATATGCCTGTCTCACCAGAACCTGGTGGGAGGGACAGTTCTACAGAGCTCGGGGTCTGGGCTCAGCGCGAGGTCATCCACTCCTGAAGCTGCAGGTCAGAGAGCTGGGCGTCACCTCAGGCTGTTGTAAGACTTCAACGAGTAATTGAAACGGCCTATACTGAGTTTGTGGTAGTTTAGAACTGCTTCTTAGTAGATGGACATTTGCATGAATAGCAACAGAACTGGAGACTCCTGCTGATGAATTCAGAGCCAAGGAGAACGACATCCAAAGGCCCAGCTGAGTAGGGCATCTTGAAGGAGTCCAGGCTAGGAGCTTAATGGCCCTTGTGTATCTTAGGGTCAGGAATTTGGGATGATTGCTCAACCCCACCTTCCTAATAATGTCCCACCTTAGGGTATTGCAAAAAGCCCCGCCCACCCCAGGCAGAATGGATGTCTTGGAAAAGCCTAAGCAAGGGATTGCAATCCCAGGCTCCAACAAAAAAATTCCTCAACACAGGGACAAAGGGACATCACCAAGAGTCCCCAGCACTTCTCAGGGACATAGATGTGGTGATAGCGGTGGCCATTGGAAGCCCCTGGGAAATGAGGGAAGGATACCCATGTCTGCAGGCTGTGAGGGTGAAGCCAGGGAGAGGAGTCCCAGCTGTGCACTGCACAGTCGTTCTGAAGCGCTGGTGCTAGCCTCAGGCCAACACCACACAGAGGCGTTGGGGAGGGGCACAGGGTGTGACTGCCACGGTCCAGGTCTGCTCCTGATACTGGGTAGCCCTAAGTAAGCCACTCCTGCCCAGGTCTGGCAGGTTTGCTGCTGTGCTGTGGCCAGAGCAGACAGCCCTGAGGCTGGCACATAACCAGCACTTGGGAGGCCTTAGCTGGTGTCATTGTGTTGTCATTATTCCTCTTCCTTTGCCCACCTCTGCCTGGGCTATTTCCTTAGTGCTGACTGGTCAGGCAGGGGCCAACTCATGCTTTATCCAATTCCGTATGTACTTCTGTCACCCACTCTCTGAGCCCATGCCACTCATGTCTTGAAGTCAGTGAACATGGCTGCATGGCGCATGCACCTGTGTGTCCTAGACCCCACGAGAGTTCAACTCATATTGCCCTGTGCTCTGGGGCAGCTCGCAGCCGAGCAGAAGGCAAAGAGGTGCCAAGGTCTGTGGGCCCAACGTGAACCCCCATCACAACAACTTCTCCCACCCTGATATGTTCACTTGGACCCTCTATGCTGCAGAGGGCTCAGTAAGAAATGGGATGGCTGCTCTTTTGTCCACGGTTTAGGAAAGTGCTGAACGGGCCTGTTTTCTCATCTGTGAAACAGAAAATCCACCGCCTATGGTCCAGGCGGTGGGACGGTGGGGCTGGGTGGTAGGGCAGCTGGGCCCACATGGGAGAAGTCCTTGTTCATGTCCTGGAACCTCTTTGAACACAGCCAGCATGCAAGCATGCCCATGACCCGGGCCAGCTGAGACTGGGTAGGTAACAGCAAGGACTCTTTTGTCCCTTTCTATGTCTCTTTTTCTCTCTCTCAGAGGAAATGAATGAATGGATTTTCTTTCAAAAGGAAAGAAATCTTATCTCCTTGGCAGGGAGCAGTGGTCAGCACCTGTTAGAGGCCAGGAGTGCAGACGGGTGCAGTGAGCACCAGGCTGGTACCCTTCTATGTGCCCAGGCTCAGACCTGCCCTGCCCTGGGAGCAGCCCAAAGCTGTTCCTTCTCCCTGGAGGGCACGTCTGTGGGTGGGAAGCCACAGACACAGACAGGGATTGGAGAACCCGAAACTCCCTAGGTCTCCAGTGTGCTTTGTGATAAGTACACACCGGCCGCGTATCCATCCTTCCTTCTCAGACTCTGTGGGTTCCAATCCCCTTTCCCTGGGTGGGTCACCCTGACTTGGACCTACCTTTTAGGAAGTATGAGGAGCCCAAAGTCAGGCCAGGCATCCAGATGTCCTAGAGAGGACCAGTTTGGATGGAGAGAGGAAACAGGGGCTAGGGAGGAAGAACACAGGGATCTAGGTGTTCTTGGAGGAGGAGAGGGGAGGAAAGAGAACAGAAGCCAGACCCTCTGCCTCTCGAGGCAGGAACTTAGCAGACCCCATGAACTGACCCACTCCTTGATAGGGTGGCTATATGGTTTATCATTCAATTGAAAGGCATCTGAACCACATTGTGGATGCACTTGATTGCCTGGGGGAGACACCTCGAGTTCCCCATTAAAAATCTTGGGATTTGAAGCCTCCTCTTCTAGGACTCCCTATTCCAGGCTTGTTCCTGAGGCTTCCTGGGTGCAGACATGGCACGTGGGCAAGTGACCAGACTTGTGAAGCTCGTGGGGAGTCAGTGAGCCCTGCCTCATTGGAACCACACTCCCTGAAAAGGCTCTGTGTCGGGATCCAGCCTTTCCTGCCACCCAGAACAGGGGCCTGGGCAGCTGGAGAGAACATGCTTTGTGAGTGAGATTGGATTTCATCATTTTAAAAACCAGAGTGAGGACTACACCTTTCCTACGAGGACTCAAACCTCAGACCTTCCTAGAGAAGGCACAGAATGAGCTTTGGAGTCAGAGATACTGGGAGTGGCTTTGACAGCTACAGGCCAGAGGGTGTAGCATCAGGTGCCATATCGGACCTGCCTGAGCCTCGGCAGCCTTATCTATAGGTGTGATCGGCGACCTCTCAATGACTCGCATCAGTCATGTGCTTTGACTTTTTTTTTTTTTAAGTTTATTTCTTCCATGAGCCAAAGAGAGAAATTGAGAGAGTGAGAGAGCGAGAGAGCGCACCTCCCAGCAGGGTCTCGATACACTGATCCACCTGCTGCTTCAGGAAGCCTCAGATCATGAACGCACACGTGCCCGGTGTACTCAGGGAAGTCCCTGGATGTCAACTGGAACCTCCCCATTAAGTCAATGTCACAAAGCAAAGCAGCCTCCCTCTGCCCCGCCCCAGCCCCACCGCTGTGTTGTACCGTTAGGGACTGAGTGAGATGCTGGTACCTGGGAGCAGAGCAGGTCAGTGTGGGCGGCTGCCGTGAGCCTGCTTTTAGATTCTGAGTCATCATTTAATTGTAAAGCCTATTTCAAGAGAGAAGGAAGTAGTCCTTAGATGTATGCTTTAATAGTCAAATGTATCCTGATTTCAGAAACATTAGACTTTTTATTAAGCGCTTTTAAATCTAGGAAATCTACATTATCTTCTAATTTCTGTCTTTCCACTGAGGAGGCCAAACTGCACTCATCCTGGGCGCTCCATGTTCCTGAGAGCTGAAAACCACGGCCTACGATACGATTGCACTTTCCATCACACACACACACACACGCACACACGCACACACACACCCATTGTTCTCCCCCTTAGTAGGTGTGAAATATGCGCAAACTGTCCGTTTTATTCTTTCCTCTTTCCTATGTAATGCTATTTATTTTAAGTTTCAGATATTCAATCACTGTGTATCACTACAGCGTATTAAATGCATTTTCCCACCATGAATGTACTGCATATCCGTCCAGCCAAAGGCCCAGTCTGTCCAGTGTTTCCTCTAAGCGTACTTTTGTTTAAACCCTGGAAATCTTCTGGGGCCTGGCAGCCTCGGCCCCCCTCTCCCGCACCTGGGGCGGAGCTGCGCAAACTGCAAGGAAAGAGGTCCTGGGATGAGCACCTGCTCCGCACGGCCTGGCTCTGAGATGCAGAGGTTCCATGGCTGTCCCGAAGCTCAGCCTGTATGCACCACGGTGCCAGTGACCGGTAGGACTGCTGGGACCACTGAAGATGATGGTTCCTGGAAACACTGTGTGGGCCTGGCAGGCACAGGCTGCTCACGGAATGCCAGCTGGAGAGCAAGCACCTGACCCGGCATGTTGGCCCCACCACGAACCTGAGCCTGCAACTGGGAGACCTCCCGGTGCATGCATTAGCTCCCATTCCCTTTGGCCTTCTGCACGGGAGGAGGCCCACACAGCCTGTTGGGCAGCTGAGCAAGAACCGGAAAGAGCTGGTCCCCAGCAAGCCTTGTTCCCAGGTGCCAAGGTGCTGACATGGCACCAGAGGTTTCCACAATGGCCGGAAGGAAAGCCGCCTCCTGAGGCTAAGGAATGCCCAGAATGGTTGCTTCCTCACGGCCAGCAAGCCCCTGTGACCTGGGCCGGTGGTCTTGTGTCCAAGGGAATGCCAGGGAAGCAGGACAGACAAGGTCAGCCTGAGGCTGCATCTGGGGCCGTCCAAACTGAGCAGGACTGGCTGCTCCTTCTGAGCAGCTTCGGCTGCACGGAGCATGCCGCTGCCACAGCAGCCCTGCCTGAGTGCCTGGCAGCTCCCCTCAGTGCCTTCCCATAGGGCTGGCTGTGCCTGCAGGGCATCTGCCTGTTGGCCAGGCCAGCCCCGGACAGAGTGGACTGCAGCTTTCCTCTAGGCAAGGCATGGCAGTGGAAAGGCATGGAGAGCCTGGAAAGGAGGCAAGGAACCCCAGTGGCTATAGGCTTGTGTGTGGGGCCAAACAGACCTAGGTCTGAATCGCCACTGCCACTGCTGGCTGAGTCCATTTGTGGTAACACCCACCCTGGCTTCCAGAAGGTGATTCTATACACAGCTCTGTTATCCCCAAGGGATGTCTCTGAAATCATGCTTTTTGGAGGCTTGGCCATACCCCAAAGGCTGGCCCACCA
>NW_006159692.1:7871662-7872969 GCF_000334495.1 Tupaia belangeri chinensis
GCCATCCACTACCCAAACCAGGCCTGTGCTGAAGCACCAGGATCACAGATCCTATCCCAGGGACCTGTTCTGGCTGTGGCTATCCCCCCGAGCCACCAGCTGCAAAGCCCAGGCCAGGGGGGCCCTGGGTGAGCCACTGATCGCCACTGTGGTCTGCACAGGTAGTGTGGTCAAGTCAATGGGAGGAAGGAGCCCTTGAAAGTAGGGGCCCCTGGAAAGGATGGTTCTTTCTTCTGGCTTTATAAGAAATGAACCACCGCAGTTTACCATGTGCTGGGACTCCAGTTGAAAGGCTCAGAAACAGAGGTTCTAGAAGGGGCTGTGTGTGTGACGACTCTCACACACACTGAAGTCCAAATTACAATGTGTCAGTGTGACCGTGGGGTGGCAACAAACACAGCATACGGGGAGGTGGGGATCGCTGCCTTTACGGTAGAGTTGAGCAAAGAAAGTTCCCCACTTGTTAACATCTCAGTTATCATAAAGTTGGTCAGAAGATGGGCCTTTGGTACCGTCTATGTCCCAGCCTCAAAGAATAATTCATGAATAGCACAGACCAGTCCTTCCCCACTACAAGGGGCAGACCATCCACAAGGGAACGAGGTGAGAGTGCGTGGAGGGGCAGCAAGAGCAGGAGCCCAGAGGTGGCAGAGTCTGCAAGGACTTTTCTGACCAGGATGTGGTGAGCAGAGGTTGAAGGGTGGGCAGGGGTCTGCCACGGGGCATCTGGGCAGAGACCCCCGAATGCAGAAGTCCTCTGCCAGGGGCTGGCCTGACCTGTTGGAGGAGAGACGAGAAGGTGGGTGGCACAGAGCAGCGAGAGGTGGGCGGGGTCAGCCTTGGTTGGTTGTTACTCTGCGCAGCCGGGAAGTCCCCTGAGGGTCTGAGTAGGGGTGCTGCGACCAGGCATCAGTCCACTTGGGCTGCTACTGAGAGAGGACCATGAGAGTGGCCTGGTCACGGGCTCATGTAGTGAAGCAGGGGGAGATTCCTGTGGTTTGGACTAAGATGGTAGCAATGAGCTATGATTGGATCCTGGAAATATTTTCATGGTGACTAACTGGGGTCATTAATGGTTTAGCTCACAGTTATGAGACAATCAAACCAAGGATGACTCCAAGATTTTTGGCTTGAGCCATCCTTTTTCAGAAATGGGAATGAGCAGCTTGGGGGGGAGACATAGAAATCCCAAGTTTCAGGTTGGCGCCAGTGGGTCCTTTAGTGAGGACAGAACGTCCTGTCCTACAGACTCCACAGCTTATGGGGGAGGATGTAGGGAGTGCCTCTGGGTCTCAGCTCAGTCCTCA
>NW_006159692.1:7872984-7873661 GCF_000334495.1 Tupaia belangeri chinensis
AGGAATGGCCAGGGCATCTTTGAGGTTGGAAAGGTCTTTCTGAGTTCAAGCTGAAGCCAGGGAGAGGGCTCAGTGAGGACTCCGGGGGGCTCAGGCAGGGGATGCAGCAGGGCTTCTGACCAGACCCTGGGCAAGGCTAGCCCACGGCCTTGGCCTCCTTGCTCACTGCCCCCGGCCCACGCTGCCTGGTAGATTGGTTATTTAGCATGGTTATTTAGGTAAAATCTGCAGAAATCCTCATTCTAGCCTGGGTGGGGATGATTTATTTGGAACACACGGACCCCAGAGCAGGGAGGGGAGGGACCTCCCATGGGACCAACCCCAGCAGCCTGTCCAGCCCCTCCGTGGGTTCTGGCCACACCTTAGCACCCTTTCCCAGGACTCCCTGGTCTTGCAACCCCATTTCTCTCCTTGAATCTGATGCCTTGAGCTGTGGCGCCCTCCATTTCCCCATCTTCTGGCCGCCCACACTCCCGAGTGGCAAGTCCCCAGTCGTGGGCACAGAGATCCCAGCTGAAGCCGAAGCTCTGCTGTCCTGGGGCAGAAAATCAGGTGGGTCGCCAGTGTGCACCTGCTACCCACATGGTCCAATCAGCTGTGCCCAGGGGATCCCCTCATCCTGCTTTCCGACCCCGAGGACCCGCTCGTCTGAGTGGCCTTTGTGCAGTCTGTGTCTC
>NW_006159692.1:7873692-7879536 GCF_000334495.1 Tupaia belangeri chinensis
TTCGGCAGTCGGTGTGGAGGCTGCACCCCACTGCCCAGCTGCAGTGCCCGCTCCCTGTGTGAGCTGCAGCCCTGGCAGATACAGTCCTGTTATTCACTCCCATGAGCGTCCCGTGCTGCCCCTTGGACACGGTGGCCATTTCCCAAAGAACCTACTTCACTCAGGTCTTCGCTACTCCCACACTTTTATAGGGAGCCCTCCCCGATGCCCAAATTAGTGGATCTCTTGTGCTGTCAGCATCCCTGACACCGGGGTGTGCTGTCATGCTTTACAAAAACACTTCACTGCATGTCTGCCCCGCCCACAGGCCGTGGGATCAGAGAGCGCGCTTGTGTCTCTGATCTCCCTGCATCTAGTCCTCCAGGGCCCAGCACTGCAGCTGCTGCTGGACGACTAAGCAAGGACTGGGGCCCGAGGCATGGGGGCCCTGGCATTGCTTCTGAAGGGTCAGCTGGCTGTCAATCCCTGGTGCTGCGATAGCAGCGTGGTGTGCTGAAGGTGGCACTGTCAGGCTCTGAGGTCCCGGGACCTACTGGGGACCCTGACCAAGAGGCTGCTTCCCATGGCCAGCTGAGAGGGCAGGGCTCAGCCTCTCGACCACATGTAGCTCCTGCTGGTCTGAGTTTTGGTGAGGCTAAGCAGTGGCAGATGTGAGTATTGTCCTGGCTCTGTGGACACCAGGGCACAGGAGGTAGGGAGAGTGAGCAGAATGGGTCACCTCTTGGGGCAGGTTATTCTCATCCCTCCACAGTTGCTGCTTCCTCATCTCCCAGTCTAATCCTCTCACTCTTGGTTGCACTAGGCATCAATGTGACAGAAATGGAGAGAGCTCAGGGTGGGCCTCAGATCCTCAGTGAGCACAGGATGCAAATCCAGCTCTCATCTTCATGTCCGTGTACTTCCTGTGCCACCAGTCCACCTATCCAGGGCCTCCTTGAGCCCTCCAGCCTTCCTCCAAGCCTCTCTGCAACTTAGCATTCACATCATGGCCACCCAGAAGCAATGGGGAAGTTTTGAGTACAGGGCCGACTTGGTGACATTTGGGTCAGTGGGAAGGAGGGCCTGCAGAGCAGAACCATGTGGACTCAGACACCAGGGGCTATTGTGCTGGCTTCTCCTTCCCAGTGTGGTTGAGTGTACACGACAGAATGTGACCGGAAGTGTTAAGGGCCAGCCACTGTGAGGACGAGAGCTCTGTCTGTTGGAGATACCCCACTGTTCCTAATGTCTGGTGCCAGCCCGCAGCAGTGGAGCGAGTCGGCATCTGGCTCCCCAGAGGGCCCACGTGTAGGACAGAGAACACCCAGAGGGTGCTCGGCCTGAGGATGCCTTCCCGGTCTGGACCTTGTGTTGCATTACACCAAGACTGAGAAATAGAGGGTGGAGGTTTCTCTCCTGATGGTGCTAGGCAAATACCGAGGACATCTGTACAAAACTATCCCTGTGGAATAGAGGACCGGCTGGCCTTTAAGATGAGATTCCAGGAACTAGCAGATGGCAAAGCAGTTATGTTGCTGGACTCCTACATAGTTGATTGTGGTTCGAGTCCCAGACCCAGCGACTTAAAACACACTGGGTTCATGTGTGTGCATGCCCAAGATCCCAAGAGGAGAATGGAGAAGGAATTGCGGTGTGGCCAACCCCCCTTGGAGTGACTTCTTGCTTTCTGTCTCTCTTTCTGTGTCTCTCTGGTGAGTGCGCATGCCCTATAGCAAAAATCTCTCTCAAAAAAAAAAAAAAAAGGGGAAGTGATCTCAGCAAAACCAAGGCCATGCAGAGAAAAGCTTGCTGATGAAGTGAGCAGTGGTCTGTTTTCCTCTAGCCACTACAGGCTCAGATTACACATCTGCCCAGTATGGGGTTTGAAGGAGAAAAAATACATCTAGAAAATTCCACAAGACTAATTTCAAACTATTCCGACTACATTTGAATACAGATATTTATTAGGAAAATTATAAGTGCATATACATCTTTTCCTTGATATGACTTCAAAGTAGAAATTGTTTCTCAGAGTTGTTACTTATTTAAAAAAAAAAAAAAAAGCACACTGCAGGAAGCTGCCTTCTCCTGGACCATTTTCACATTATCTGGGAGATACAATTTAAACAATATGAAATACAGTATTTATCACACTTAACACTGAATCCGTTGTGCACAGAGACTGAGAGTCTGGTGAGGTTCTAGAGTAACCGATGTTCTACCTGGATTTATCGGCTTGGCAACTTCAGTGATCAGATCAGGGGATCTGCCAGTTTCTAGGAGCAATTCCCAAAGAGGAGTCAAGGAAGTTATGTAGAGATCAACCCCAAGTCTTCACCCAGCTGAAAGATGATCAGCTCCCAGGTAGGGAGCCCCAGTATTAAAACCAAGCCCAGGAAATCACACCACTGAGGGGGCGAGACAGCTCCAGTGGAGAGGCTGAGGTCTCTGTACTTCATCCAAGGGGGACTCCAACCTTTTGCTATTCAGACTTCTACTCAAAGTTAAGCCTCCTTCCTTGGGAGGCGATCTCGATGGAACAGGTAGAAAAGCAGAGCTCCTCCTGAGCCTCACCAGAATCTCAGTGCCTGGCCAGAGGGAGACAAAGGACAGTACAAAGGACAGCGCAAACAACACATGGCACAGATTTAGATTCCAACACACTGTCCCTCTTCCGGGTCCTGATGCAAAGGCTGGCAGGGGAAGACTACCCTGGAGGTGGTACAGAGCCCAAGGAATGTCAGGTAGAGAGAGCACAGACCAGGAGGGGCAGCCCTACCAATGACCCCAGTCAATAGCTCACTGATGCATCTGACTTGTATTTTGAAAGCGAAAGGGGGATTAAGATCAGGAGAGACTTTTCCTTTGCAAATGGTCTATTTAAATGCCTATAGGCTTTAGCTGGGTAGTCTGTAAGAGCAGATTGTCAGTGGAAGAACAGTTATACAAATAATTTTCCCTACCATATCTACTCATATCTATTTCTCCCCTTTAAGAACAAGAAACAGAAAAGATTCCTTACTTAACTGCAGTCTGGATTTTGACAGTTTTTTTCCTCTTAGCAAAAGATTTAATGGTCCTGGTTCGTGGATTCTGGGGGAAGATGCTTCCAAATTTTCCACAAGAGATTTTTAATGTCTTGTATTACTTGGGAAATGACTTTCTCACTGAAAATTCAATTATTTCATATATAATTCAGGAGCACCGTAGTGAGAGGTTAATCTCAAAAGAGGATTCTGAAACCAGTTATAACTAATGAAGTTCCCCAGACTCTACCTTTTTCAGTGTAATATATCTGGTCAGAAGATTTTAATTTTTGTTTAAATTGGGGGAAAATTTTGGTCAATGGATTGGCCTTTTGCCATAAAGATCCAATTTAAAGGGATATTTATGGAAATGCCTAACACATGTTACTAATACCCCTGCAGATTATTAAATCTCAAGCCACCTACAATGCAAGGTTATTTTACTATAATTTACTTTCTGCATGTGATCTGTCAACTCAGAAATTCCCTTGTTTTGCCTTTCTTTCTTTTTTCTTTTTCTTTTCTTTTCTTTTTTTTTTTTTGCACTTTTTTAATTGTGAGAGGTTAATCTCAAAAGAGGATTCTGAAACCAGTTATAACTAATGAAGTTCCCCAGACTCTACCTTTTTCAGTGTAATATATCTGGTCAGAAGATTTTAATTTTTGTTTAAATTGGGGGAAAATTTTGGTCAATGGATTGGCCTTTTGCCATAAAGATCCAATTTAAAGGGATATTTATGGAAATGCCTAACACATGTTACTAATACCCCTGCAGATTATTAAATCTCAAGCCACCTACAATGCAAGGTTATTTTACTATAATTTACTTTCTGCATGTGATCTGTCAACTCAGAAATTCCCTTGTTTTGCCTTTCTTTCTTTTTTCTTTTTCTTTTCTTTTCTTTTTTTTTTTTTTGCACTTTCTTAATTCTAAAAATGTTACTGGAATCCTTAACTGAAGGGGTGAAGAATTGGTGAGATTGCGTGAAAAACAAAACAAGCAAAACTCAGTGTCTAACTTTTGAAAAAGTAAACATTTTAAGGGGTTTAATGCCATCCTGCAAGCTGCCCTCCGTCAGAGGGAATCGTTCTCAGTGTCAGGAATTTTAACCCACTTTTTGAATATCCTGTCACTGCTTTGTTGGAACTGTCCTGCTAGACTGACTGGACGCACAGGGTGACACGTGGCAGCTGGCGACAGTGCAGGGGTCCCTGTGTAAGGGAAAGAACAGTGGCACTGCCAAATGGTGAACGAGATACGAGGTTAGATTTCAACTGGGAAGGAATCCTCTTGATGGATTAGTTTATGGGTTGGGTTTTGAAAACCAAACCAAACAAACAAACCCCCCAAAAAACAGCCACTTGAGAATTCTTTCCTTGTTATTCCCCAAACAAGGCTGGGCTTGGCATAGCAAAGACAAAACTCTCTAGTTTTTTGGTATCAACAACTATCAAAGCTTTGGGGTCAGCCGTTCTCAGAGGTCAGTTCTGTTGCAAACCAAATTTCCTGGGCCTCAATTTACCCACCATGGTTTTGTGATCCTTGGGGACAAAGGCAGTTCACCCCAAAAGAACCAGAGCTCTCATCAGGACCCAGGTTAGGAAGCTAAGGGCATCTCCTCGCAGTCAGCCTTCGCATGGGAGGGACGGACAGCGTGTGCACCCAGACACCAGCGACACAGGTGGGACAAAGGATGATAAACCAAACAAGACATGGATGCGTGCAGAGCTTTGATTCCTTCTTGGTATACAGTTTAATGAAAGCTTTGGTCTTGAGAGAGTCCTTTTTTCGAGATCATGGAGACAGTCTTGGATACACATGACGATGGATGACAGAGAGTGATGAGAACGTGATGGGTGTGGAGGAGAGCTCAGGAGGAGGAGTGGTCTCACTGCCCTAGCCTCACTCTGCTGCCTCAGCTTAGGGGAGACTCTGGGTTCTCAGGGAACAGGCAGACCCCAGCTCCCATGTGAAAAGGGGCCAACCCTCCTGTCTGCCCTCAAAGCTACATTCACTGTTCCAGAGAGCCTCCACTTTAGTTTGCCCGAGCTGACTCGTCCTCACAGCCTGTGCGTCTCTCCATCCCCTGATAATGTGGGCCGGGCTCCCTTGGTCTCAGAGATACAAAGTCAGGAGCGCCTAGTTGTAGGAGGGGCCCCACAGGAGAGATATCATAATAAGGCACGTAACGTAATGGCTTTAGTCTAAGTTCCTATCTGTCACCAGTGACGCTGGATAATCACGCTAAATGAGAAATAAACACCATGGGTTTTGCTACATGATCAAATGGTGAAAGGAAGGTCAACTGTGCAAAAGGGAGCCCTGGGCAATGCAGGCCCTGCCCCAGCCGGGGAGGCAGCTGCAGGCCGTCCCTAACACTGATTTTCAGACCTGGGCTCCTACTGTGAGGGTTCCGCAGGCAGCCGGCCCACCTCTCTCACATCTTGAACCTCCTGTTAACAAGAACAGAGGGAGACACCGTTAAGGCGGGTTCCCACTGCGTCAGGACGCCATGCCTGCTCCACCGCGCGGCTACCTGCGTGGAAGCCCAGGGCACTCCTGAGAGCCAACACACAGCCATGCCTCCCTCTAGAGACCCCGAGGGAGGGAGAGGGTAGTGAGACACAGCCAGGGCTGAAGCGGAGGGTCAGATGGCAGGCAGGAAGCAGAGAAGACGGACACTGCAAGCTTGGGATGACACGTGACAGCAGAGAGGCACAGCACGGCGGGCACACTGCCTCACCCCGCACAGACAGGAGGGTGGATGGCGGCCTACCCGAGGCTCCCGAGGGCAGCCGCACCCACGGAGGCTGGGGCTGAGGCTGGCGGCAGGCGCCC
>NW_006159692.1:7879842-7891520 GCF_000334495.1 Tupaia belangeri chinensis
GGGGGCTCCCGGGCCCAGCCGCACCCACGGAGGCTGGTGCTGAGGCTGCTGCCTGCGTCCCTGGCCTCAGCGATCTCTTAGAAGAGGTGCTTGCCACGGCTTCCAACTGCCCACACGCATGCCTGGGCCTTTGGCTGGTTCCACATGGCTCTCCACTCCCAGTGGCCCTGGGCATGGGCACACAGGAGCTGCACTTCCTTGGAGGAGCGCATGCCAGCCTTGCCCAGTGGCTGGCACACCCCACCTCTCACCTGGTGGCCAGCTTGCAGGAGTGCTTCCTAGTTTCAACCCCCCCGGAACTCAGGTCAGAGCCTTGGTCTTCTGTGGCCTGTCTTCAGCAGGCTGGAGCTCTGCCCAGTCGGAATAGTGAGGCCCCAGGGCTGATGGAGTCACACAGGATAGGACAGGAAGGATGGAGCTTGTTTGCCCCTGGGGGTCTGCACCCTTCGTCCCTGTAGCGTGGGCTCTCCCAGGATGGGATGGTGGGAGGAGAGGTCGGCTGGATGCTGTGGAAAGCAGTATCACCTCAGGGCCATGTTAGCTTTGCCCTCTGTCCCCAGAGGGCCAGTGGCTCTACGGTTCCCAGGATGGACCAGCCACCTCTCTAGGCAGAGCTGCACTGCTTGGGCCATCAAAGAATGGGGTGATCTGAGGCACAGGCCTGACCCTTCGGGAGGCCTTTGTGAGGGAGAACTACCCCAGCAGAGGCCCAGTGAACCAGAATGCCACTGCTTCCACAGGAAGGATGGCAGCCCTGGGCAGCCCGGCCAGCAGGAGGGAAGGGTGGGACAGGGGTAGGGGACACCCTGCACACTCAGGGGCTCAGGCCTTTTATCCTCAGGGCTCACAAGAGGGCACGGGCAGGGGGGACTGCCCGGAAGAGGGACGCAGCGGGACAGCAGAGACCTTTGGTGGAGTGCCCTGATAGGATACTTCTCTGATAAGGAAGATGAAAGACTGCACTCCCAAGGGAGCGTGTTAAAGCACAGGGGGGCCCAGCACCCCATGATGGGCGGAGGCTGACCTGCGGGGACCTTGACGAGTTTTCTTCTGAAATCCACTTGCTCCGTCCTCCGACCATCATCATTCTGCATCCTGGCATTGGAATTACGACCAGGGGCCTGGCGCGCAGGCTGTGTTTATGTGAGGTAAGGCGGCGGGTGGAAAACTTCAAGGCGTCCTTTTTCAAAGCTCTATGAAATTGGGGCCTTACTCTCCCACGTGGCCCCCATCCTCCGACCCAAATTAGAGAGACATGACAAAAATCTCAGACATAAATCTGCAGGGGGTGGGAGGGAGCGGGATGGAGGAAAGCTCTGGAACTTAAACCACAGTCACTTTACGCAGATGTTTCTTGTGAGCGGGGACTGAGGCAGCTGCACCCCAGTCTGATTGCACACCGTCATGGAGACCCTCCAAGCAGACGGGGGAGGGGATGGGCTAGGAGTCCCCTGAGCTGCAGGCCCTTCACACAGTTCCAGAACACATCTGTCCTCCACGTGGGAGACCCGTTTAAAGACTCCAAAGTGAATTGCCTGGAGCAGAGGCTCCCTGAGAAGTGTCTCCACATCTGCTCTCTGGGAATGTGGCAACCCCTCCTGCTCACCCCACCGCCTCAGAACCCCCCAGGCTTGGAGGCCACGCTGCTCACACAGCCCAGCTGAAGAGTCCCTTCTCTGGTGGCGAGGTGGGAGTGCCAGCCATTAGGCACTGGGAAAAGCCAGGGTTGGTGCTAAGAGCAAGCCAGTCATCGCCTGCCCTGAAAAAGCCGTGATGGGTGTACAGCTGGGGGCACTGAGAGGGCAGGAGATGCAGCCTCCTTCCTTGCGAGGCCACCGGCTGGGCTGCCCTGTGCAGGCTGGAGCCTGGCCTCGACAGCAATGCAGACTGCAAGTGTGTGGAGCGGTGTGAGCCCCTGGCTGAAGGGTGGCCTTCCCCGAGAGGGCGTGGTGGGCAGCGTTGCTGGAGACCAGGTCACTAGATGGAGTCCCCAGCACACAGGCTCTGCGTCACGGCCCCAGCCCCAGTCTCTCCACAACTACTTTCTTCACAACTTATCAGACCAAGAAGGGCCTTGCGAAGCGCGTAAATACAGGAGCCACAGCCAAGCGCTGCGCCCAGGAGGGAAGTCTGAACACACGCCCAGTGTGTGCGGGGAGGCCTGCCTGGAGGAGGGTTAGAGCAGATTTACAAAGCGCCGAGAGCAGAGCACACTGCGGTCCATCTCGAGGTGGTAGGTAACTAGATTTTCCTTTTCTGGGCAGCCTTTCTCTTCTTCTGTCGCTTCTTTTTTCCTATCTTTTCTTTTTTCCCCACTTTTTCTTCTCTGCGCCCCCTTAGATAAAATTGGTAAAACCATTAATAATGTTGAGATACACGAGAGTTTGCTGCAGTGTGTATAATACGTCACCCTGGCCCCACTATCAGTCTAACTCTGTCTTCAGCCTCAGGCCTAGAGGCTGGGCAAAGCCCTGTTTGTGGGTAATTCCTTAAAATAATTAGACATTCTCTCCCTCCCCCTTCAAGCAAATGTTAAATGAGCGTCTATGACATGTGCGAACTGACGGCAGTGACTGCCAATTTGCCAACTTGGCCCTGGTTCCTACTTCTGCCCGTGGGTCCTGCTGGGCCCAGGGAGTCCACACCTCACAGGGTGCTGAGGACCACAGCCAGACTGGACTGAGCTCTCTCCCTCCCCACCCACCTTGCTCTCATCAAGCCTCCTTCCTTCTGAAGACAGAGCTGGGCTCTGCTTCCCCTGAAAAATCTCCACACTGCACTTCCAGTAACGCTGTGGTGTTTGGAGGCCCCAGGTCTAGATGGCCAATCAGGAGAGGAGAAAGGAGGCTTCGATGGAGCCCACCTTCTCCCTTCTAGATGCCCGTGAACACCCCCTGGGAACGACTGGGATTGTTCTGGGGAGCAAGGGAGAGAGCTGGTTAGCAGAATTTTATTAGAGCGACTGGCTCGTGCCTGTCACATTAAAATGATTCAAGCTGAATGGTATTTAATGATTTATGGGGTAAGGCCACCTGTTCCTGTGAACGCTTGATATTAACCACGGCTTGGAGTCATGGGAGTTTTACATGGGAAAATGTGAAAGCTTGATATTACCAGGGTTGAGTCTCTGGAGATTACATGGGGATGTTAGGAGAACCGAGGAGAAGAGGGAGGGGATGAGTTATTAGTGAGTCAAATATTATTTTTCAGAAAACTAGTACTGCTATGTCCATTTGGATTTTTAAAAAAGATGCCAAAACTTGAGCTGCAGAAACTGATCTGCTCATGAGAAAAGCTCATGCACTGTCACTCACGCAGGGACTCCTCAGAGGGGTCGAAGGCACCGGCCAGCAGGCTGGCTTATTCTAAACTCCTGCAATGTATCTAATCATCTTGGATAACTAATACATTTTATTTCAGGTAAATGAATTCCCACGTACGGTAGGAGGTTTATGCCATGAAACAATTAGCATTTTATTGCTAGTGCATATAATGTCACATTTAATACAATTTTAGTACAAGTGGAAAAATACACTGTGGCTAACATTGAATAGCTGCAATCACATTTATATATCATATATATTTCTTTACAAATTGCCAGTAGTTTAAGATAATAGTGAAATGTAACCTACTGACATTCATATGGCTCCACTTCAAATATATGAATTGTTCGACTATAAATATATTCTGAAATACATTTGTTTTCTAAAGAAACATTAAAAAAATGTGCACGAAAAAATATATATATAAAATGCCTTGCAAAAAATTACAAAGACCACCAGGACCATCTGTGGATCACATTTATGTGGGGAAATTTCATCTTGCCAAAGTTTCTGATTGGAACCCGAAGTCCCATTGTGGCCTCAGGAGTAGGGGTTAGTGGCAAGATGGTGGTTTATTCATTTTTTTTTTCCCACTTCTCATTTCAGAAACCTCAGAGTTTGGAGCGCCCCCACAGCACACATAAGCTTCAGAGGCAATCACAGAAACCAAATTCCTCAAATGAGTCCTCAGATTGAAAACTGCATTGATTCTGCAAAGACTTGTCTTTTGTGGGAATGCAGGGACATGATCTCACATCCCCCAGGAGAGAGCCGGCTCCATTCTGGAGGAGGTCAAAGACGATCTCACAGAGGGCCCTGAGCTGGGGGAAGGTGGAGGGAGAAGAGGGACGCAGGGTGGTAGGCCCCGCCATCGCCCTCCTCCGGCCAGAGCGCATTGATCAGGCTACAGAAATGAGAAGCGGCGGCAAGAGGGAGCATGCTCTTAGAGGCAGGGAGAGGATGAGAGAGGGTCTCTGAGCACATTCACTGGTGACGGGCAAAAAATTACAAAGACCACCAGGACCATCTGTGGATCACATTTATGTGGGGAAATTTCATCTTGCCAAAGTTTCTGATTGGAACCCGAAGTCCCATTGTGGCCTCAGGAGTAGGGGTTAGGGGCAAGATGGTGGTTTATTCATTTTTTTTTTTCCCACTTCTCATTTCAGAAACCTCAGAGTTTGGAGCGCCCCCACAGCACACATAAGCTTCAGAGGCAATCACAGAAACCAAATTCCTCAAATGAGTCCTCAGATTGAAAACTGCATTGATTCTGCAAAGACTTGTCTTTTGTGGGAATGCAGGGACATGATCTCACATCCCCCAGGAGAGAGCCGGCTCCATTCTGGAGGAGGTCAAAGACGATCTCACAGAGGGCCCTGAGCTGGGGGAAGGTGGAGGGAGAAGAGGGACGCAGGGTGGTAGGCCCCGCCATCGCCCTCCTCCGGCCAGAGCGCATTGATCAGGCTACAGAAATGAGAAGCGGCGGCAAGAGGGAGCATGCTCTTAGAGGCAGGGAGAGGATGAGAGAGGGTCTCTGAGCACATTCACTGGTGACGGTGGCCTCTACGTGGAGCCCACAGATCTAATCACTGAACTTAAAAATGGAGGTAAATGCCGTGGCCACCGCCTGGCTCTGGTCAGTGTCCACAGGCCACACAGGTTGGACCTTGCTGAAGGGGCGCCCCCTGCAGGAGCCGCCTGGCATCCTTCCTCCACACTCAGTACCTGGAGGAGGGGGTACTGTTTTTAGCTCCCTGCTGTGCCATCACCTGACTGTGCCCAGATTCCCAGGGAAAAGGAGAAGATCCAAAAGGAATCACACACAGATACTGAAGTCATCGTGGAATTAAAAAAAAATGAGAATGAGAATGATGGTGATTATGATGAGCATGAGGGAACCGACTGGAGGGAAATGCTGTAGGGATAAAATGGTTTCTTAGAAAAACCCCAGTTATAACAGCTCCAATGTGCAAGGGTCCCGGGCATGGATGAGTACAAGCTGCGATATCGTACCATAGCTATAATGTGGCGTCTATATGCTGGCAGACCTCAGGCCCATCCCAGATCAGTGCGCTACTCCTCAGGCACCGGGCCTCGCCATTCAGGCCCCTCCCGACACCTCCGCCCTCTCATCATCTCTCACAGGGTGTTAGCTCTCCTCAGTGGGTCTAGTGGAGAGTCCTTTCTGGCTGTTGTGCTTACTTGTTTAAAGCTTTCTCCAGGTACTCCTGAATCCACTTTAATTTCGGATCAATGCACACTTGTCTGTTGTTGTTCTTCAGCCTTGCCCTGCCAAAACACAAGAGGAGACGGTGAGCGGTGGAATGTGTAGACGCCACTGCTGCAATTGCGCCCCTGCAAACTCGCACCTGCTGGAGGGCTCTCAGAGAGGCCAGATGCCAGCTGGGCAGGCTCAGGTGAGAGCTGCTCAGGGTGTGCTGGGAACAACGCTGGTGTGGTGGCAAGTCCCACAGCAGACACAGAAGAGTGAATGACGTCTTCACAGGGGAGTCCAGGGAAATGCACATCCAAACGTATCAACTGCTTTGAAGTGTGATAAGCCCAAGCTTGGTGAGCGAAGTGGAAGGGTAGGGAGGACAAGAACAAATGCACCAAAGAGGTCAAAGTGCAGGAAGATGAGGAGGTGGAGTGGGAGGCAGGATGCTCATAAAGCTCGTAGCCAGATATAGAGGGACTGGAGAGGAGGAATCAGACTTTATTTTGATGGGTCAGATCTAAGGACGGACTTCAGAGCAAGCCTGGAGGAAGCTCTGAGGCAGGAGGCCTGTGAGGAGGCCTGCAACGGACTGGGGGAGGGTGGGGAGAGTGCGTATGTGTGTAGGGGGTGCAGGTGGTTTCCAGAAAATGGCTTCCAGAGGGATTTCACAAGTTCACTGAAGGTTCCATGGTCTTGTTTGTTTTTTAAAAACTAAAAATGGACCTCTTCCCATTTCTCATCTCCACTCAAATGTGCAAACTCCCGAGAAAGACCTGGACTCCTCTCTCCAGATGCCCTCTCCAGAAAGCCCTGGCTGCTAGGTAAGCTGAAGCAGCCAGAGGACACCCCGGCCCAACTACAAATGGGTCTGTGAGGTGAAGGAAGCCACCACAGTGGCTCAGGGATCCCCACAGGGCTTCTAAGCAGCGGTATTCTCAGTGAACAAGGTGCACAGAGGACGGGGTGTGGAGCAAGGTGCATTGGGGTGCAGAGCTGGGCACCACCGTTTGCCAGCTGAGTTGCTGGCTGCATTTGCAGGCAAGTGAACCAGCATACTCTGCGATTACCCAGGTCCACGCTAGCAAAGCTGTGACAAACATTCAAGCTCTTCTAGAATGCTAAAACAATTATAAATGACGAACACACACAAGGTAGCCAAGGCTAGAAAAGACAAAAGGCAAAGGCAATTGGAGTCTGAGACAGTTGGTGCTGGGTGGGAAAGTCTTTGGGAAGGAGCAGGTTTCATCCCAGATGCCCGGTCTCCACCCCACTGTCAGTACTAGGGCCCCTAGGAAGTGAACCCTCCCCTCCTTGGCATCTAGACACAGGACCATGCTAGCTAGCGTGAGAGGGCGAGCAATGGATTGGCAAGCACGTGGCTTTCCTCCTGCACCCCAGGAAGAGATCTGGGGGCCCCAGAGATGTGTGATTTTGCTTTTCTTATTTCCCATGTGAAAACACAAAATGTTAGCCACTGCCATCAACACTGAGTAAAAACGAAAACCTGCGTGTTGTGCTTGACAAAACACATTGGGTCGTCGGGAAAGTCATGATACAGTTTGCAGAGAAAAACATGGCATGACTTTCCCGACAACCTAATAGTTAAGTAAGCTGAAAATATTGAGGTCTCACCAGACGGTTACAAATGATCTAAACTGCATCCGGGTCTTAAACGTTTTTGCTATGTGAGGAGGGGATCACTGAGATCACCAGGGCCTTGAAAACAGCGGGACAGATGTACCCGTAGCTAGAAAAGGAGCAGCTGATTTACGGGGCTCCAGCTAACACCTCGATGCAGTCCATGTGCCTCTCGTCCACAGGCTCCAGCTGTGCTGTGCGGAAAGGAGGAGGCTTGGAAAGAAGGGGAGACAAGGCCCGTTATGAGCACAGAGGGCTGCCATGGGAAGGAGTAGCTTTTGGAATGTGCACCTGACGGCCCAAAGTCTTGCGGCAATAACAGCTGCCACGACCTATGCCAAGTTCAAGGCTGGACACTCACACTTCTCCTACCCCCTAAATGAGGCCGTGAGGTAGGCTTGCTGTGCCCGCTAGCTGCGACATCCCTGAGGACTCTGCTGGAGACTTACACAATCTGAAGGGCGCAGTTGGGAGTGTTGAGAATTTTGAGATGCTTGACGTTGGCTCTGGCAACATGGCTCTCGAAGAATCGGCATGGACATCTGTAGCTCAGGCTGACGGGCTTCCCTGGAAGAAGTCATGAAAACAAGGTAACCTGTTACCCTGCCAGGCCTTGGGATGGCATGGGTGCCTGGGACTGCAGACCGACTGCAGACCGGGGATGAGAAGGTGGAGTGAGAGGAGGTTAAGGGTTAAAAGCAGTGGGATCAAAGGATGAGGTACAGGTTCCAGCTGCATTCTGGAAAAGGAAAAGCCATCTTTTGGAGAGTGCTGGCTGGGCTCAGGCTCAGCTTCTACAGGGCAGGAGGACAAAAGGACCTGGGGAGAGCGGGACTCTCAGAGGGCGGGAGATTACAGGAGAAGCCATTGGCTCAGGTGTCTCAAAATAAAGGTAGTACAATAATTGCTGGAAAAAACGGTTTTAGTCCAAGATACTGCAATGAGATTCCCAGTTTTTCTTTGCGAAATAAACTCTTCCAAGGCCAACTGAGAAAGACCTCCAGCATGAGAAAGAAGGAGGCTCCATGCTGTCTCCCGCCTCCTCTGCCTCCACCTCCTGGCCAGGAACCACAGCAGTCCCCAGGAATGCAGCCCTCCCCCATCTGCAGGCTTCCCTCCCCACAGTCACCTAAGCCCAGGAAACCACAAAAGAATCCCAGCTGGTTTTCTACCTGGGAGTCCCCAGGGCTGCCTAGGGCCACCTTCTCCCAGCACCTCCCTGAGGCCAGGAGATTAGTGAGGCTGGAGTCAAATGCACTTTGGATCCTGCGCAGGGATGTGCAGCCTCCTGGATTGTATTACCATCTGATCTTTGTCTGCCAGTTCGCCAATTTGCAAAATGCCATAATTGACACTCATTAGTGTAAATTAGCAAGGGGCTCCTGCAGAACCCACTGCTCACCCTTAAGTCTAGAATTGCAAGCCCTGGGGGCTGGTATTTGTTTTTTGGGGGTGTATTTTCCCCTGCAGATTTTATCTAAGCCCCACTTAATAACCCAAATTGTTTGATTTCGTGGATCCTTTCATCAGGGATTAAATGTATAAGTGAGAATATCGAGTTCAGAGATTTTTTTTTTCTTTTTTTTTTTGTTTGCCTGTATACAGAGTTCCAGAGGACTCCAGGGGTTCTGAAGTTCTGCACCTTGGGGAAGAGCCCTGGGGGAAGTGATGAAGTCTCAAGGGTGTTTTACTTTTTCTCCGGGTTGCATTCAGCTGAGGGATGGTGCAGCTGGAAACAGTAGTGTCAGGGGAATGGGAAACTCAGCCACTCCCACACTCTGGACCAAACTTAATTTCCTAAAAATCAGGAGAAAGGCTGGCGTGGAAGTGCCCAGTGACATTTGGCTCCAGCAGGCTAAGGAGCCCCGGGCACCTGTGCACCAGAAAGTCTGCCGGGCTGGCTGTGAGAGCTGCACTGAGTCTCTGCAAGTCAGTCAGCACTGCCCTGTAACCAGATCACCTGGGAAAGCGACCCTGGGCCCCTGGGACCTGGGTAAAGCAGCAGCCTAAGTCCCCATCTGACTGCGGTGCCTCCTGGTTTGCCTGGATTTCCCGTGGGTCCTCTGAGCTGAGCCAGGAGAACTGGAGCCCTCAGTGAAGCAAGAACAACTTGGAGGTATGTAGCAAGCACCAGTGTACAGTGGCAGCACTGCTGGGGTGCCTGGGGGGCTGCTGCTCTGTGTCCCAAGGAGCTCCCCTGGCCCCACTAACCAAGCAGTGGGGGTCAGGTCAGAAATCAGAGCCAATTCAGAGCTCAAAACACAAGCTTTCTCTCTCCAGGCTCATCCTCCATCCACTGGGATTATCCATTTCCTTCAAAGGCAATTCTTATTCTCACCCTCAGAACCCAACTGCCTGTTTTTCAAGCAGGGAATTTCAACAGATTTTTTAAAGTGACAGAGCCCCCAGGTGTTCTTACCTGGGGAACTCAGGGCTGTGTCCACCTTGGTTCTTCCCTCCAACTCTGTCACTATACCAACTTTTCCAGCGGTCTTACATGTGATTCTGTGGACAGGCAGGAGTCCAGACTGGCTCTTAAATTCGATGTGACCCTGAATTTGGAACCTGGTGAGCTTGGCTCCCAGTGCAGTTTCCAGACAGCCTCTTACTCTAATGCAGAGGCAGGCCCTGGGCCAGCCCTTCTAAGCAGGCCTGGGGATGGGGCCCACCCTGGCTTTTACCAGGGAAAGTCCGGGGCACCCATGGGCCCAGCTGCTTGACCAAGGTCAGCCAATAGGGGAGGGGAGGAGCCAAGCAGGGGTCTCTCCTAGGTGCAGCTAGGGAACTAAGTGTGGGGCCAGAGGGCACATGAGCACCAGGAGGTTGGAAAAAAGCATATTCTGGAAGCATGAGGAAGACCAGGACCTGCCTTGAGCCTGGGAGCTGACCTGGCTACTTGGCTTCCATAAGGCAATTTGAGCTGCAGGCAGCCCCACTCTTTCAGGGTCAGAGGGAGTCAGGGAATGAGAGCTCACTTTCTAGGTGCTTCCCTGGGTCATCATGCCCAGACTCTAGGTCCAGGGTCCCAGAGTTCTGGCCCCATCTGCAGCTCCATCCCCATCCCCAGGAGGCAGCATCATTTTCCAGCGAGGTTCACCTTCAGCAGACCACTCAATTATTAACGCCAAACCAGAGCACCCTGTGTCCTGAGCGATCAGCCTGACACCTTTTCAGCCACTAGAGAAAATCGAAATTGCCTCTGATCTGGGCCCTTTGTAGCTCTGACCAACACCTTGCTACGCTTTTAGAGAACGCTTCCCTGACTCAGCCCTGTCCTCGCTCTACCCGCAGGGACTCCCAGCCTCGGCCATGAGGACCCGGCGGCCCAGTCTGCCCGAACCTAGCTCAGCGCGTTCGGGGCGCGCTTGGACCCGCAGAGCGCGGCTGCAGCCAGAGCACTCACAGCGTCCTTCAACCCTTTGCAGGAAACTTTGCAGCCAAGGAAGGGCAGCGGCCTGAATGACAAGGTTTTGTTTTGTTCAGAGGCAAGTTTATTTTGGTTTGCAGCAGTGGTGTCCTGTGACAGCGCAGCGAGTATTCTCTTCTGCCACAGAAAAAGAAAGAACTCGTCTCCCGGTGAAACGGGACACCGCCGTTCCCAGTGGCCTAAGGCATTGGCGACTGAACTTTGCTGTCTCTCTCCTTCCGAGGCAGAGCATTCGGCTCGCCGGCAACAAAGGCGCTGCCTGCAGGTGTGTTTAGGAAGGGTTGGAGAGGGGCGCTCCAAGGCCCGGGCGGCCTCTGAGCCTTTCTCTGGTGACCTGAGGAAGAGGCCGGGGGGGCTGTGGTTGAATGCGCGCCCAGATCCGCGTCGCTGCGATTCGCGGAGCTGTGCAGAAGCGCGGCCTGGCGGGAGGCGCAAGCCCGACAGCTGCACCGAGCGGTCCGCCAGCGCCTGGCCGCGAGCCCCGCGAGGGTGCGGGGAGAGCACCGGCCTCGCGTGGGGGACGCTGCGCAGCTGCACTCAACCTCAGCCAGGCCGAGCCCGTCGCGGCCAGGGATGGGCTTTGCAAGCTCTCCCACCAGCGCCGGCGGTTGCAGCGCTGTGCGCAGAGGACCCCGGAGCCGACTGGCTGCTGGAGACCCAGCGGGCGCGGGAAGGCACTAACGGGGTGGGCGGCCAGGGGCCTGCGGCCGCAGTTCCCAACAGGGTTCTCGCGCTCGCGCCCTTCTGCGCCGCTCCGAACGCGCCCACGGTGGGCTCCTGCCGGCTTATCCCACCGATCTCGCTCTGCAGCCCGCTCGAGGTCGAGCAGCCGCTCTCTGCCGGGCGCAAAGCCTCCACGCGACGCGTGGGACTTCAGACGCTGCGCCTCAGGAGAGCGCGCCCTGCGCAGCGAGCCGTCCCAAGCTCCCCTGTGCCACGCTGCGCGAAGTGGGTCGGCGCGAGGTGGGCGGGCTCAGGCCGTGGAGGCTCGGCCCGGCACCGAACTCGAGCACCCAGCCCCGCGGGGCTGCATGGCCGAGCGCACTCACCGTCGCTGCGGCAGAGCGCG
>NW_006159692.1:7897615-7919166 GCF_000334495.1 Tupaia belangeri chinensis
GCCGGGAGGGGCGTGGCGGGGCGCGCTGCGAGGGGCGGGCCTGGGCCGGGATCCAGGCTGTGGCCGGGGTCTCAGACGCGCTGCCCCTCTGGGATCGCCGCCCCTCGTCTCCACCCGCCCCAGGGGCAGTGTGCGCTCCGGCCTTTCACCTTCTCGCGCCCTGCTGCGTTCTGTTCGTGGGCCTGCCCTGCAAGGAGGCCCCGTGCGCACAGTGAAGCTTGGCTGCAGGACCAGTTACTGGTCCCGCGGTGCAGATGGAGAGACTGGGGCCCTTAGAAGGAAAGGGACAGGCGTGTGGGAAGCTACTGGGCTGGGCCTTTCGAAGGTGGGGACAGAGTAAGAACCGATAGGAAACGAACAAGCCAGCTCCGGGGTGAGGGCAGGCTGGGCCGCAGCGTCTGGAGATGGCCCGGCGTGCCCAGGTTTCTGTGCCCTGGACCCTCAAGCTGCCAAAGGCCTTGTCGTCCTGTGCAGTGCCCAGAGAAGTGGTTGAGGGAGTGAGAACAGTGTTTGCGGTCAGAGTGACTCCAAGTCCAGACAAACCACGGCTAGCTGAGAGCCTCAGTTTCCCCACCTGTAAAACGGGCGCTCCGCACTAGCACGTAAATTAAATAGGGTGCTGCGTGACTGGCAGGAGGCCAACAGCTGCTCGCCCGGCTGCTCTCGCTAACGCGCATCTGCTTAGGCCTTTGTGCCTCAGTTCTGCACTGGAAATGGGCTGATCCCAGTTCCCACCAGGGCGCAGAGGGAACTGGGGAAACGCAGAGACCCAGAGACCACAGAGACGCGCCCACTCCCCGCCCCCTGTCCTCCGCACCGCACCATGTCTTACACAACAAACGCAAGCTGGAAATGTGTTTTGAAGCCAGTATTCCCCAAAGAAAGCCCATGCGAAATCCAAAACGAAGAGAGAACTCCCTTTCCCCCCATTAGGGCGAGGCCCCTGGAGCCTGCTGCTAGCGCGGTCAGAGAACGCCGCGAGACCGTCGGTTGTGTCCAGCCCTTCCTGTGAGGCGCCACGCCACAACCTGGACACCCCAGACATCCCTGAGAAGGATGCAGGCAGGGGGGTGCGGGGTGAGAAGGGCGCCCTTTTGGGGCTTGTTTTGTGACCACAGCCGATTCCGGCCACCTAGCCAGCCCGAAGAGTGAATTCTGTCCAAGCATCCCTCCAAGGGAACAGGTCCAGGTCCCGGGGAGTCCCGGGGTTCTGGCCAGCATGAGAGCGAGCGGGACCCGCCAGGCCTGAGCTGAGCCGCTCAATCTGGGAGCAGCAAGGGGCTGGGCATTCAGCAGAAGGCTGCCAGGCATAAGTCCCAGGTCGAAGGGCTGGGTGTCTTTGGCTCCCAGCTAGTTGCGCTGGGGCCCCGCGCGCATTCGTCCATTCATTCATTTATTCGCCCCGGGCCGATCTCACTTCTGGGCACTGGGCTTAGAGCCAGGCCCTCTCTGACTTGGTTCCTGCACTTAATTAACAGTCCACTGAGGAAAGTAGTGCTGGGCATCCTCCTCACTCGCCTCGCTTCCAGAGCTCCTGGCCCAGAAACCTGCAAGCGGTGAAGCCCGGATCGGCTGCAGCGGCTGGGCTGCGGCGCCCTCTGGTGGCGGCGTCTCCCTCACCTCTTCTTTGGCGGCAACTCCGGCCGGGGTCTGAAGCCAATGCAGCCGGGTGAAATGCTGGTTTCCTGCTCCCATGCCCAGGCATAAGGGCGCGCTTTGGAGCCTTGCCCATAAGTCTGGCCAAGGCAAACGCCAAAGCCTCTCTGATTCCTTATGTGGGCAGGATCTAAATTTTGCTCCCACTGCCCGAGGTTCTCTTGGGGGGAGGAGGAAGTCCCGTGTGGGCTGAGGCTCTGGTGAACCAGGGGCTCAGTCCTGGCCAGCACCCCTCCTACAGATGCCTTCTGCGGTCCTCACGGAGTTAGTGTGGGACAGACACGTCAGTGCTCAGCCTGTCCTCCGTTTGTTCATTATGGTACTTACTGAGCACCTACTATGTGTTAGGCAAGGGCTGAGTCTTCTCATACATCAGAAAAGGAAGCAAAACCCACACCGTCCTGGAGATCACATCGTGGGGTGGGCAGGAAGAGACAAATGGCATTAAACAAAAGTAATGAGGCCCTTAGTATAGACAAGTTCAGTAAGTGCTGTGGGAAAATGAACCGGAGGGGAGGGGAGGGAGGCTTTCAACAGGGTGGCCAAGGATCTGTATTTTAAGAGAAATCTCCACAATTTTATGGTTTGCAAATGATTTCAATTTAAAACCCTGAACTCTCTGGGGGCCTTGCCAAAACCCGGACGGATCTGGCCTTTGGCCTAGGCCCTTTTAACCTGGGCTCCCTGCTTCACTGCAGAAGTACCTCCCAAATTCAGCACTGCAAAACCCACCACCCTGTCCCCTCCATCCTTTGTGTCTGCTATCACCTCTGCTCAAAAGGCTTTATCTCTGTTGCTCTGTCAGGGAACTCCTGCTCCCTGTGAAGACCCAAAGTAATGCCACTTCCTCCAGGAGCTCCTCCAGCTCTGTCCACACAGACAGCAAATACTGGAAAGGCTGCTT
Source organism: Tupaia belangeri chinensis (assembly GCF_000334495.1). Lineage (NCBI taxonomy): Eukaryota > Metazoa > Chordata > Mammalia > Scandentia > Tupaiidae > Tupaia > Tupaia belangeri. The sequence goes on from NW_006159692.1 coordinate 7,900,176, forward strand.
CTCAGAGAAGCCTTGGTCATGCACAGTTCGAGCGATCCAGTTGTTGAATTCAAAGACAGGTGCATGTCCATGGCTGGGCTGTGTGCTGTGGTCTGCAGACCCCTGACCCCGGCATCTGCCCACTCCCCCCTGCCTGTGGGCTGTTCACCCCTTGGGGTTCAGAGGCTGGGCCTGCATGAAGAACCTGGCACCAGGCTAAAGGGCTACGTGAATCAGTGCAGCACTAAATGGGTACCCCTAAATGGGTACCCCAAATCATCATTTTAAACAATATAGGTGTGTATTTATTTCTAAAAGTAGTAAAAATATATAACTAGCCTGTTAAAACCTGGATCTCAAATTAGCCTTGGGACTCAGGTCTGGGCCACCTGGAGAGAAGGACCCCCAGAGGTGGAGCTGGCTTTAGGGTACATATGCAGGCAAGGCTCACCTTCAGGAAACAGAAAATGTCCAGCAAGCTAGACATTTCTGATACTGCTCAGGATGGGTTTCACTTTTTTAATATATGACCCCAGTTTTAAAAATGTAAGGTGACTTTAACATAGGTAATTAGGAACGTGACAGAAATCCTGACAGTGATACTGAAAGATCTGAATCCCTAGGCACCCCTGCTCCATCTCTCCTACCAGAATGCTCCTTCTCCCTGCTCCCATGCAGGCTGCCAGGGCCACAGTCAAGAGAGGGCCTGTGTGCTCTGCCTCTCCTGCCCTCCCCCACCAGCCTCTGCTTTCAAACCTTCGCTCCTCATACGGGGGTCCAGGGGTCGTACTCTGGGAACCAGGGGCCTGGTGAGGAAGATGGGGGCTCAGAACCACTGCTGCCATCTGCAGAGTGGGTACACTGGTGTCACCATGGTGTGCACAGCAGAGAAGGCCTCTAGGGAGAAACCCAGCAGTTCCACTTCTACGATAGCTTCAGCTCTCCTGACTGCACACTTGGTTGTTACAAAGTCTGAGCACACAGAGTAAGCCCTGCCTTTGCCGCTTGGATGACAGAAGCCAAGGCCCAGAGTGACTGAGGGCCTTGACTAACCTGGCAGAGCTAGCAAAGACAGCATCTCTGGATTCTGGAACACCTGCAAGGCCGTGGGGGTGTGCCGGGGACCTAACTCATTTCCACCAACCAGGGAGCCGTGACCCCAGGGTTGGCATCTGCCAGGCATTTTTTTTTTTTTTTATTGGATCTCAAATTCGCTTCAGGACCCAGTTCCGAAGGGCTCAGTCACCTGGAGAGAAGGATGCCCAGGGGGTAGAGCTGGCTTTGGGATGCACATGTAGGCAGGGCTCACCTAGAAACAGGTGTGTCTGGCAAGCCAGGCCTCAGTCCCAGATGGCTGCCCAAAGGCTCTCCCTCCCGGACACACCTCCCCCATGGAGCCTCTGTATTCAACTGTCTGGGAGTTCTCCCATCCCTGGCCTCTCTGGTTCCTGTGGAGGCCTCATTGCATGGGCTGCTTCATTGCATTGTTCCATCATTGCCGCTGGTGGTGAAGACTTGCCCTCAGCCCCTCTCTCCCCCTTGGAGGTTAGGGGTGGAGTGGAAAGTTCCAGCCTTTGATCCTGCCTTCTTCTTTCCAGTGACCCGCCTGACCTAGGGAACCATCATCAACCATTAGCACACAGAAGGATCCTCTGGTCACGCCAGAGCCCAACGATTTTAGCAGCTGTGTGCCAGGGACAAGACGAAATGCATATTTCACGTCACTGGTGGTATTTCCTGCTGCATGTCCCAGGAGCCTCAGGCTATCAGGGCTCAGGTTCAAGGGCAGCCCCGGAGGGCTCAGGTCTGTGCCCCTGCCACCGCATCTGCTCCCACGCACCAAACAACTCTGGCTGCGCCCCCATCACCGAAATCAGTGGAGTTGGATCTGAATTTGTTCTACCATTTGACTCTTAGCCACACGTCTTCTCCTGCTGAGCCTGACACTGGGCGAGCTCAGCAGCTGGGGAGCCACTGAAGGTTCCACACTTGGAGTATGCTCCAGCCCCTCCCTGTCATAGATCCCCGAGTGACAGGCAGCATGAGCCTCATCAGTGGGTGTCAGTGACATTTACACAGAAGCGACTTGGCAATCCTGCACCTCAGGCTGCCTTTAACCTTCCATCTATCTTATGAAGTGGATTTAGTGTTAGCCCCACTCCCTGGACTTCACACTGAGATCCCACAACTATAATTTGGTGGAGCTGGGGTTTAAATCCACTCTGGAGGGGCCATCAGGTGGTGTGGTGATTAAGGCGCTGGACTCCCACATGGCCAACTGTGGTTTAAGTCCTGGACCTAGCCACTCGCTTTCTCACTTTCTCTCTCTCTCTGCCTCTCTCTGGTGAGCGTGTGTGCCCATAGCAAATTCAAATAATAATCACAATTAATAAAATTAAGAAATTCTGAAAAAACAATTAAATCCACTGTGGAGGAGGGCTGTTCCTGGTGAAGGATGGAAGAGTGGGTTTGCCATATAAAATACAGCATGCCGGTTAAATTTCATTTTTAGAATAAGTGAGTTGCATTGTGTCATTTCAGAATGTCCCAAATATTGCAGGGGACATATTGGGTTGTCAGAAAAGTCATGACACATTTTTGCATAGAAAAAATACATCATGACTTTTACGATAACCCAGTATTTATACTAAGAAGAATTGTGATTCACCTGGAATTCAAGTGAGCTGGGCCTCTTGTGTTTGCCAAGTCCAGCAATCCGACTCCAGCACCTGGGCTCTTCCTAGCACAGGAGCTAGGGCGGCTCTGCTTGAACTTGCAGGACAGGTGGGCGGAGGCTAGCAAGGCTGGTCCTGGGACCATCCATGTTCTCATCGGAGGCATTTCTGGGGTTTTACTAAGACAGAGAGGCTGGAAAGTGGTGCTTTAGAGCAATAAGGAAATGCTCTTTCTTGGCTCTCCTTTCTGCTATGAGCAGTTTAGCAAAGGCCTGGCCCCAATCCTGACCTTCTAGAATTAGTCCTGGCCATGCCTGAGGCAAGGGCAAGCAGGTCTCTTCTCTCCAGGTCACAAGCCCTCCTCATCTCTAGTCCAGGTAGGCCCAGCTACCGACGCCCTGTTCTGTTCTGGGTAGCATGAGCTGTGTATGGGCAAGGAGCAGAATAGTGTCCCAAAAAAGAGCATCTCACAAGCAGAGTCTTGGTTTGGTGGGATCCTGCAGATGGAGGAAGAGGCCAAGAGCTGGTGTAGTTGTGGAGGAGGAGCTGGGCCCGCTGCCTGCCCAGCTTGTCCCCCTGTTAGAGAAGCCAACCTTCCAGCCCTCTGGCCTTCCTTGTTCAGAGGGGGGATTTCTTTCTCCACTCTACATCTCTGTAGTTGAGCATCTGAAGTTTAATTGAACAGATCTGCTGGACCAGACTGCGCACAGAGGCTTCGCAGAGAAGGTTTCAGGGCCGAATGCAAAGGTGTGCCCCACTGGCAGCCTGGCCCAATGGGAGAGGCACTCAGGTGGGAAGGGCCACCCAGCACCTTTGAGATAGCCACCCATCCATCCACCCATTGCCTATCCATTTGTCCATTCATCTGGCCCACCCATCTATCTATCCATCCATCCATGCATCCTCTTTTAATTCAACCATTCATCCATCTATCCATCCTTCCCTCCATTCTTCTACCATCGCCATTCAGCCATCCAACCCTCTCTCCATACATCTGTCCACTAAACCACTCACCTGTTCACCAACGTGTCTCTCCATCCATCTATCAACTAAACCATCTATCTATCCATCCATCTCTCCTTCCCTCTATCCACTACCACCTGCCCTTTTTCCATCCACACATCCTTCTGTCTGTCCACCCATCCATCTCGCTCTCCTTCAACCACTTCACCCAAGTCTCTTTCAGGTGCTCTAGCCCCAAGAGGTCTTTCCCACGAGGAACGGAAAGACATATTTCCAGCTTCCTAGACCACAGAGAAAAAGAACTGAGTACCGAGAGCCCCATACCCAAAGATCAGGCAGCAAACCTTTGCCTTGGAGCAAACTAAAACCCTCACTTTTCTCTTCCCGGAGAGAATGGCCCTTTCTGAAAGTCATGGAGGGCTTCCTGGGGTATGCCCACCCAGGCAGAAGCTGAAGAGGGCAATATCTGAGCAGAGCTCACCCCCCCGCCCTCCCCCATGCCCAGCTCCTGAGTTTTCTTTATAAAGTACAAAAGAAAAAAAAAAAGAAAGAAAGGAAGGAAGGAAGGAAGGAAGGAAGGAAGGAAGGAAGGAAGGAAGGAAGGAAGGAAGGAAGGAAGGAAGGAAGGAAGGAAGGAAGAAAGAGAGAAAGAAAGAAAGAAAAATAGCAAAGAACAAACCTTTATTTCTCCGTTTACTCCTCTGCATTTAATGAGCGGCTGTTAACATGACTGAAGCCATCTGATGATTTTTACCAAATGGAAAAATCTCCCTACAGGGGCAATAAAACAAATATTCAGGATGGAGAGGCCGTCATAAAAGGCATTACCCGCTGTAAACAGAGGCGGTGGTGGTGATCTATTACCCTGCCAGCGACTTTCAACGAAGTTCTGGGACTCTGGGAGGGGCTCTGACCCGGGGCAATATTTACTTCTGTGGCTTCTTCAGCAGGTCGGTGTGGGCATAATTCTGTCTACCAGCTGACTGGACTGGAGGTTTTGAGCAGGAAGTCCAAATCCCAAGTGCTCGTAACTCAGGAGGAGTATAGCACCCCACTCAGAACATGCCAAGAAAAGCATTGTCCTGTCCTGGCTAGCCGGGGCCAGGTCCTCCTGCCCTCAGGCTGTTCTCTGCAGGAGGATGACCTCAGGGGAATTTGGGAACAGCTCCCCTAGTTGGCACAACTGTCACCGTTTTTTAAAATTTATTTATTTCCCCAGAGCTCTCAGAACGCCATCATTTTTTGGTTTTCCACCAGGCAGAAGAGAAGTGTCTCAGCTCTATGGCTGTCTCACGCCCCCTGGTAGAGCCAGTCAGATCTTGCAAAAATCTTGAGGTCTAAGGAGAAACTAAAGCTTCAACTCGTGAGGAAGAGACCAAGCACCAAGCTGTTGTTTGGGGTGGTCATGGTGCCCCAACAGGTCCTGTGTGCCACTCCCTTTGTCAACATCAATGTGGCTCAATGTGGAACAGATCTGAAAGGTCCTAGAGGTCACAGAGGTCACAGAGGCCACACCAGCAGCTCAGCTGAGCTTCCTGGATGCACAGTGGGGTAAACGTGCTCATCCCACTTTCAGACACAGCCCCTGGGTTTAGAGGGAGGTCACTGTGGGTGAGGCGTGAACTAGTGATGCAGTCAGACCTCTGGTCAGGGCTCAGACGTGTTTCTTGCATGCTCTGCTTCTAGGGTCTGGCTGTGGAGATGTTGGCCTCTGGTCACTTTGATCTGAAGTGCAGATTCCCTCCTGACCCCAGCACATTTCAGGGTGCACTACTGGTGTGCAGCAGGCTCTGCTGCAGCCCAGTTAGACACTACACTACCGAGAGCCGAGAGGATTAACAGGCCTACAGAACAACTACCATGTAGACCAGGAGGCCGGGTCCTTTAGTCTGTGTCCATGGCCAGGGGTTTTGCAGGGCCCAAGAGGCCCAGCTGCCTGGAGTCTTTGGGGTGGGATGGGCTGGGTGAGCCCAGGGGTCACACATCTGGTCCCACTGCTCCTTGCCAGCCAGAGCTTTCAGGCACAGCTCTCCTGGTCCCTGAAGAGGCACTGCCTCAGTCCTGCCCTCCCATACCTGAAATGCTCATCATGAAGGTAGCACCCAGACTCCCAGTTCTTGGCATGGAATGATTCAAATGAGCTTTGGGCAATTAGAGGGGCTGGAACAGGCAGAGGGCTGCTCTTCCCTATGGTGGCACCAGAAGCTCTGTCCTGCAAAAGCTCAGGAAGTGCTGGCGTTTATGTTACTGCCACTGTGATTGGCATTATTTGCTTCTTCCCAGTTTAGGGCACTGGCCGGTTCCTGTGTGAGTAGCTCTCCCACAGGCCTGCAGCAAGGCAGGGTTCTCATGCCCCAGTTGCCCCTGGTGTAGCAGGAGGGAAGACCTGAGAAGATCATTCAGGTGGAGGAGGGAGTGGGGACCTTGGCATGCCATGCCCTTGGCTGTGTGATCTAAAGGTTGGTGCAAAGCTGTGAGGGCTGGAAGAGCTGTCAGGTGACTGGTGAAGGTGCCTCCTCCTCCTGAAGATCTGACCTGCCAAGATTTACCGGGAGACTATCCCCTCTCAGCAGATCCTGTCCTGCAGACTCCCTAGGGCACTGAAGCAGGCTTGGCACTAACACAGGAGTCCTTTCAGGCAGGTGTCTGCATCCAGCCAGATGCTGGGTCCTGGGCCATGCCTGAGTGTCCTGCCCCCTTGCTGCTTTCTGCTCAGCCCCTTGGCAGGTCCTCAGGTGGGAGCTTGTCTTCTGTACACTCTGGTCCCCAGAACTCGGGCAATCATGGTTACTGTGAGAACAAGGATAAGAGCCTAGGAACCCATGGGGGATGGAAGAAAAAAAAACCCTGGGGCCAGCTCTCCACTAGGCTGGAGCAGGGGAAAGGGAAGGGGACAGAAGAGGAGAAAGGAAAGGAGAAGTGGACGGAATGCAGAAAGGCAGGGGAGGTGGCCCCACTAAGGTCCCGTTAAGGAACAGTCTTTCCCAGAGTGACCTCTTGGTGGTGAGGAGCAGGCTGCCTGGCCTGCGGTGCCTCTACCTTCACCTCTGCACAGAGCCTCCAGCTCCAGACCTGGGGAGAACAGCCAGAGCAGGCCTGGGCTGGGCCAGCTGCCACCTGCTCTTCTCTCCATCCCAGGATAAGCTCAGGCACCTCCTACCCGGGCCAAAGAAGCAAGAGTCTCCTCTTCCCTCCCCTCCACCCAACCAGCCCAGGTGTATGTCAGTCCCTGTCCCAGAGTGCATCTAGAGATGTCCCAGAGTACATCTTGGGACAGGAGGTAGCCCAGGCTGTGAACAGCTGGACTCGTTCCGGGGATGACAGGGAACCAGGCGGGAAAGAACTTGTTTATTCAGGCGGAAATGCTTCATGTGTGCAAATTTGACCTCCATCTCCTCAGGTTGCCAGATGGTAGATGTGTTTAGTTTACAGATAAGAAAAAGGCCGAATCTGGATGAAGAGCTCAGGCAGGCCTCACAGTGATCCATCCCCACTTGGGGCCCAGAGAGACACTGTCAGGGTGAGGGGGCCAGTGGTGGCAGCACCCTGTGTGCCCCGGCACAGCCTCCACCTCCTCAGCCCCACGAGGCCGGCAGCATCCCCTGCAGGGTCAAGACAGCCGGTTGGTGGATGCCAAGGTCAGCTCTGATCATGGCCATGCAGGGAAGAGGCCACCGAGTACTGCCAGACGCCAAGGGTCTCCACCCAACACCAGCTTCAGGGACAAACCACTTGGCTTATTTTGGCTGCAAACCGGGGGCTTCTGAGGCAGCACAAGTGGGAACCCATACTTTCCACGTCTGGCAGGCGGGCTCAGACAGCATGGGTTAATGTCGGTCGGAGCCAGCCGACAGTGCCTGGTCCCTTGCTCTGCGCGCCGGCACAGCAAGCCCCCTCTCCGGGGTCTGTTCAGGGACAGGGCCTGGAAAGGCAGCTGCATCCTGTTCTTGCCCCTCCCCACACCCAGAGTACTTGCCTTTCCCGAGTGACCAGTTCAAACCTCGTCACCCCAGGGAGGCTACCTCTCCAATCCCAGCAGTCCTGCCTGGGCACCAGAACTTTCCACCTAGTCCCTGCACTTTCTGGGAACCCAGTACTACCCTGGATGCTACCACACCCTTGCCTCCCCCTCCCAGCTGCTGCGAGGCCCCTCATGCCTCAGCAGGCTCCTGGCTCTTCCCCCTTCTTTGCAAAGCATGACTGGAGGTCCTAACCGGAGCCGAGCCCCCCACCCACCTCACGTCTACTTTCTGTTTATAGCTGGAGGGGACACACGCTCTCCAGAGAGACACAGAGGGAGAAAGCCCCTCTCGATGGGGCATATTCAGATCAAAATCTCTTCTCCATCCTATGGAATTTGGGGCATGCACACGCATATGCCTGGTGAATTTTTCTAGCCACTAGGGCTGGGATTCGAACTGTGTAGTTAACTATGTGGGATCCAGCTCCCTTGACCACCAGGCCCTGGAGTCAGCCATATCTACCTTTAAAATATTTTCATCTTCAACATTTTACTCAGGTTCCCCTTCATCAAATCTTTCAAGTTGTTGCTGTGGGTGAGCCCACACTTCCCTGGGACATGAGCACAGTCTTGTTGCTCAAGACCCCAGGCCCAGAGGAGAGCCAGCCAAGGCCATCGAGATGCCTCCTCCACCTGCCGTGAGAGCTTTCGTGTTGCATTAAGGAGAGCTGGGGCTTGCGGCTGACTGTGAACTCAAATCCCACCTCCTCCCTTCACTGGTGATAAACTCCCTGCTGGGCAGTGATGCGCAGGCACACGTGCCGTGCCGTGCCGTGCTGTGCCATGCCGTGCCGTGCCGTGCTGTGCCATGCCATGCCTCGCCAGTCCCACCTCCACCCACCCGTGTCGGGACTCTAAGGAAGTGAACAGACTCTTTCAGGCAACAAGAAGCAGGCACATGGGCGGCTATTCTGCAAAGCAGAGAGCAGGTGGTGACCAGGTCGCAGCCCTGAGTGTCAGATGGAGGAGCAGGGAGTCGCCCTTCAGGCCTCAGTGCCTCCACATCGCCAGCCTGAGGCATAGGTGGGTTTGCATCTGCAGGAAATAGTGACCGTCCTCCACCTCACTGGAGTCCTACCTCACAAGGCCCTGTTCCTGGGGCTGCCTTGGGAGTGCCCCAGGGCACCTGGCTCTAGCTACTGCTTCGAGTCCAGCCTGCACAGCTGTCTGAGGGCATGCAAGCCCGGGTCTCACTCCTGGGGCCAGCTCAGAGCCACCGTTTGGTGCCTGGGCTGAGTCTCACGCTGCTCAGGGTACCTGGGCAGGAGCTGTGCCCTGCTCTGTGCTCAGTGTGAGGAGGGCCTTTCTTCCTCCTCTGGGCCCTGCAGAGTAGGACCTGGCATCCTGGCTCAGAGCTTCCACCCCTGCAGCTCCTCTTCCATCATTTTAGACCCACAGAGGGGCTGGGCCAGGAGCCAGATGCCTCCCGCAGCCTGCCGGTCCCCTCACCTGCAGCACAACGCCACCATGCTCCTCTCTCCAGGCGTCCTCTTGCAGATGACTCCTCTAGTAGAGCCTGCAGGGCATGCCCAGGAGGCTCAGGCTCCTGCTCTGATCCAGGGGGCCACAGCTAGAAAGCGGCCAAGTTCTGAGGCAAGAGGGAACCCCTGGGAAGGAGCACACAGAGTGACATGATCAGAGGTTGCACATTTTTCAGTGGCCTCTTGGTGGAGGGGACAGGCTGCGGCGTGTACCTGTGTCTATGCACTTTGTAACGTGCAGCACGTTTACTTGGGAGTGTTCCCAGGGTCACCCATGGAGAAGGAAGGAGGAAGCAGGATGCTACAGAGGGGACATGGGGCTGCAATGCTGCCTCACAAAGGCCATCAACCTGAGGCCAGGCCCTGAGGGAGCAGAGTGTCTCACATGCTCACCCTGAGGGGTGGCTGGGAGCCACTGCTCTGAGAAGGGGCATGACTTGGGCAAGTCTGCTCCCCGCAGTGAGAGCCACTTCCAGTGGGCTGCCCAGTGAGGGCTTCCAGGTGCTGTAGGCCAGAGAGCTCCCAGCACTTGGGAGAAACTAGTCCTTCAGCTGCGTGGGGCCTCAGTGCCTCCTGCAATCCATCTCTTGCCTCCCCAAGCCATGCCCAGGAGGGGTTCCTTTCAGCAGAGGAACCAGACAGTGTCAGTGACGGTGCGGACATCACGGAAGCCCTGCACATGAGGGTCCCACGTGGGAGCAGCCAGCTTGGCCAAGCCAGGTGAGCAGGACCTCTGTGAGGTCTTGGGCTGCTCAGTGGAGCTTCATGGGACATGTTGCAGGCTACGGGTTGGTTTAAGATGAAATGTATTTGGGAACCCCTTCTACGGCAGTAGCAGGATTATAAAAATCCTTCCATGTAGGTAGCAGAGACTGTATAGGAGGGGGTGGACAGCAGAGGTCGGAGTGAGGGGATCAGGGAAAAACAAGCATTTAACAGATACAATCATGGAAAGTTATCTGTTGAGGATGATGTAGTGGTAATATCTTGACTTAACTGATATGCACTACACGTATACTTTGAAAAAATCACATTACATGCTGTTAAGATTACTATGATTAAATAAGCAACCTTTAAAAATGAAGTCCTACCAGCTCGCTGGAGCAGAGTGTCTGCAAGCCTTTTGCAAGGCTTTTTGCATTAGTCAAACATTTTTACAGTTATAAGTGATGAAATGCAACTGAACTAACTCGGGCCCAGGCCGAGGAATTTACTAGCTCTCATAAATAGCCAGGGAAGGGCAGGGAAAGGAAGGGCGTGCTGGCCTCAGGGAAGACTTTCCCTCTGTTCCCCTCTCTCTCCTTTTTTCCAAAATTGAAGTGGAGGCGGAGGAGAGGTCAGTGCCAGGTCCACAGAGCAACTGCTCACAGGGGCCAGCCAGGGGTGCAGGAGGTCTAGACAGTGTGGCCGCTGCCCTGGTGGTGTGGGAGGGCCCCTTTCCCCATGCTGGGGTACAGAGCTCCTGTTCTAGGCCTGGCAAGGCTCTGAACCTGACCTAGGCTCTCCCAGGTGGCCAGGCTAACTCGGGCCCAGGCCGAGGAATTTACTAGCTCTCATAAATAGCCAGGGAAGGGCAGGGAAAGGCAGGGAAAGGAAGGGCGTGCTGGCCTCAGGGAAGACTTTCCCTCTGTTCCCCTCTCTCTCCTTTTTTCCAAAATTGAAGTGGAGGCGGAGGAGAGGTCAGTGCCAGGTCCACAGAGCAACTGCTCACAGGGGCCAGCCAGGGGTGCAGGAGGTCTAGACAGTGTGGCCGCTGCCCTGGTGGTGTGGGAGGGCCCCTTTCCCCATGCTGGGGTACAGAGCTCCTGTTCTAGGCCTGGCAAGGCTCTGAACCTGACCTAGGCTCTCCCAGGTGGCCAGGGCCGGGGTGTGGCTCCGGTTAGCACTGACCTTCTCTCCCTTACTGCTGGCCTTTCCAAAACCAAGCAGGTGGCCTGGGACATGTGCGCAGGCACAATGAGGACTTGGTCTGTGATAACAGTCTGGCAAGGCCCAGAGTGTGTCCAGGCTGGTGCTGCAGAGCTCAGCACTGCTTGCTGGGTCCTAAAATTCCGGGTCAATCCTGCAGCCAGGTCTAGGTGCTGCCAAGTCTGTGATTCACATTTTTCTCACCATTGTCTTTTTTGTTGTTGTTGTTTGCTAGAGAGCACACGCATTAGCTGGGAAAAGAGAGAAAGAGAGAGAGTGAAAAAGAGAGACCAAAAAAGACAGAGATAGTGAGAAAGGGCCACCTATGTGGTATGGTCATGCCAGTCACTTCTCCATTCCTCTCACCTTCCGAATGTTGGGCACGCATGCATGCGCACCTGGCGTGTTTCTAATCCGCTGTGTCTGGACTCTAACTGCAGTCCAGCCATGGGGGACCGAGCTGCCTTAGCCACCAGGCCACCGGCTAGTCCCCCATTGTCTTTTATCGTTTGTGCGGTGTCCTCAGTGCGTGACTCTGAAGCAAGGGAGGGCAGTGGGGAAAGAGGGAGCGTTAGTCTGTAGAGCATCTACTACATTCAGCGCCCTCCCGGGAAGGAGGCATGCGCTATCTGCCTGCATCAGTACGTGGGCACCAGGAAGCAGGCAACTTTGTCACCACGGTAACCTACAAAAGGCATAGGCTTCCAGGGCACTAGTAACCTGTCCAGCCCGAGAGCTGTGGTGCGGCCAGGATGAAAATCGGCGCTGTCTGGCTGGGCCTGTGACGGCCACGCTGACCGTACCTGTCAGGCGCAGCTTCTCCCGCTGCGATCCAGGGCCACCACGTGCTGGCGTGAAGCCTGTGAGCCGGCGTCCTCACTTGCACAGGGCTGAATGGAGCCTGCCGCTGCGAGGACGGGGGTGTGCGGGTCCCACTGCACGCTGAGGTGTCTGACTGCTGTCATCTCGGCTGGTCACCACACAGGCTATAAAGGTGACAAGGGCAGGCTGCTTATCTCTTTACATTAGTTTCAATGGCTCCTCTATAGGAAGGAATAATGCGCACCTCGGGCCCTCATCCCGTCCCCAATGCACCTCCTATTCTCACCTGCAGGAGAGCAATTTCACAAATGGAGCTTGGAACCCAAGCTTAGGGTGAAGTAGACCTCACTCCCTGGGGCCTCTGCTTTCCCACCTGAGTACCCCAATGTCCAGGGGTGCAAAGCACAGAGAACCCTCTGGGGCCATGCGAGGAAATGCTCATGCAAAGTACTGAAGGGCAGATGGGAGAGGAGAGGTTAGGGGCCAGAGCAAGGTCGGGGTGGAGGCGGGACCGCCCAAAAGCTGGGGAAGCTGAACCCCGACCCCCATCACCTCTTTTTTTTTTTTAAGGTTGTTGACATAGGGCATGTGTGCTTACTGGAGAGAGAGAGAAACAGTGAGAGGCAGAGTGAGAAAGTACCCCCTGAGGGGGATGGCCATGCCACAGTCCCTTCTCCACTGTTCTTCTCTGGGGAATTTGGGCACATATACAAGAGCTCCTGGTACGAATTTCAAGCCACTGGGTCCAGAAGTCAAATCACAGTTGGCCATATGGGAGTCCAGCGTCTATAACCACCATGCAACCTACTGGTCCCACCCCGTGGCCTTTGTGAATTCCAACTCCATAGGTTTAGTATTGGAAGGACCTCTTTTATTTCAAAGATCTCACAAAGCCTGCCCCCTCTCCTGAGCTGAGCTGAGGACACAGGAGCCCAGAGACAAATCAGGTGTGAGATGCCCCCCACCTGGAGAGGCCCAGGAAGCCCTCCCTGACTGACCTCTCTCTCAAGGAAGGCGGAGCTTAAACACACTTCAAGGTGGAAAATTCTGCTTGTTTCCTCCCCCTTAAAACCACCACTGCTGGGCTCACTACTCCACACCCTCTTTTCAAGGCTCATTAGCAAGGAGCCTGGGCCAACTCATAAACAGGGCTAAGTCTGCAGCCCAGGAAGGCTTGCAGAGCAGCAAGCACAGCATTAGGGGGATTTCAGCACAATGCTGCACCGACCCTAAATTCGTACCAGATGAGTTCTCGGAGATTAAAGTTAGCGGATAGAGCCCCAGGGAGTCAATCACGCTCCCTGTGAATCACCTTCCTGGTTTACCGCAGCATTCAAACACTTTCTGCAGGGCCTTGCGGAGGACCAGGGATGCATGGAATTGAACCTGAAATGCAGCTTCCATGGGGTTCTACACGCTGAGGCCTTGCTGGGTCGGCCCACAGGGCCTCCAGAATTTCGTCAGGGGAAGTCCCCAGTGGAGGGCAGGCTGGGTTTGAGCAGTGGCTGGAGTTTGGCAAGCACCTTAATTTGCGACCAGTCGCTAAGAGGGATAGAAGCCCAGGAGAGGAGGAGGGGCTCCCTGATTCCCCGGTCTGCCAAAGACGTGCCTCTGGGGGTGATCATTGTCCAAACCTTGATAAAACAAAACAGGCTGAGAGGAGGACAGCACAGCGGCTTGGCAAATGGAGACATGTGCTCTTTGTCCTTTGATGTTATTTCGATGTTTTCACTTTTTGTATTTTTTTAAAAAATTCTCCAGTGCCTCCTAGCCACGGAGGATAAATCTTCCTGATTCTGCCTCCCTCATGCTTAGGAACTGGTGCGCCCAGACTCTGCCCTAGGCTCTTATTGGGCCAATTTTCCCTTCCCTGACTCCCAGGGTCACCCTCCCTCTCCTTGCACTCCTGTCCTGTTAGGGTGAGCCCCATCCTCATTCCCCTTCACACCTCTAAGACCAGGTGTCAGCTCTCAGCTCTACTTTCTGGAAGAGTCCCAGGTGAGGGGGACCAGCAGATGGCATAACGATTATGAAGTCGACCTTGGTTTGAGTCCCAGACCTGGTGACTTAAAACTCAAGCCAGGCATGTGTGCATGTGGGCCCAAAATCCTGAGAGGAGAATGGAGAAGGGACTGTGGCGTGGCCAACCCCTGGGAGTGATTTCTTGCTCTCTGTCTCTCTGTCTCTCCAGTGAGTGCATGTCCCCCATAGCAAAAATCTCTCTTAAAAAATTAAAAAAGAGGGATCAGCAGTTAGCATAATGGCTATATCGCTGGACTCCCATGTAGTCAACCGCCGTTTGAGTCCCAGACCTTGTGGCTTAAACTCATGTCGGGCGCGTGTGCGTGCGTGCCCAAGATCCCGAGAGGAGAATAGAGGAGAAGGGATTGCAGCGTGGCCATCCCTCCTGGGGGGCTGATTTCTCACTTTCTGTCTCTCTGTCTCTCTGGTGAGCACACATGTCCTATAGCAAAAACCTCAAAAAACAAAAGAGTCCTAGGTGAGGGAGGTACAGAACTTTTACAGAAGAGTCTGCAACCACTCAGACCTGGACTTGCCTAGGGTCTCTGTTGGGCTGAGGCCTCACTCCCAGCCCCACACTCTACAAACATCCCACACTTGTCCATCCTGGTGTATTCAGGTCCCATGCCTTCTACTCCATCCTGAGTGTCTCTTCCTACTTCATGGTATTGAGTTGGGACACATGATTCCTTCCAGGTAAGACCCCACACTCAGCCCCAGAAACATGGCTTAGTCCAAAGACCAAGTGTGATGCTCACAAACTGACCAGCCTAGGAACCAGCAGATGGCATAATGGTTACCTCACTGGACTTCCATGTGGTCAATCACAGTTCAAGTCCTAGACTTGGTAGCTTAAAACTCATACCAGGCACGCGTGTGTGTATGCCCAAAATTCTTAGAGGAGAATGGAGGATACGGGATTATTAGCATGGTCATCCCCCACAAGGGGTGATTTCTTGTTTTCTGTCTCTTTGTCTCTGTCTCTCTGGTGAGTGCACATGCCCTATAGAAAAACTCTCTCAAGAAAAAAACACTCTTAAAAAAAATCGAGGGGCCAGCAGGTGGCATGGTGGTTAAGGATGCTGGACTCCCACTGGCCACAATTCGAGTCCCAGACCTGGTGGCTTGCTTTCTCACTTTCCCTCTCTCTCTCACTCTGTCCATCTCTGGTCAAATTATAAATAAATAAATAAATAAAGTTAAATAGGGGCTGATTTCTCACTTTCTGTCTCTCTGTCTCTCTGGTGAGCACACATGTCCTATAGCAAAAACCTCAAAAAACAAAAGAGTCCTAGGTGAGGGAGGTACAGAACTTTTACAGAAGAGTCTGCAACCACTCAGACCTGGACTTGCCTAGGGTCTCTGTTGGGCTGAGGCCTCACTCCCAGCCCCACACTCTACAAACATCCCACACTTGTCCATCCTGGTGTATTCAGGTCCCATGCCTTCTACTCCATCCTGAGTGTCTCTTCCTACTTCATGGTATTGAGTTGGGACACATGATTCCTTCCAGGTAAGACCCCACACTCAGCCCCAGAAACATGGCTTAGTCCAAAGACCAAGTGTGATGCTCACAAACTGACCAGCCTAGGAACCAGCAGATGGCATAATGGTTACCTCACTGGACTTCCATGTGGTCAATCACAGTTCAAGTCCTAGACTTGGTAGCTTAAAACTCATACCAGGCACGCGTGTGTGTATGCCCAAAATTCTTAGAGGAGAATGGAGGATACGGGATTATTAGCATGGTCATCCCCCACAAGGGGTGATTTCTTGTTTTCTGTCTCTTTGTCTCTGTCTCTCTGGTGAGTGCACATGCCCTATAGAAAAACTCTCTCAAGAAAAAAACACTCTTAAAAAAAATCGAGGGGCCAGCAGGTGGCATGGTGGTTAAGGATGCTGGACTCCCACTGGCCACAATTCGAGTCCCAGACCTGGTGGCTTGCTTTCTCACTTTCCCTCTCTCTCTCACTCTGTCCATCTCTGGTCAAATTATAAATAAATAAATAAATAAAGTTAAATAGAATAATTCTTTAAGAAAAAAAAAAAGAGATCAGCCTAGGTGCCTCTCCTCCTTCTCATGCCTTTGTACTCATGTTCATTAACGCTAAGAGTTCATTTAGGCTCTATGCGTCTCCATTTGTTAGAATATTTGTAGTTTTTTTTTTCTTGTTGATTTTGGTTTTTATGTCAGAATTATATTAGCTTTCCAAGAAATAGTTGAACATTTTTTTTCACTTACGTCCATGACCGGGATCACTTTAAATAGAAGTCAGCGTTTGAAAAGCTGGTCCAGAAAAAGCTGGCACAGGTGCTTTCTAGGGCTGTGGTTCTTTGATAAGGGTTTTGATTTACTCTTCAGGAATTCCTGTCTCATCCCTTTAGATCATTTGCATATTCTTAGAAAATAAGACATTTCATTCAGGTTTGCAGGGTCATGAAGATGTTTGTACAGTTCTGTTTTCTTTTTTTTTATAATTATTTTATTTAACTTTATTTTTTTTAATTTTAATTAGATCAAAGAGGGACAGAAAGAGAGAGAGAGATAAAGTGAGAAAGCAAGTCACCTGGTCCAGGACTTGAACCACATTCAGCCACATGGGAGTCCAGTGCCCTTAACCACCACGCCACCTGCCAGCCCGTTTTTGTTTTTATGCCTTAGTTTAGATAGCTGTCATTGCTCCTACCCTGTTTCAACCACCTCACCCCCACTCTCTGTCTCTTTCTCTTTTATTGGTGTGTTTTTCTTTTCCCTGACTGGGCTAATTCATATTTTGTTGTAGTCTACTTCATTCCATTCCATTCTCCTTTCTCACCAGAAGCTTTCATGTCATCATCCATTGTATGCTGCTTGTCTGTTTTCACTTCTAATTTTATGAATTCTTTTTAGTGACTTTACAAAAAGCATTTTTAGTAGAATTCTTTATTCATTTGTGGAACCAGCAATTGGCGTAATGGCTATGTCGCTGGACTCCCATGTAGTTGACCATGGTTCGAGTCCTGGACCTGGTGGCTTAAACTCATGCCAGGTGTGTGTGCATGCATGCCCAAAATCCTGAGAGGAGAATGGAGGAGAAGGGATTGTGGCGTGGCCATCCCCCCTGGGGGGTGATTTCTCGCTTTCTGTCTCTATGTCTCTGTTTCTGGCAAGGGCATGTGCCATTTAGCAAAAACCTCTCAAAAAATAATTCTTTATTCATTTGTTATTATTGTTTCATATTCCTTATTAAAATACTAATGACTTTGCCTTTTTGTGAATACAACTTCAACAGTATTCCAAATATTTTGACAAGAAATGTTGTTTTAAAGAACATTCCATAAGACATTTTAAAGTTTTCCTTTGAACAAAGTATTGTTTACAGAAGAATTTTTAAAATTCTGAAACGGTTCCTCTTTATTGTTGCAATGACTGCATGCCTAGTTTTACTGTATTTATGTTAAAGAAGAGGGTTTCGGCTATCTTTGTCTTTTGAATTTGAAAAATTCAAATGTGAAATAATATAAATATAGTGAACAACAGAAAAGATGTAAACTTTCTGTTTACAAGCATAGAGACATTTCATATATAAATAAATACACATTTATGTAAATGTATATGTGTAGTGTATATATATATATATATATACATATTTATGATAAATCTAATTAGTGATATTATTTATATTCGCCATAGTTCACTCTTAACTAATTAAGAAATTTCTTAACCATGTCTTGTGAGAGAGTTATAGTAAAGTCTTCCGATGATCTGGAGCTTTGTCAAATTTGCCTTTTATTGACTCGAGTTTTGCTCTATTAATTAATGCTGTGCTTTTTGTAACTAATGTGTTTTTTTAAACATTCTTCACACTATATCTTTAGATCAATTGAATGATAGCCATTATAAAATATTGCATATTTTTGTGCTGAATATTTACATTGAATACAATTGGATCCTATTCTGCCCTTTTTGGTTCTAAATGTAACAGCGTATGATAGGAGTTCTCGGCTTCCTATTTACTTATGAGCTGGAATATTTTTGCTTTTCATTCCGCTTTCAACCTTTCCAAGTTCCTTCATTTAAGTGCATCTTTCATAGAATGCAAGTGATTCTATTTTGGGTTATTTTGTTTCCCTCAGCCCAATGACCCTGTCCCGGGATGGTCCCTTTGTGCTGACCCTGTGACCCTGAGCCCCATCCCAGCTGGCCGGTATCTGAGGGTTCATCACAGGAGACTGCAGAATGATGTCAGACTTCCCTAATTCCATGTAGGCAGTGATTTTCCTTCTGTCCTTTTGACAGAAGTTGAGTTCTTCCATGTTAGCGTTAACGTCAAATGCCATCCTTCATTACCCCAATCCTTCTAAGTCTTCTTCCCCTTTTGGAAACAGGAGTGGTTTCTTTTTCATGACCAAGGCTCTAGCGTATAGTGTCCTTGGCAGGCAGGGAGTGCTCAGGGCACAGTATGTGGGACCCGATCAAGGGGCAGCAGCCTCTGCTCAGCAGCACAATTATGGTCAGGCTCGGAATTCATGTCATGTGGTCACAGGCCCAGCTGCACTCCTTCAGCAGTATGGGATACTCTTTGTCATAAATACCCAGTTCAGGCACCATGGCCCTTGTCTAACTGTCATCTTTATTGTATGTCAGAGGATGTTTTAGAGATAAAAAACCTTTGTTTAAAAAAAAAGAAGGGCCAGCCAGGGACCTGGTGATTAAGGTACCTGTGTCCCACATGGTCACCTGAATGGTTCAAATCCTGGACCCAGCAGCTTAAGAAACACATGGAGCATGGGGCCAGCAGATGGCGTAATGGTTACATCACTGGACTCCTCATAGTTGACTTCAGTTCAAGTCCTGGACCTGGTGGCCTAAAACTCATGCCAGGTGTGTGTGCATGTGTGCCCAAGATCCTGAGAGAAGAATGGAGGAGAAGGGATTGCGATATGGCCATCCCTCCTGGGGGGTGTTTTCTCACTTTCTATCTCTCTGTCTCTTTGTGTCTTTCTGGAAAGTGCACATGCCCTATAGCAAAAACCTCTCTTAAAAAAAGAAAAAGAAAGAAAGAAAGAAAGAAAGAAAGAAAGAAAGAAAGAAAGAAAGAAAGAAAAAAAGAAAGAAAGAAGAAAGAAAGAAAGAAAGA
>NW_006159692.1:7919334-7933680 GCF_000334495.1 Tupaia belangeri chinensis
AAGGAAGGAAGGAAGGAAGGAAGGAAGGAAGGAAGGAAGGAAGAAAGAAAGAAAGAAAGAAAGAAAGAAAGAAAGAAAGAAAGAAAGAAAGAAAGAAAGAAAGAGAGAGAGAAAGAGAAAAAGAAAGAGAGAAAGAGAAAAAGAGAGAAAAGAAAGGAAACGCATGGGACATGAATCCCAGGAAGAAAATGAAGAAGAAACTGTGGCATGGCCATCCCCACTGGGGTCCAATTTCTCACTTTCTCTCTCTCTTTCTCTCTCCAGTGTGTGTGTGTGTGTCCTTTAGGAAATGAGGGAGAGAGAGAGAGAGAGGAGAGAGAGAGGAGAGAGAGTGAGAGAGAGAGAAATGTATTTCTTTAAAACAATTGCTTAGAAACATTTAGGTTGTATTTTCTTCTGATCTTGATTTTATTATGAGAATGTCCAGAAATTCCTTGGAAAAAATAATTACTGGCTAAAGTTGGGAATGGAAAATTTAACTTTCATTGAAGAAGAACATGTTTAAGTTCATGTAGAACGCAAAGTAGCCTCTGGAGCAATGATGCTGTACTCAAGAGCCTCAACCATCTGGAGAAGTGGTTTCCATGTGAAAATTTACAGTTGCAACATCATATTTTAGGATTTTCAGTTTGGTTTCTCATGAGAACTTTCCTTCTTTTGGTGAAGTCGTTTAGATTTGGATATGAATTGCAGGGTGACCAGAATTCTAAATTCTCATTATAAGAGAGTCGGTGCCTTGGCCCTGTGTAGGTGGTCTCTTTTCAATGGAACTGCCTGATAAATGAATATTTTTTGCCTGGAAGTAATTGTTGTTCTAAATTTGATAAGACTTCTATTAATGTATTGTATTTTGATCATCTTCAACCCATGTGGAGAAAACATATTTTTCCATCTTTTTTTTTTCTTTTTTGTTAGTCATAAGTGCTCAATAAATGAATGGGTTTAGAAGAATGGCATCAGTAGGCAGATAATTTTGATCACATCTATTTCTCTACTTAGTAATATTTCATTATTTAGAAACAAAAGATGGATGAAAAAGAGAAAAGCTATCGATGAAGAATACACAGTATAGGGCACCTTGTAACTCATCATTAATAGCTACCCTACATCATGCAGGTTTGTTTTTGGTCCACAAAGTTGTATCACGTATGTCTGGTATCTTGGTTGAAACCACTTGGCCATTGACTTGAAGGACTAATCATAGAACTGAAAGATAAAGAAAATTATCCAGAAAATTAATTCTAGAAGTGAACTTCTCTAGTAACAGAAGGAAGTCCTTAGTTTTGCTAAGGAAAAATAAGGCAGCTCACCTATTTACTGGTCCTGACAAAAGCATTTGAATTTAACCCAGTGGTGCTTGCACCCTCTACAACTCCTGCTTCTTCGTGCCTGCTTAGCTAGGTTAAACGAAATCTTCACCTAGTCTATTTTATTCCTTACATTGACTTTCTCTTTCTTTCTCTATCTCCTCTATGATTGCCCTAAGTTTAAAATATACACATTGAACCTGTTTTGACCTTCTAATAATATTATACCACTTCTCATCTAGCTCCATTTGCTCTTCCTGTTTTTTGTATTATTATTTTACTTTTACACAAGCTATCAATATATAATACATTGTTACCAATGTATTGTTTTAAATATGCAGTTACTTTTTAGAGAAATTAAGAGTAAGAAAATAAGAATTACATTTTACTTCCACTGATTTCATTTCCAACACTGTTTCTTTGTGTGGATCCAGTTTTCTATTTTTTTTTTCTTTTTAGTTTGGTATAGGGTGTTGCACACTCACCAAAGACAGAGAGAGAAAGGGAAAAGGTGAGAAATCACCCCCTGGGGGGATGGCCATACCACAATCCCTTCTCCTCCAACCTGACTCAAACCGTGCAGGTGGCTACGTGGGCTCTTGCACCTCCGTCTCCATGCTGGCCTGGTCCACTTTTCTATCCTATGGAATATTCCTTTTTCCTGGTGGAGCTCTTTAATGTATTGTGCGGGGGAAGTTTTCTAGGATGAATGATGACAGCTTTTGTCTCAGAGAGTTTAGTTTTCCTTCATTTTTGAAAGATATTTTCACTGGCTATAGAATTCAGGGATGACAGTTTTTCTTTTAGTATTTTAAATATATCACTTCACTGTTACTGCTTCTGACAAGAAGTTTATTGTAGTTCTTACCCTTGTTTCTCTGTGGGTAGGATACCTTCTTCCTCTGGCCACCATCCAGATTTTCTCTTTGCCTTGAGTTTTCAGTGGTTTGGATATATGTGTGAGTGTTTTCTGTTTATTTTCTTTATGTTGTCTTTGTTTCTGTCTTGCTTGTTGTTTTCTGAGTTTCTAATGATTCTGTGAATTGGCATCTGTCACTGATTTGGGAAAATTCTTAGATGTTATTTTTTCAACTCCATTGTCCTTCTCTTCTCCTGGAAATCTAAGCACATGTGTCTAAAAATATTTAATATTGTCCCATGGTTTTTGGATGTACTGGTTTTTCTCTTTAATTTTTTTTTGGTCTTTGTATTTCTGTTTTGCCAGTTTTTACTGATTATCTTCAAATTCACTGATTCTTTCCTCAACTGTGTTATTTCTTCCAAGAAACACGTGGAAAGCATTCTGCATCCATGTCACTGTGTTTTCTTATTTTTCTTGTTTCTGTTAGATTCTTTCTTAGAATTCCTATGTCTTTGAAGAAGTTGTCCATCTGTTCTTTCCCATTGCAACCTCTAACCCATTAGTCAGTCATTTTACATCCCATCTCTGACAGTTTGAGCATTGCATCATGTCTTTTTGTTAGAGAGAGAGATTTTACTATAGGGCATATGCACTCGCCAGAGACAGAGAGACAGAAAGTGAGAAATCAACCCCTTGGGGGGATGGCTATGCCACGATCCCTTCTCTTCCATTCTCCTCTCAAGATTTTGGGCTTGTGCAAACATGTACTTGGTGAGTGTAAGTCGCTGGGTCTGGGACTCAAACTGTGGTCGACTACTTGGGAGTCCAGTGATGTAACAATTATGCCATCTGCTGGTCTCGAACATTGCATCATGTTTTATTCTGGTTCTGATACTTGCTTTGTCTCCTGAAGTGAGCTCTTCTTGCCTTTCCATATGCCTCCTATTTTTGCTGTTTTTTTTTTTTTTTTTTTTTTTTTTTTTTTTGTTTTTTTGTATGGGCACTTTGTTCCCCAGAAAGCGAGAAATCACCCCCCAGGGGGAATGGTCATGCCGCAATCCCTTCTCCTCCGTTCTCCTCTCGGGATCTTGGGCACACATGCACACGCGCCCAGTGTGAGTTTAAGCCAACGGGTCTGGGACTCAAACCACGCTTGACTACATGGGAGTCCAGTGACATAGCCATTACGGCAAAGCCATCCCACTGCTGCTGCTGTTGAAAGCTGAGTATCCTACCAAGGTAATGGATGTTGAGGTAGATTGTTTTGTGTTTGGTTATGAGCCTGCCTTTTCTCCTGCTAAGCCTTCAGTGTGCAGGTTTGTGTTAGTACAAAGAGGAGTCTGGCTGCATCTGGAGTTTGTTGTGCCAGAGAGTAATGTAAAATTCCTCGGTTATACCTTGTGTCGTAGGCATGAGCTATTGGGTCACTGGAAATGTCATGATGTATTTTTGCATAGAGAAACAGAAACGTATGTCATGGCTTTTCCTGTGACCCGATCATTTATCAGAGGGGTTTTTGCACTGTCTGTACTCTGCATGGCCTGGGGTCTTGTTGGCTGATTTGGGGTCTTCTCCCGAAGAGGGTTACTCTGCAGAGAGAATCTGTGTAGCTCTCCCAGCAATACCCCTCTGCCGCTTTTGCTCGATGTTTCTAGCACGTTTGGGGGAAGTGGACAAAGGGCTGTCACAGAGGCTCTGACAAAGCCTCAGGCCCAGATGGGCACAGGGAGACTGGTGTTGGCTTAGTGAGTGCTCCGAAGCTCTTCGTGCCATAACACCGAGGCCAGCTCAGGCCTCTGCCTTCCCCAGGCACAGAGGTTGACACTGTTGCTCCCTCCCCCCAGCTGCAATGGGTTTCCACAGGTGTCCTAAGGTGGCCGTGCCCAGGGCTCAGCCTCAGAAGATGAAGCCTGCTGTCCAGCACCAGGAGGGAGACTA
Organism: Tupaia belangeri chinensis; assembly: GCF_000334495.1. Lineage (NCBI taxonomy): Eukaryota > Metazoa > Chordata > Mammalia > Scandentia > Tupaiidae > Tupaia > Tupaia belangeri. The sequence continues at coordinate 7,923,442 of NW_006159692.1, forward strand.
TCTTGGGGTACTTCACTGTCTTCCATGTGAGTGGCTGTCAAGTTCCTGGAGAAAAAGCCAGAGGAGGCTGCTAATGCCCCTGCTTCTCCTACCCTGCCAGGGATCCACTTTCTCATGCTAGCCACACTTGGGTTTATCAGTTCATTGCCTTTTTCTTTAGCTTAATCTTCTTACCCACTGTTACAGCATCTGGTGATATCTGCTCCCGTGAGCATACACTCACCCTGTTTCTCCTTACAAGACAAACCCTGTCTCTTCCCAAATTTGAGGTTAGTTGATTGACCTTTAACCCCAGTTCTCTTGTGGGGTCAAGAAAAGTCATTAATTTGCAATTCGTCTAGCTGTCCCCTCCCCCCCCACTAGTTGTAAGAGTGATACCTTTTTCAACTCTCACCATTTCCAGAGCTGACACAGGAAGCCTTTTCCTCAGGTCTAAATGCATAGAAAGTGACACTTGCTCAGATGTGTGTGCCAAAACTACTGCTTCTTTCTTTTTCCTGGAGAGAAAACCTCTGTAAACTAGTTTACGAGACCCTGCTCTTGTTTTGAAAAACACATCTGCACATATTCACGCTTGCCAGAAACCTCAGGTTGTCCAGCCAGTCTCCCGAGCACTGTAGTTTTCCCACTTTGGAAAACAGGAATCAAGATTGAGCTGTGCTTTAACTGGGGCTTATGTACTCCAACCTGAGGGACTCCGGCTGGAAGAATCATTATGAATGGAGCAAGGCTGAGGCACAAACCAAGCTGACCTTGCAGTTGCAGTGTGATCCCTGATCCCCAGGGGCTTGTTAGTGCCCTGGGGCTGGAGGAGGGCCTGCTGCTCCCTGGAGGAGTTCTCAGGATGGGGGTTTAAGGGAGGAAGTGAGAGTTTCCTCCCCTAAGCCTTGTCGTAAACTCCCTGAGCTAAATTGTTTGCAGGAAATGGTAGAGTAGATATTATTTAAGGGACAGTATGGGAGATGAGGACTCTGTCCTGCCAAGGAATTCAGTCTCACCTGAGGGAAGTGAGTGAGTCCGGTTGTTGAAGAACGTCCAATCGTCCAGCTCAGGGGGCACCCGAGACTGCTCTACACCCTCTTCTTGAGTGAATGATGGCAAGTGTCCTCCCAGGGGAGGGCAGAAAGTGGGGGTCATAGGAGGGCAGCTTGTGGGGAGTCTCCCATGCTCCTCGTACTAGTCTGCTGAAGCTGCATAGCAGACTGTCCAGGCGGGTGCCTGAGGCCACAGTGAGGAGCAGCTCCCAGTTCTGGAAGCTAGAAGTTCGAGACGGAGGCATTGTCAGGGCGGTTCCTTCCAAGGGCTGGAAGGAGGGATCTGTTCCAGGCCTCCCTCCTGGCTTGTGCCTGTCTCTGTGCCCGAATGTCCCCTTTACATGGGGTCACTTGTCATATTGGATTATTGGCCCGCCCTACTCTGGCACGACCTCGTGACAACTAGTTATACCGATAAGGTCCCTAGTTCCAGGTAAGGTCACGTGGTGAGATACTGGGGGTTGGGACCACAATGTATGATTGGGATGGGGCATGATTTATTCCATATTCCACATCATTCCTTGTTTTAGAGACGGACTGTTGAGGCCCAGAAGGGGGAGTTAAGTAGAAGGGGAACATAAGACAGCAGGTGTTCTCAAGGACCAACCAGCTGGCACTGTCAGACCCAGCCTGCTTCCTGATCTCTCGGTACTCACATCTCAGTGAAGGGATGGAGATAAGCCACAGAAAACAAAGGCAATTCCAGGGGGGACAGGTGCTTTGGAAAACAGAGCTCGCCTGCGGACCTGTTTGGAGGAGATCCTTCAGCCAGGTGGCCAGGAGGACTTGGGGGAAGAAGTGAAATTTAAGCTGAGTCCTGAATCATGAAAAGAGAGCCATAAAATGATCTGGCAAAAAATGCCGGGGGGTTCGGGGCTGTCATGCAAAGGCCCTACTGTGAGAAAAGAAAGGCCAGCGTGGCCGCAGTGACATGGGTTGGGGGACACGGACCAAATGCGTTCGGACTTGACCAGGGATCAGATGCCACAGGGCTGTAGAGCCCAAGGGACAGAGTGTGGGCATCCAGCTGACATAGGGGCCTTTGGGGGATTTGAACTCGGTACTCACTTGATAGTATTTACTTCTGAAGAAGACTACTGTGATATTGGATAGTGGGGGGGGCACAGAGACAGGCGGTCCATAGGTCCCCTCTGGGCCTCAAATCCATGCCTCTATCATATCTTCATAACTACTGCAGGCTCCTGGACCTTTAGCTTTTTCTGTTTCCATCTCCTCAAATACTGCCTACCCTTTATGAGTCCTTTAGGCCCAGGCTAAACGCTGCTCTTGCCGTCGAACTGACTCAGTTGATTTTGCACCTGGAGGTCAGGTCCTTTCCCATTAACCTTAGACTTGGTCTGTTCCCCTCTGCAGCATGCACTGGGCTGTGTGGTGCAGTTCTGTGCCAGGCTCGGCTGTTTGGGGGCAGGTGTTGAGGGCTGGGCTCTGCGGTGCCAAGAACCTGGCTTGGACTCCTTCCTGTGCTAAGGGCTGGGTCAGCATTTGAGGAGAGGAAGAAGGAAGAAAGGAGGAAAGGAGAGATGGAAAAGGTAAGGGAGGGAGGGAGGGAAAAAATAAGGAAGGAAGGAGGAAGAGTATTTGCGAATCAAATGTTCTGGTCATATTACAAAATCGAGTGGGCATTGCACACATCTGTGAGTGAGTGTGTGTGTGTGTGTGTGTGTGCATGCACAGAGGTGGGGTTGGTGTCCTCTTCTTCTAGAAGGTACATTTACCATTTCAGTGACCCTCAGGTATAATAGCATGCAGAGGTACAGCAGGGGGTGACCTGAATCTCAGTCCCTTAAGCACCAACGACCTGACCAGGGCAGGTTCCTCGCTGCTCGTCTCTCCCGTGGGGCACTGCTGCCGTCCACCTCACTGGCTCGCTGTGGTTCGCGGTGGCGGTGCTCAGTACTCGGCTGGAGTTGAGTACATTCAGTCGGACACTTACCCCCTTCCCCACGGCAGTGAAACGCCCTGCCTTGGAGCCAGTGTCTTTAGTTTGCTCTGAAGAGCAGACAGCACTCTACAGGATGTCCCAAAGGCCTGGGCACTGGGTGTGAACACGGGTCTTCAAAGATCTTTTTTCTTACACAAGACTCAGCATGGGCCGCTTTCTCTCTGGAGGGGGGATGCCGCAAGCAGGTTCTCTGTCTTCACTTCTCCCCCAGCCCGGAGCAGGCAGGATGTCCGTGCTGCGTATTTGTCTATGGTGTGATGAGGGTTGCAGAGCGCAGGTGCTGGAACCAGCATGCTCCAGGGTGGGCCGCCTGACTACCTTTTACTGTGGACACTATCATTAGCCTTGTACTATCAATGAGGGACAGAAACTCAGAGATAACTGAGCAGGCTGCGGCAATCACACAGCTCTCTGAAGTAACAGCAGCCCCAGGGGTTGCACTCGCCTGGTCCGGTCTGCTATTGACCTGGAACCCATGCGCTGGAGCTCCTGGTCAGCCCTGTGGCAGCCCTACCATGGAGAGCTGCAGACAGGCAAGGGTGAGCTTGCCGACACACACAGGCCAGCTCAGCTTTAAAGGAAAAGATTATTAATCATGGACTCCCAGGGAGATTCGTGAGCGTGCAAACTGCTACCATATTACAAAACCAGATGACAGCCGGTGGTTGAGCACTGTGCACGGCTGGGAGGAAGAGGCTCAGGGATCTGATTACCTAAATGTGCAATTAAGTGTCCTAACTATGCTGCTACATGCAGTGGGGGGAGATGTGTAGGGAGGCTACAGGAGTCTTTGAAGCTATGTGTTTTTGATGTTGTGTTTCCCTTCCTACCACTCTGGTCTGTGGGGGGCTTCACAGCCATGCGGATCTGCACATCACCTCTGTCCTTTTACAAACACAGCAAGTGGCCCCATCTCAGAGCCCTGACGCTGGCCCTCGGGCCTCTCCAACCAGGTTCACAGCCCCTCTGCACACTGACTGAGGTACCAGGTGGAAAGCACGGGACCCTACTCAATGGCAAGGCAAGCATGATGGTTGTTGTGAAGGCCATTGTCACAGGCAGTTGTCCCCGGCTGTGGTGGCCTGGTTATAGGACTGCTGAGATGTTCTCACTCAGCTTGTGGCATGCCATCAGACCAGTAGCAGGAAGCAGGTCCCAGGTTGCCAGAGCAGCGAGAAGCTGGCAGGGCACCTCCTCCTCACGCTGCCGTGTGTCCCCGCTTGGACCTCCCCAGGTCTTTCAGGAGACAGACATCGTCCAGTTATTCGATGTCCCAAAGCGGGAGGCTCATGAATCCCACTGGAGCTGTCCAACGATGAGTTTATTTAGTTGGTTGTTCTGGTAACACAACTGTTCGCTATGCAAAGCTATTTTTTTTTAAATGATCTTTTCTTATTTATTTATTTGCCAGAGGTAGTGTTCCTTCATCAGAGAGACAGAGAGAGAGAGACACGGAGAGAGGGGGGAAAACACCCCCCAGTGGAGTGTGGTCACATTGTAATCCCTTTTCCTACATTTTTCCTTCCTGTTTGGGGCCCACATACACACAAGCCTGGTGTGTTTTTCAAGCCACTGGAACTGGGATTTGAGCCATGTAGTTGGCCATTTGAGATATGCCTCCCTTAACCTCTCAACCACAGAGCCTTCTCCAGCAAAGTTAATTTTTTAATAAAAGTGTTCATGTGTTTTGTGTACACATCTTGTCCGTGTGATTAGATACGGTTTGGTATGACAGATGAAGCAAGCAGATGGGTGGTTACTGACAAAAAGCCGTTGCTGATTTTTGAGAGAGGAAGAAGGGACCAATCATTGAACGAGTTGATTTATCAGAACAAGAAGTTCAGCCTCGGCCAAGAGGGTTTAGTTCCAAAATGATACTCCGGCCACTTCAGACAGCAGCAGCACCTGCATCTGGATGGTCAGAGGCCCGCCAGCCATTCCCTTTCCCAGGCAAGCCCAATCACTCCTCCACCAGCCTCACTGTCCACCGGGCAGGCCCTGCCCAGAGCCCAGCCTTGTCTCCCAGCCAAGGTAACTTGGCTGGAAGATAACTGCTCCAGGCCCGTTTCCTCTCTGGGTTTCATTCATTCATCCGCGTGTCTCTTCATGGCCTCCCTTGGGAACAGATCATGCAGATTCACCCCTGGAAACGTGGGGTTCTACCACTGCTCAGCTTTGACAGAGCTCTTGGCAGCTCCCCGTGATCTGCTTCATGTTTAAACGGGCTCTTCCCCTCTGGATGTAAACCAGTCAAACCCCAGTTGACCCGAGTCCCTTCATCTGGTTTGCGTGAATTCCCTTACAGAACAGTGGTACAGCGGACCTGCCCTTCCTTCGCCAGGTCTCCTGGTAGTGGTCTGCCTGCTCATCGCTCCTTGCTCAAACACAGACACACACCTGCATTTGTGGAGCTCACACCGTCTCATTGCCTGTACATGGAGAAGGAAACCCAATAGAGAAAGTTGGAAACTGGTGGATAAACTTGGCCCCACAAACGCACCTGAAGAATAGACAGGCGTAAGAGACACAGATGGTGTGGAGCCAGTACCAGACCATTCCGGGGTCTGTGAGCTCTCAGACGTCTCGAGCTCTCCAAGTCCCTGTGTTTGGGGGTCTTCCCATCCTCTCTGATTCAGGAAAGGCTTATGTATTGGGGGGAGTTCCCCAGACTGGAGAAACTTTGGGGTTCAGGCCACTGTTTCAGTCAAGCCCACCATGTCCTTTGCCCCCATAGCAAATCCCATCGACGCGTCTCCAAACAACCGTACAAATTTCATGTGCTCCAGTTAAGTAGTTCTGCTCTGAGTTTTAAAGCCCAAGTTGTTATCGAGTTTAAATAAACGGATGCCTTTGCTTTCTAATGAAGTCTCCCAGCACCCTGCAGCTCGTGTCTGGCGCTGCTACAAGAGTTCCTGCAAAGGACTTACAGTGCAGACTTGGGGGACGAGGAGAGCGCGTTCCAGGGCACGGTCATTTGTAAATCAGACCCAAGGGTGGCTGGATGCTTTTGTGGCATCACCCCCCCCACCACCCAGTTTCTCCTTATTTTCTGTGGGCGACACTGTGCCTGCTCTCAGGCCTAGTTAAAGAAGGGGCTTCCTCCTGGGCCCAGAGTTCTTATTTCCTTTTTCCCCATGTGCACTTACAGCAGACTTTAGTGTGGCAGGAGCGCTCAGGTGAGCGTGTTACCTGAGTCAGAGCCCAGGCTAGCTCCATCTGAGCTGCTGGGCCAGCTCTCCAGCCACTGCCCCTTTCTCATTCATTCATTTGTTCAATCATTCCTTCCACAGCACAACTGAGCACCTGCGCACTGTGGGCCCAGGAGCCAGGGTCGTGAGAGCTGCTGCCTGCCCAGGAGGAGCTGCAGGCAACAGATGGAGCCCAGCAGACAGACAGCCCCAGCATGGCAGGTCGGCATGGAGACCAGGTGAGAAGGGCGCGCCAGGTGAAGTGCAGCTCAGCTCATGGGGAGGGAGCTGGGGAGTATGCTTTGAAGGGTTCCAGAGGGTGAGGAGGCCGGGCCTGGTCTGACAGAGGGGTTGGTGAAGGGCATTCTGGCTGATGGGTAAGTGGGCAAAGGCCTGGAAAAGAAGCACAGTGTGGCAAGAATACGGGGTGGTAGGAGGCGTAGGGAAGGCCATTCCTCACTGTCTTCTGTGAAGGTTTCCTCGAAGGAGTGGGCAACCCACTCTCGCCCACCACAGTGCCCACTCCTCTCCCCACAGGAATGCAGGGACTGGCAGGGCAGGTGGTCTGCCCCCAGGCTTGCCTGACAGCCCGTCCCTCACTCCAGTGCCTTAAATTCCTAACCTTCTTGCTTCTCTGCACTTGGCTCCTCACCTCTGAGCTCCTAGACTTCCATTCTATTCTTGGGTGTCCTTTATCTCTGCTTTTGTGTCTCTCCCTTGGCTTCTGCCTCCTTCTAGGAGCTGGGGTGACAGGGGGACTTCCCTAAATTTCTGTGTCCTATTCCATTGTCCTGACTGCCTCTGCCCCATAAGGACCAGGACACGATGACCCGACATGGTGACCCTCCTCAAGCTTATTACAAATAGAACAAGTGAGAATCTACTCTGGAACTCACTTGTCCCCAAAGTCCTCTTCTTCTGAAATCTATCAACATCATGACTGACTAGACTTCTGCAGGGGCTGAAGGTCTGTATGCTGGTTGTATCCCCCAGACAGTTTTCTTTTTATATTCTGACAATAAAGACCCAAAAGACTTCTGACCCCAATGTTTTCCCGAGACCCATTATTGTGACCTCACTGCTTATTAAGAAAACAGGCGAGGCGTCGGCTCTGAGCAGCCCCTGTGTGTCCACGGCGCGACGAAGTACCCGTCAGGCCTTGGTGCTGACGGATGGCCGAGTCGGAATTCCCAGCACGCCCACTGCTGCCTTGGTGGCCCACTCCACCGAGGTCATTCTGAAAAAACGATTATTACGTTGGCCATCAGCCCAGTGACAAATGTGGCTTTTGTCCAACGGCAGCCCATAGGCAGAAGCCTGTTATTTCTTCTTCATCCCAGATGCGGTAACTTGATTAAAGGACATTAGGACACAATGGAACCTGATTTAGGGTCCAACGTCTCCCTTTGAGGCCTTGCAAATGACACCTTGGGAGAAACTGCTGAGCTCCCCCCTCAGCTTATGGGACTCCTGAAATGGTGTCCCAGGGGCGGGGTCTTAGAGGACTGAAGGGAATAAGGGCCAGGATCACCCTGGGTCTCCCGGGATGCGGTACCAGGGCAACACCACCCCGTAAAACCTCAAGGAGGTCCAGCCCCTCGCTGGGGAGGGAGGAGCATCGCTTTGTGGCCGAAGGTCACTGGGGCGAGCTAGGCTCAGCCCCTCACCAGATGCGTGATCCCGGGCGGGTGTCTGAGTCCTGGGTGTCGGTGCTTTCCTCTGTGAGTGGAGAGGGGCAGGCCCACCTTACAGCTGTCATGGTGGCTAAATGAGAGGATGCCCGTGAAGAGGCCAGCGTGGGCCCCGGCACCCGGCGTACAGACAGATAGAGACCCTGCATCATGTCCCCTTCTCTGCGGCCCCAGCATCCATCCTTGTCTTACAAGAAGGAGCAAAATCCCACCCCTCCACTCCTCCACTTCCGCTGAGAGACCTCTGCCCCCGAGGTGGCCTGCCGACTTCACGGAGAGACCTGAGTGATTCCCAAAGCTGAGGAGGTGGTGGGGCAGGGTCCTATGTTGGAGCTGCTTCTGTGGGAGTGACTGGTCTGGGCATGTGTGTGTGTGTGGCAGACAGAGAGAGAAAGAGATGAGTTGGACACAGATATGGGATACATACAAGGACACCGAGCTGGGGGAAGAGGAGGACAGGGGCCTTGGGCAGGGGCAGCCGAGCTCCTTGAGTTACGGTAGTGGGCAGGGCCTGGGATCACATGAGTTGTGCCCAGTGGGAGGAGGCCGCCATGCTCCCTGGGCTTGCAGTGGGGACTTGCTCTTTCTGTCCTAGCCATGGTGTGTGCCTGTCAGATCTCGTCCACGTGAGACACATCATGATTACAAGTGGAGGACCTGGGGAGTGGGGTGTCTAAGATTGGGCCCTGGTTGCCCCTGGCCCTGAGTGGCCTGGCTCTCCTGGCCCCAGCTGTGTCTAGTCCCCAGGCCCTTGCTCAGCCTGCACACAATGGAAAGGCTAGTCCAGCTCTGAGAAGGCCTTCCCTTGTTGGGATTTGCTAAGTCTAAGCCAGAACCCAGAAGCCTTCCTGTACACATGCTCAGGTTCAAGGTATGCCTGGCTATCTGCCTAGCAGAAGCTGGCTGTGGCTGGGGTGTGGCTGGCACCATTTCAGGCAGGGGAGTTTGAGAGTTGCAGGAATCCCCTGAGAAATCCTGTCCTTGGGAACCTGAAGGGTTGAGGGTTGCAAGATGGTGACTAATAGAAATAGATCCTTGCTCTCCCTTGGTGGTGGGGGGTGAGAATTATTCAGGGGTGGGGATGAAGGATGCATGTCCCCCCATTCTCCAAGTCCTCAGTCACCTGATGCTCTCTGCCAGACTGAGTCAGTAGAGGAGGACCGGGTGTCCCAGAAGCTATGGACAGTCAGGCCTGGGTTCCCTCACAGGCCCATTCTGGACAGCATCTGTGAAGTCACAGGGACATTTGTCATGGGAGGTGAGACAATGTCAGAGGAAAGACAGGCATAAGACTGTGGGTCCTGCAGCTGCCCTGGCAGGGCTGAGGCCAGCCTGAGTCCTGGCACCTCTCGGCTGGCCTTTCTGGAGAGATCCTGGACCTCCTTACCTGGCCCTTTCCTGGGACCACAGGACTGAGGCTCACGGTGGAATCTGGGGCTGGACCTTCAGTCCTCTGGGGATGGCAGTTTGAACTCCCCTCTTTTCTGGGGTCATCCCATTCTCTAGCCCCAGCAGCCCTCGGTCTCCTTTTCTAAGAGCTCACTCTGAGATTTCTGGTGAAAGATTGAGTGGATACAAGAGGTCAAGGCGAGACCTGCCCACACAGCCCCGGAAAGCCTCTCCAGCTCCTCTGGGAAGAGAAGAGAGTCATGTCTCACTGGGGCCCATGGACCTTCATGTCGCTCTCCTGCTTAACACTCGACAGACTGCAAAATGAAGACGAGTAAGACTAGTGGTGACACCAGCAGGTCTTACTGGTCCCTTGCTCTGTAAAATTCCTGTCCTGAGCCCTGAGTGTGTCTAGTTGAATTTTCCCAGCCTAGCAACCAGTGTATGCTGTCACCCTTTACTCAATGGATGAGACTCCAGACAGGAAGATGGCCAGGGCGAGGTCACCCACCAGGAAGTGAGCAGACGTGTGCTCGTGTCCACTTGACTGCAGATCCGATGGCCGCCCTGTGCCCCTCCAGGTTGGAGAGAGATTCCCACAGCCCACACGGGCCTGGAGCTCCCCCCGAGGGGTCCTCCTGGCTCCTGCTGTTTCTGCACCGAAAGGAGAAACCACCGCCCATGGCAGGAATAGACAAAGGAATGGTGGGAGGGCACTAGAGGCCAGAGAACCAGGTAGACGTGCACAGAGGTGAGTAACCAAATAATCTCTTCATTAACGCAGGACTAATCAAAGAATAATGGTAGATAAAAATGGCATGCAGCAGAGAGAAAGAAAAAACAACTTTCTGGTTTTTTTCTGCATCCTTATGTTTTCCTTATTCAAAAGAAATATATATGTGTGTGTGTATACACATATATGTATCTGTGTTTATATACATATATATGTATGTGTGTGTGTGTATATATATATA
>NW_006159692.1:7933711-7934404 GCF_000334495.1 Tupaia belangeri chinensis
GGGCAGCGGTGGCCTCAGGGTGGCTCTGGCTTGAGATCTGCAGCACTCCGGTCCCTCCTGAAGTCTGGTGAGCCTTGGGGCCAGGAGCCTGCCCCGTAGGCCCCACACTCAGGGCCCTGCCTCATGCATGCTGTGGTTCTTCACGGCGGTGTCACTGACTGAACTCAGCAGGCCTGTGTTGGATGTCTACTAAACGACCCTCTGTGACAGCACTTGAGAAGTTCTGGCATTTGAGGCACTTGTGGATCTCTTGGGGAAGAAGCCAAGCATTTTCCATGTGGTCCAAAACGCAAGCACTGGGTGCCCCTAAGCTGTGCTAGGAGTTGCCAGTACACTACTGCGCAGCTGTGGCCGCCCTGACATGACCTGATGTTCTGCTCAGCTCCGCTGGGTCATTCACCACTCACATTGGAGAGGGGATGAGGCCCCGAGAGAGGGCGGGCCTGCTGCTTAGTCAGCCTTCAAGACACGGATTTTCACTTGTTAGCTTCATGTTTTGGAAGGGCAGTTCCCCACTACAGGTAAGAGCTACTGCTTTGCACTTTCAGGTTCATGTTGTGCACAGAGAGAGGGAGTCTGTGGAGTCTGCCTGGCCTTCCCTGGAATGAGTCCTGAGCCTGGAGGGGCTGACATGGGTGCCCCTGCAGGGCTTGTCACCTGGAGGTGCCCTGTTGCCTGGCCTGGCTCTTCCTG
>NW_006159692.1:7934426-7937185 GCF_000334495.1 Tupaia belangeri chinensis
GACATCTTGCCTTCTCCACTCTCCACGTCGCAGTTTGTTTTCTGTGGAAGGAGAAGAAAAGCACTGCAGTGCCATGATGCTCTGAAGCGCTTGTGCTTCAGGGCACGTTTCTGCAATTGGGAAATCCCTGCCACTTGCTTCCAGTTGTTTTCTTTCCTCAGCTTCCTCCTGTCCCCAGTGCATGTGACACACCCACTAAGTCAGCCCAAGGCTGCCCTAGCTTTCTGCGACAGTGGGCTCTTGGTGGAAGGTGGGTTCAGGGCAGGATTGGCTGTCAGATGGCGGGTGTGTGCAAGTGGGAGGGCAGGGACTGGCACATCAGAGACCCAGTGCCCATCCTGCCCTGATCCCTATCCCAGCTGTGGCCTGACTCTCCTCTGGTGTTTTCTATCCACACAACAGTGGCAAGCTGCAGTGCCCATGCACTGGCACAGAATGGCTGCTGGGTGAACAAATGGAGCCATCCCTCCACTCTGAGAGGGCACTTTACCTGGAGCCTGAGGTGGGGCTATCGGCCGCAGCTCCCTGCAGGTTGCTTGCTGCGAGGTCCCGGCTTCCTCTCTGGGGCTTGCTGTCTTACAGGAAATCCACATGGATCTGACTGTTCTTGGTTCCTTTTCTGGAGCCTTCTGGGTAGATTCTGAATATGCATGCTCGACCATGCAGCCCAGCTGGGAGTTCTGGGCGACCCCCGCAGCCGGTATCCTGGGGGGTGTAGTGGCTGGAAATCAGGGCGGGGACACGTGTGGTCTGAGAGGCAGTCTGTGGTCTTCAGTCTGCGCTTACAGTGTGGTGACCCACCACACCCCATGTGTCGCATGTCCTTCCCTGTCGTCCCGCATGGGAGAGATACTGCGTGGCAGGAGCTGGCAGCTTGGCCTGGGTTTCAGGAGGGACTGCTGGGGACAGTTTGTGAAGGTGACCAACCAGAAGGGCCTTCCTAGGAACCGTTAGAGGGCAAACGGCTGGTCTTACTCTGCTGTGTGCAGCTCTCTGACCCTACTCAGCCTCTCCAAACCCCAGGCTCTGGAGCCTGGGCCCTGTCCCTGGGGTGCTCACTGCCCCAAGTAGCATAGGCATCCGAGGAGAGCCCCGTGCCAACTGCAGACTTGGAAGGACCCTTCCAGCAGGGCTTGGATTCTGGCCTCAGGAGTGGCTTGTTGCATTGTCCCCAGGTTGGTGTTTGGGCCAACTGCACCCTCTTCTATCTCATGTTTCTGACAGCGAAATTCTTGAGGCCTTCGGATCCCATTAGGCCTCAGAATGGGACCCACAGGGCCAGAAAGGGGTCATTACTTGGATCTGTGAGCTTGTTGCTGCGGCCTGGAACTGCAGGCCAGGTGGCCCAGACGCAGAGGTTTGGAAGGCTCCAGGCCTGGCAGGAAGCCCTGGCTGGTTCTCTGTGCTCCTGTCCTCAAAGGAAGGGATGTGGGAGCAATTACATCAGGCCTGAAGCCCGGGAGGGCCGTGGGAACTGGGAATGAGAGGTAGGCTGCCTTCAAGTCTCAGTGTGCTTGAGTAGTTTGTGGCCTTGAGCAAGACCTCTACCTCTCTGAGCCTGGTCTCCGCTGTTGATGGTGACAGGGAAGGCAGGACTCAATGATCCCAGTGCTGGACAGAAACTGACCCTCAGTAAGTGAGAGCTAAAGTGACGGGGACTGTGGATATCAAAGGGACAGAACATAGAGCTGGCGTTTTTTCATTTGAGTTTAACGAAATAAAAAAATCAGAAAACAGCCTTGGGCCAGTAGGTGGCATGGTGGTTAAGGTGCTGGATTCCACACGGCTGACTCTTCATTCTGAGTCTTGGACCCAGTGGCTTGAAAGACTTGCCTGGTAAGTGTGCGTGCATGCCCTAAATCACAAGAGAATGGAAGAGAAGGGGCTGTGGTACAGCAGTCCCTCCTGGGGAGTGGTTCCTCGTTTCCTCTCTCCTGCTCTGTTTCTTTCCAACAAGTACACGTGTCTGTCGTAAGCCAAAAATCTGAAAAATGAAAAATCAGTCCCTGTTTGGTTTGCTAAACTCCAGTCAAGCTACGCTCCTCTTTTCGCAAACTGTCATGCCCCAGTCTTCTCCCTGGGGCATTTGCCACCCTGTGTGAGCACCGCCTCACTGCTGAGCCTGTGCTGTAGGGAGGCGTGGGCACTGAGAGCATGTGGGCTCCTGCTAGGCCTCCAGTGCTCTGGAGCTCGGGCCGTCTTGGCCTTATTCATTGTATGACCAATGGAGGGAGCTGAACTCCCTGAAATTTCAACTTTAACTCCTGTAAAAGGTGTGGTAACTGGCCTGATAAATCCACTAAGAGTTCCTATGACATGGTACATGCACTGCACCGTGTGTCGTGCCCGGCACACGGCTAGCCCTCGAGATGGGAGGGAAGATCTGGGAACATCCTGTTATAGGCTACCAGCAGTACACAGAAACTAGCCTATCAATGTGGACTCAGACGAACAAAATGTGTATTACAAATACAGAAGCAATTATAAATTTTTTTTAAAAGTAATAATGATATGATAAGAAAGGATTTAAAATGGGATTATGTAAATTTATTTGCACAATTGAAAACACAGAAGGCAGAAAAATAGGGGAAGAAAGGGCAAATGCAAGAATAAAAAAGTTACAAATAAGGTAGGAATTAAACCAACTATATAAGAATCACTTAAATAATGTGTGAATAGTCTAAGCACAATAATTATAAGACATTATCAGATAGGCTACCAAAAAAAAAAAAAAAAAAAAAAAAGACCAAAGTTAAGGA
>NW_006159692.1:7937299-7947999 GCF_000334495.1 Tupaia belangeri chinensis
GGAGAGCGAACAAAAAAAAAAAAAAAAAAACAACGACTACAGTTAGGTATTTCAAATATAAAGACCCAGGGACTGGTCCGTGGCACAGTGGTCAAACGCCGTGTTCTGTGAGAGAAATCCACATGGGGAGGTTCCAATCACCAATACCAGAAATAACAAGGCAGCTATCACCGAGTTCTTGGACATTAATGGACAATAAGAGATTATCATAAATGATAATTGGTTCATAATTATTTTACAACTTCAATGAAATGATTTCCTGAATGACATAAACTGCCAAATATCACCCAAAGAAAAATAGGCAACTCTCATTTATGGAAGAAATTGAATTAATAATTAAAAATCTTCAAAAGAGAAAAAGAGCACCAGACAGAGAACAAATGCCATGGTTTCACCAAATTTCCATGGACGGAATGGTGCTGAGTCTCCATGATCGTTTCTGAACATTAAGAGCAGAGGGACTACTTTCTAACCCTTTCTTTGAGGCCAGCATTATGCTAATACTCAAACTCAGAGGAAAACATAAGTAAACTACAGACAAATGCCTCTCAAGGGTGTGATGAGAATGGCATTTTCCTCTGTGGCTTTCCTCTCAAAACCTCAGTCTAATCATGAAGGTAACATCAGAGAAAGAGCACATAATGGACGTTCCACAAAATACTTGACAGGTCATCCTCAAAACTCCTTAAACTGTTAACGTCATACTCTCAAGAAAATCTGAGAAACCGTCACAGCTGAGAGGAGCTGCAGGAGATGTGACAACTGAATGTCTTATGTGGTATCCTGGATGGGATCTAGCATGAAAAAAAAAAAAAAGATTCGTAGGTAAAAACTGAGGGAATTTATAAGTAAAGTGTAAAGTTTAGTTAATGAATCAATATTGATCCATTCAAAAGGGCAACTGGGAGCTCCGAGCATCATCCTGCCAAGTTTCCTATAAATCTGAAACTATTCTGAAGTTAAAAGTTTCTTTCTGAAAAAGTGGCTGGAGATTACACAAGAGAAGGGAAAGGAGTGAGAATCAAATGGAAGTCGAGGGCAGGGTCCCCTTCGGAGGCAAAGGCCTAGCTAGAGCAATGGGAGGAAAAGGAGAGAAAGAGCAACCAGCCCATCGAAGTTCTTCAAAAACATGGACCTAGGAACCATTTGGGACTGGCTTTAATATTACCTGGTGCTGCTGCTCTAAATGCTGATCGTAATCCATAAGCTCTGCCTCTGATGGAAAATTTCCCCACCACTAACCAAGCTCAAGTAAGCAAAACTATTTGAGTTTTCCTTTATAAAAAAATTATTTTATTTTCCAGAGGACATGTGCACTTGCCAGAGAGTGACAGAAAGACAGAGGGAGAAGGTTAAAAAGCCTCCCCGCTGATGAGGTGCGGTCATGACACAATCCCTGCTCCTCCATTTCTCCATCCTGTCGGGGTTTCTGGCATGCACACATGCACCTGTTTTTCAAGTGGCCAAGACTGAGATTTAAATCACTGTCGGCCATGTGAGATCAGACTCTCTTAACCTCTAGGCCATGGTGCTGGCCCTGTGATTTCAGCTGATAGTATCTGTGTGTTGTCTGTCTTTGAAAACACCCAAAGTTACCTTGAATGAGCAGAGGGAAGGACCATGTCCGGGTGGAGGAAGGAGAAAGTGAGCCCAGAAGTCTTCTGAGGCAGAGGAGGTTGACTGAACCTGCTAAGAGGCCACCACTCTGTCCTGCTCTCTCCATACAGCCAGAGCCAACATGAGACCCAGCAGGGGAAGAGGCTGCACTTTCTGTCTCTGGTGAGCCACAAGGCAGACTCATGGAAGGGAGGCCACCAAGCCTCTGCTCTCTGTCCCGTCTGGGAACCAGTCACTGCAGAGGTCTGTTCTTGTGCGGCCATGGTGGAGGGTCTGATCTACGGCGGGTGGCTGGTCTGCTTCAGCCCCTGGCTACAGAGGGTACTCAGAGCCCAGCCAACTTCCTTCCCATGGAGGGCTTCAGGATGGAGGTGGCTGCACTCCTGGTCTGCTGCTCTCACAAAGCAATCCAGTATGCAGGGCCTGCAGCTCAAGACAGAGATCCCACAGTGTGTAGTGCTGAGGAGCATGTGAGGCCATCTTACTCATCAGCAGTGCTGAGGAGCCAGTGAGAGGGGAACTGGTCCCAGTCCTTAGGTCATACAACCCACACCCCAAACCCACGGCCCATACATCTCAGCCACAGTGGTCCACACATCCTCAGGCCCAGCTGGTGAAGGCTGGTGTTCATCCTCAGACTTCTCATAAATCCCTGGCAGTGGTTGCAAGCACAGACCTTGGCTTAAAGATGTGCCTTTTAAGAATTGAAACATGTTCAAGTTTAAGCAGCTGCTTTATGAGGTTATATTTTCAGACAGCTTAGGCTAATTACTGGTTGATCATAAAAAAAAAAAAAAAATCACCTAAGGAGCTTGTTAAATTTGCAGATGTTGCTGGGTCTCATCCCAAAGGAGGGTCCTGGGGATAAGTATTTCTAATATGTTTACTGGGATATTTTGTAATATACTTCTAAGTGTCTAGAAAATGATATAGAAAGTTAAAGCAAAAAGTGTATTTTTCTGAATTCTAGTTCCCACTTCTTAAAAAAAATTAGAATGGGGACAAAAGAAAGTTTGGGAAACTAAAATTATCATGTTGTCTGAAAAGTCATGATGCATTTTTGCATGGAAAAACAGAAAACTACATCATGACTTTTCCAACAACCCAATAAATGTTATAAAACATCAGTTGGAAGGAACCTAAGAGAACAAATACTTCAGTCTGACCTTTTTAGAGTCAGGAGCTGTGTTCTGACAGATGAGGGGTCTGGCATAGGTTATCCAACCACAAAATGCCAGGACAGGAAGGAGGCCATGCCTCTCAGTCTCTTATTCATGACATCAAGGCTAAAAGATTTCATTAGACAGTTAATTTTCATTTGAATTAAAATAAGGTCCTCTTAATTTTCTAAGATTGCATATGCACTGGACAGTTCATTGTGCTTTGCACTTTCAAAGACACCCAGACACAACACCCATAGAGTTATCACTTCACTTGGCTGGGGTGACTTGTTCTCTCCTTCCCCAAACCCTCCTTTTCCCAAAACCTCTTCCACCCCCATCTCACCAACTGGTTGTCCTTCTGGGTTTCTTTTGAACTTGGTCCCAACCTCATGCTCTTTCCCCAAACCCCAATCCAAGAAGATTCTCTCTGTGGAATTTGCAACCTCAGTCTATTACCAGGACTGAACTTGGGGCATTTTACATACCAGGCAAGACTGAAGAGTGGGGCACTATTGGAGTCCAGGAGACGCTAAGGAAACACTGATTTTCAAACAGGGACACAGTCACAGTATTCTCTCCTAGGCTGTAGGGATTCCTTGGTGTAAGGGAGAGAGAGGTTGAGGCTGTCATGGGCTGATTTACCAACAAGGCCCTCTAATGCCTCTCTCCACCCCCACCACCTTGATCAGGAGAGCAGATCATGGAGATTCCGCCTTTTTGAATAGTTACTGTACGTTGTCCCCTAGGCTGGTCAATTTCAATACTATTTTCAACTATTTTATATACTATTTCCAGTTCTCACAACACATCATAAGAAGGCCGAGATAATGGGATTCAGAAAGGGTAAGTAACTTGTCCCTGCTCTCACAGTTTGTAAGAGCTGGAGCCAAGACTATGAGGACAAAGCTTAGGCTCATTCCGCAGAACCAGGCTTCCATCAACCTGCAAATGGTAAGGCACACTGTTCAGCCCTTGCACATGTCCTCTTAAAACATGTTTGGTTCCATGTCCTTCATGACCCAAATTTAGAAATTTGGTCCTTGATGACATCCATTGTCTCATGATTGCACAACTCCCAAACCATAAAGAATGAGAGAAGACCATGCATATTCCTCTCAGTTACATCAGTACTTTGTGGTTACCTGGGAACAAGGCAATGATGAAAGGGCTAGGACTTCCTGGATTCACAGACCCTCTCTTCTTGAGAGGGGAGAAGGCTTTCAGAAACACCAAAGACTGATCCTGATGACTGCTCTTGCTTTGAGTCTGCATGTCAGCCAATATTCCAGATACTTTTCGAGCACAATCTTACTGAATCATCATGGCATCCCTACTGTTCTGGTCCCCAATTTCAAACAATCATGAGACTCAGGGAGCTTTTTGTCTTTGTTTTTGTTTTTGGAGAGATTTTTGCTATAGGGCACATGCACTTGCCAGAGAGACAGAAACTGAGAAATCACTCCCCGGGGGATGGTCACACTGAAATTCCATGGTGAGTTTCAAGCCACTAGGTCGGGGACTTGAACCATGGTTGACTACGTAGAAGTCCAGCAATGCAACCATTATGCCATTTGCTGGTCCCAAGCCTAAGAAAGTTTTAAAATGCACTAAAGTTAATAAAGCTGCTAAATATCAGAGTCAGAATTCAAATCAGATATGTCTGAAATCAAACCCCATGCACATGACCCCTGCACTAGGCCTCCACAACTTTCCTTGAAGAGTCAATATAGTTTGCCTGTTGCAGCAGATATTTCTTGAGCACCTACTCTGAGGCAGGCTTTGCAAAACCTTGGAGATAAAATAATGGATAACACATTAATTTTGCCATCTGGGAATCCGCTACAGTGGTGGAACATACAAAGCCAATTAAATGTAGCGTGCCATCTGCTACATGCAGATTAGACTCAACCGGCTGTGGAAGCTAGGAGGCAGGGGGGAGTCGTTCTTTTTACCCAAGGGTGACATGTAAGCAGAATAAGAGAGCCACACTGGAGCTCCACAGGTAGGGGCACAGCTTGGGCAGGTACAGCACCATGCTTCCCCTCACCACCCACTGGTTGGCCTTCTGGGTCTCCTGCTGGTTGGTTTCCTGCTGTTTTCTCTGCATCATGTGGATACAGACACGCATATGATATTGTCCATCCTCTAGGCGCTCATGGTTCCTGGCACATGCTTTATAGAAACTTCAACGACTGGCCCATTTAGGAGAGGCACAAACCAAGGCCCATTCTGAGATGGCTACTGAACTTCAGCTGTGAAATACTGCTTTCAGTGACTAAAAATGAAGACTTTGTACTGAGACTTCTCCCTCCAGATTCATTTCTAGATTGGTAGGGCAACCTCTGTATCCTTCTCTCCATCTCTCTCTGACTCTCTGTATCTCCCTGTATCTCTTAATTATTATTTTCTTAAAAACTATTTTTTAAGGCAAATTATTCTCTGGGCTCTCAAGCCCCTCCTTTAACTTGCTAATATGTACCTTTCACCCCTCCCATTTAGGAGAGGCAAAAACCAAGGCCCATTCTGAAAGACTACTGAACTTCAGCTGTGCTATCTTTATTTCTTGCTTTTTAAAATTAAAATGCAATTTTTTATTGTCTTTTTTCTTTCTTTCCTAATTTAAAAAATTTTATCTTCTTTCCTCTTCTTATTTTTTCTTTTTCTTTTTCTTTTAACTTCAATCCTTGGTGGCTCAGCCTCCATGCATTGAGTGTCTATACAGGTCTAAGTAAACAGTATCTAAACATCTGATTACTATTAGGGTCAGAATATTTCTCAGTTCCCACAGAATCTGACACACAAAGAGTGAAAAACAGAATGGAAGAGAGATTGCAGATCACCTCCTCCAGCACACCTCTGAATGCTCACACTGAACTTCAAGATATAGGAAGAAATGCACAACCCATCAGATGACCAAGAGACAAGAAATAAAAGAAAGGGGCACAAGAAATATAAGAAAGCAATAAAATACCTCTCCTCCAAGGGAAAAAAAAAATAACTCCCCTGTATCAACAGAGGATACAATGGAACTCAAGGAAATGTCAGATAAATAATTTAGAATATTCATAGTGACAAAGCTAACACAGATGCAAGAGAAGGGAGACAGTGAACTCCAGAAGACAAAAAGAGCCAACAATTTTCAGGAGGTGAGGAAGTTCTTGCACGATCTGAAAGAGGAGATACACACCATAAAAAAGGAATCAAACAGAGCTCTTAGAGATGAAGGCAGTAATACAGGAAATCAAAACCTCCTTGAAAGTATTAAAAGTAGACCAGATCATACAGAGGACTGACTCAGATATGGAAGACAGAATCACTGGCCTAGAAAAATTCACCACGAAGACTGAGAAAATAGCCCAAAAAATGAGAATAATATATGATAAATACTAGATGTCATTAAACATCCAAACATCTGGATAATTGGTATCCCAGAAGGTGAAGAGACTAATAGGGGCATTGATAATCTATTTCATGAACTCCTGGAAGAATACTTTCCAAACCTAGAAAGGTATTCAAAGATCCAGTCTCAAGAAATACAAAGAACCCCAAATAGAATCAACCCAAGAAAATCTTCTCCAAGACACATTATAACCAGATTGACCAAAACCACAGACAAAAACAAGATACTGAGATTGGCAAGAGAGAGATATCAAATTACCTACAGAGGATATCCCATCAGGCTAACAGTAGACCTCTCACTGGAAACAATTTGAGCAAGGAAAGAATGGGAAAATGTATTCAAGTGTTAAGGGGAAAACAGTTTCAACCAGGAATACTACACCCAGCAAGATTCTCCTTCATATGGGAAGAAAAGCGAAGAACATTCTCAGATAAACAAAATCTGACAGAATTTACCAACACCAGACAAGCTCTCCAAGAAGTTTTGAAGGGAGTGCTATACCAGAAAAACTAAATACAGTCACAGAAATAAGAGTTAAAAAACAACCAAGAAAATGGCCAACTTAATGGTAGGGACAAGTCTAGAGTTGAATAATATGTTCTGGAATTTAAATGGGAAGATTGGCCCACAACAGAAGATAGATTAAGTACACAATCCTGAACTGGTGAAATAGAATCTTATGACTTTTGACTGAAACATTATTGATTTTCTTCTATGCTTTGTTTTCCAGATTTAAGGATTTTTGTCTTGTCTTGAGCTACCGATAGGTCCATGCATCTACTATTTAAGCAAATTCCTAACCTGTTTTCTGGCTTTAATATTTAAACAAAGCTCTCTTAGCATTTTTAAAATTTTGATTTATTAAAGCTAAAATGGCTATTCTTAAAGTTAAAAAATGCTAAAAAATACCTATTTAATGACAGCAGTAAAATATATAGCATCAGCTAGGTGCTACTTTATAGTATATTCATTCTATTCAGAGCTTCATGCCTGAAATCAGACACGTGTTCACAGTATGTATATATCAGCTGAACTTGCTATTGAAAGCAGTTAGATTAAGATATTTTGTGAATCATGGGACCAGCAGTTAGCGTAATGGCTACGTCCCTGGACTCCCCTGTTGTCGACTGCAGTTCAAGTCCCGGACCAGGTGGCTTAAACTCACGCCAGGCGCATGCGCGTGCGTGCCCAAGATCTCAAGAGGAGAATGGAGGAGAAGGGATTGCGGTGTGACCAGCCCCCCCGGGGGGTAATTTCTCGCTTTCTGTCTCTCTGTCTCTCTGTCTTTCTAAAAAGCACATGCGCCCTATAGCAGAAAACTTCTCCAAAAAAAGAGAAGATATTCTGTGAATCAATAAAATGTGGGAGGAAAAAAGGAATGAAGAACAACTAATGACATCAGAGACAGTGTGGGAGGAGGGTGGGAAATGAAGGAGGGTGAGAAATAGGGGGAAAATATACATACATATTTATTAAACAAGAAATGGAAAATTATTTGCCGATGATAACTTATATGATTAAGCCACTGTGCAGTGTATTCTGGGTAGGAATACATGTGAATCAATGTAAATAAATAAATAAATAAATAAATGGGAAAAAAAGACACTTGAACAAGTGGAGCGAATGACTGCAGTGTGTGTGTGAGAGAGAGACTGCACGTACATTGCAGGGAAAGGAATGGATGTGAATGATGAGGCCAGAAAAAGCACGAGAGAACTGAGAGTCTAATTTGGACAGCTTTGAGTGTCAAAATCAAAAGTTGGCATTTTACCTAGTAGACAATAGAGTTCTGTCATTTTTAAAAGTGGAGAATCAACATCATCCCTGTCAACGCTTTAGGTTAGGAAGATGAGTCTGGAAGAGTTCCTCTATCTCACCATCTTCACCCTCTCTTCCCCTCTGATCCTCTCCCTGAAACTTGCCAGCCCTGACCTGGGCCCAGGACGCCCTGCACAACCCCCAGTGCCTATCCCTGGCAGCACCACTTTTTCTTCAGCTCCTCAGCTCCACGTCTGTGCTGCTGGTCGGCTCTAGACTGTTTCTCCGCTGGCCAACTGCAGACCTCTACTAACTGGTTTCTGTTGCAAAGTAAATTATGTCTGCTGAAACGCTATGCTGAAAAGCCACACCCTACCAGGGGTGCTTTCTCTCTCACTC
Source organism: Tupaia belangeri chinensis (assembly GCF_000334495.1). Taxonomy (NCBI): domain Eukaryota; kingdom Metazoa; phylum Chordata; class Mammalia; order Scandentia; family Tupaiidae; genus Tupaia; species Tupaia belangeri. Next base: position 7,945,637 of record NW_006159692.1, read on the forward strand.
TCATAAGTACATGTACACTCTGACAATAAAACACATGAAAAACAGGGACCAGCAGGTGGCATGTTGATTAAGGCACTGGACTCCCAAAGCCTAACCACAGTTTGAGTCCTAGACCTAGTGACTTGCTTTCTCACTTTCCCTTTCTCTCTCTCTCTGTCTCTGTCTAGCCAAATTAAAAAAATAATAATAAATCATTCTAAAAATAATATAAAAATATATACAGACTGATAAAATTTGGAATTCTTGTCAGAATAGGGAGGAAACAGAAGATGCAGGACTGGTAAACATGCCTGCAGGTTATCATTTAGCAAACAGAACAATAGTAAAAGTTATGTACTTGTGAATGTGACTGTGCAAACAGTGTCTCTGAAGATGTGATCGAGTTAGAACGAGGTCAGATTGAATAAGACTCCGAATCCACCATGACTAGTACGCTGACATGAATAAGAGAGGAGACACAGACACAGACACACGGGGGACACATATGTCAACAGGCAGAGACTGAGCCACGTGTCTCCAGACTAGGAAACACCAAGCATGGCCGCCGACGCCAGAAGCTAGGAGAAAGGCATGGGACAGGCTTTCCCTGGAGCCTTCCCAAAGAACATGGCACTGCTGCCATTTTGATGTAGGAATTTAGCCTCCGTGCCTGTGAGAGATGGAACTTCATTTCTGCTCCCCCTCTCCAGCCTCCATGCAATAATCACAGGCGTTTTCTAAATTGCACATTTGCTCTTGTTATTTCTCATTTGAGTGTGTTAGTAGCTCGCCATCGATTGCCTACTGCAGGTTAAAATGCAAACACCCTCACCCCGTCAACCGGCCCACCTTCCTTTCTAAGCTGTGCTCCAAGTGCACGTGGAGAATTTGGAAGTTCTCTTTGTGTGGCCAAAATGCCTGCCTTCCATTTTTCTGTTGCCTCCATCTCATCATTACCTTATCTGCAAAGTGGCCTGCAGCCTGTCCCTGTTGCATCCCTCACATATCTGTGTATACTTGGCAATCACACAAAATCAGTTTTAACCTCATTCTCCCAGTCAGTAACACTGAACTTCCTAAAGGTAGTAACAGACCATTTTATATCCTGATCCACAGAGCCTGTCACTGTGTCTGGAGTAGAGGAAGGGAAGAACAATTGATAAATGGTGAATAAATACATGAATGAGTACACGGATTTAGGGAAAACCAAGTTTTGCATTGCCCATCACTGTGCACAGGAAAGCACAAGAGGGTTTGTTATTAGAGGGAAGCACAACTTCCACTCCTCTGTGTATTACTGGGCAGCTCAGACCAAGTTACTTAGCTTCTCTGAGATTCATCCACTACCAAAGAAAAGATTCATAAATTATGTCATAGAATTACCAGGAAAACGGAGCAGGATGGTGCAGGTGAGTGAGAGGCTGGTGTGATGCCCGGAGTATGCTCCAGGGTTGTCTCTTCCCGTCCCCAGTCAAATCGACATGTTCACTCTGTAGCCGTGGATTAGGGCAGCCTGAGTCTGAAACTTTATAAAAGCTGAACAGAAATTGCCCTTTGCTTTTTCTCTACCAAGACATGCACAGGAATGACCTCTGCAGTGGAAACTACCCTAATTACTTGTACAGAACAATAGCAAACGCCACGAGGCGGTCCATTTAAACACTGGAGGAGCGATTAATCACAGAACATTGGACTATTGCTTTTGGTCCTGAACTCAGTTTGCCTTCTATACAGGAAATGAAATGCAGTAATTACGGCAGTCACTTGAGACTCCAGAGTGCTGGCTTCAATTCCCCAGCCCTTCATCATTGCATTTGGGCTATGTCTAGATGACGCCAAAACATCTGGCTAAAAAGTGAAAAATGCCATCCATTTTTCAACTGATGACTCCATGAATATCCTACCTTTTCTCTTTTTATTGTGGACAAATACCCCTAATACTTACTACTTGACTGTTTTAAGTGTTCAGTTTGATAGGGTTAAGTATATTCACGTGGTTTGGAAGCTATCATGCCCCCCTGCCCCATTTCAGAACTTTTCATCATCCCCAACATAAACTCTGAACCCGTTAAATAACTCTCCATTCCTCCTACGCCAGCCCCAACCACCACCATCCTACTTTCTGTCTCTGAATCTGACTGCACTAGGCACCTTGTAAATGGAATCATGTAGTGCTTGCTTTTGTGACTGGTTTATTTCCTTCAGTGTCATGTCTTCAAGCTTCACCCATTTGTAGCATGTGTTAGAGTCTCCTCCCACACACACCACACCAAATCAATCAAATCAACGACTGTCTCTTATTGTTATCTTTAGAATATCACATAGTGGTCTTAGAAATCATGTGTCTTTGTTTCCGTAGCTGGTTAACTCTTTGATCATACTCA
>NW_006159692.1:7948013-7992415 GCF_000334495.1 Tupaia belangeri chinensis
TGCTGAACTGTTCCCTCTGCAGAGACATAGGTATCATCCAAGCATTTTCTTATATTTCTGTTTTTAACGGTTGTGGCTTATTGACTCAAACCAGCTGAATTTGGAACAAGTTCAATGTCATTTCCCTTCAAGGATCAACTCATCTCTCTGGGCCTAAGATACTGAACAAGCAACACCTAGTTTCTTCCGAATCCTCCAAATATATTTTTCTCCCACGAAATTTCAGATTTCAACAAGGGACTCATTCTCAAATAATGATGTTGATGGGGAAATGAGCATACGTAGACCTCATCCTTTAACAGAAGCCCAGTGTCACACCACCAATCACAGCCTGTACATGACTGCAGTGTGCCAACCGTGGTCGGTTCCTCTCTATTTCCTCACTGTTCGTCGACCTGGCTTCTCTTCTTTTTCCTTCCAATGAGACAGAGCTCTACATTGATGTGATTGAAGTTCCTCCACACAGTTCCCCTTGGGCCCTTCACAATAACTGTGTGTCCTTTCATAGCAATGTTGACATTTTCTGGAATGTCAGTTGTCTGATTGCTGAGAATGGCCTTCATTCCCACAGTAGATGTAGTGAAGCCAGAATTCCCGTCCTTTTTAAAGGTGAATAATATTCCTCTGTATGTATACATTGCATTTTATTTATCCATCATTTGCAGATGGACATTTGGATTGTTTCTGCCTTTTGGTGATTGTGACCAGTGGTGTCATGTATGCAACTAGCCAAACATTGTTCAAGTCCTTGCATTCAGTTATTTTGGACACATACCCAGAAGTGGGATTGCTGGAACATATGGTAATTCTCTTTCTAAAAAATATTTGCTAGAGAGCAAATGTGCTCACCAGAAAGACAGAGAGAGGGAGAGAGCATGCAAGTGAGGAGGAGAAAGCATCCCCAATGGGGAATGGTCATGCCACAATTCCTTCTCCATTTCTCCTTCCTGTTGGGATTTGGGACACACATGCACATGTGCCCAGCATGGTTTTCAAGCCTCTGGGGCTGCGATTCACACCACATGGCTGGCAGTATGGAATCCAGTTCCCTTAACCAATAGGCCATAATTTTGTTTCTAATTTTTAATTTTTCTGAAAAGACACCACACTGTTTTCCACGGCAGTTGTACCATTTTACACCCTTACAGCAATACACAAGTGTTTTTTTTTTCCCCCACATCCTTAGTGACCCTCGTTTTTGTTTTTTGATAAAAGCTACATGAAGAAGTGAGAAGGAGTGAATGAATGGGTGTTAAATTCACCTCTTTATGTGTTGCAAGAGTTTACAGTCACGTTTTCACATGAGTTTTTCTTTATTCTTTCCATTTCCTCCCCATCACATGAGTAGTCCATCCTGGGTGCTCTGACTGTGGATTTTTACAAGTTTTAGACTTTCACATTTCTGACTAGTTCACTCTGAACATTTCAGCAGCCCACGTGGACATTTGCAGGACAGCACAATCAGAAGCCGAGCAGGAGGAGGCAGTAAGGCATGAGACGCCAGGATGAAGAGAACTGCGCCCACGTAGGAGGGAGAGAGCTCGGCGCCCCTGCATCCAGGGGTCTGGCCAAATTCCCACCGCCGCTCTGTTACTGCTGCACTGGCCATGGTTGCTCGCTCACAGCCTTTCCTTGCCAAGGGGACTGCTCACTTTTTGAGGACATGAATGGCCACTTCCCTATCTGTCTCAGCCAAAACCTACTCATAGTAAATGCGCAGCAACTTTTTTCCCAAAAAACTTTATTTAACTGAATAAGTGATTAACAGTTTTCTACTGATAGGAGAAGCAGTAAGAAAACTAAAATTTCTTGTCAAAGTAATGCTCTCTGTGAAAGATTTGCAAAGTCTCTTATAATTTTAGTTGATATGATTTTATTGATAGTAATGGGCTTGATCTCCCAGAGTCCTGAAAATTTCCCCAAGACTGTTTTAAATGTTGATTTGAATCTAAGCACCTAATTCCGGCTCTCTGCCTGGAGCTGTGGCTCCAGAGGCCACAACGTGCTGGCTGCTGGCTAAAGCTGCAGGTCAGTGATGGATGGAGCTGCTGGTGGTCAGCGTTTGGGTTGCCCAACTCCCCACTCTTGCCCGTAGTTTGCATTTGGGCCCACTTTTGTTAGTCTTCCAGGCAGTATCCGAGACAAAAAGGCCAAGCGCATCTTCTGTCATCCAAGCATGCTCTTCACCTTTGTGTTTGCCCCCTTTCTCACCAAGAGCAGGAGCTCCGGTGACAGCGGCCAATCCTGACCGGTTACCAGCATCTCAGACTGAGCGCTTTTTTATTCTCTTTAAGTTTATTTACTTATTTCTTCCATGAGTGAGAAAGAGAGAGAGAGAGAAAACTCCCAACAGAGTCTTACCTGGGCAGTCTCCCCCCCCAGGCCCAGCTGGCTCCAATTATGGGCATGTGTGTAAGTCTGGCTTACACAGAGAGGTCTCAGGACAGGAACCTGGAACTTTCCTGTGGGTCAGCCTTGCAGAGGGCTGTGTTTACTGCTGCTTCATAGTAAGGCCTTAGGCTGAGTTCTTACTTCTGGTGTTGAGACATTTTGCATGTCTTTCACATTTCTTGGGGGCCGCCCTGTTTGAAATAGTGCTGCTGCCATTGTTCTGGTCCCCACAGCCCTTCAAGGGTACATTTTTCTTTATGGCATGTCTCGCCCTCTGACATTCTGTGGACTTTCTTCTTTACTTACTGTCCTTTTGCTCCCCAGAGCCTAAGGTCTTTGTTGTATCTGCTGCTTAATCTCCAGTGCCTACAGCAGTGCCTGGCATGGAATGACCCCTTGATAAATGTTTGTTGAATGAATACATGAGTAGGTTCTTGTGAGAAACCCTACCTTGGCTCAACATCAGCTTCAATAGAGTCAGGGAGTGTCTGAGAGGCATCTGGATGGTTGGGCTGAGAGGTTCTCCTGGCCTCTGCTGGCCAGGCTTATCATGCATGGGGGCCAGGGGAGAATGTGCGAGGTGTAAGGGGGACTAGTAGGGATCTACAGTCAGGGAGGCACAGGGGACCACGATGGCCAGAAGCCTTGCCAGATGGGACTCTCCTTGTGACAGTAGGCAGGACCACCAGTGCCTCAGCATGCTTGCCACACAAGGGAGCCAACCTCACAGCCAGCAGGGTGGGCTTCCCTGATCCAGGACTTTCATTCACACACAGACCAGCATCTACGGGAAGAGGGAAGGAGGCACGATTTCATGGAGAGCTGCACTGGAAGTGACTGTTTATCAGAGACCGAGCCAGAAGCAGCAGACTGTGAGCTGTTTACCAGGAAGCTGCAGCTGCCTTTCCTAGCTCCCTCACTCCTCTCTCCAGCTGACAGGGTTCATGTAGAAGAGTAAAGCAGTTGTAGGAAAATTTAAACAGACAAACAGCATGTTCTCTGCACTTTCGAGCACCAGTATTAAATGTGACCCGATTATTACCCTTGAGCCTGATACAAACTTGAGGAGAGCCCTCATCAGAGATGCCAGGAAGCCAGGCAGCCTGCAGTGTTTTTCTCCAAGCTTCTGTTAGATGGGGTTGGTCCTGTCCAACTAGCCACGAGCATGAGTTTGTAGCTGCTCCTCCAGACGTTGGAGCTTTCCCTAGTGGACACTGCTGGTAATGAACGCAAGTATTTCCTGCCCAGTGACAAATGCGTTCTTCTCTGGAACTTTGCACAGACACCCCAGGACTTGAGGAGAATCCCACTGGGGACTCTGGAATTGAGGGGTAACCCTTAGCATGTTTTGCTGTCCTCCAGGTGGAGGGACTGACGACTGATGGGAGGGAACCTGAGCCATCTGGAGCCTTTGCCAACTTCCTAGAGCAGGAAAGATTCTAGTTCAGTAAGTGAATGAGCTTAAGCAATCAATGACTCATCAATGCAGATTTTGAATTTCCATGTAAAAGGCCCAGGTAAAGGATTAACAGGGTGACTCTGACATTTTCTACCAGAACTAACAGATGCTCACAGAGCAGTGGTTCTTAGCTGGGGCAGTGAATTCTGCTCTGCCACAGGGACATTCTGGGGTCTGGTGATACTTTGGGTGTCACAGTTGGGGCTGATATTAGTACCCAGTGTGCTGGAACCAGGAAGATCAGCATCCTTCAGCACTCGGCACATCCCCCACAGCCAAGAACAACCCAGCTTGCTCACACTGCTGGGCTCCACCCAGCCGCAGAGCCTGAGAACATTTGCCTGGCCCTCCGGAGCCTGTTATTTCAACGGCATCTCACAAGCATCCAGTGAGGTAAGACGGGGGACGTAATCACACCCATCTTCTAGAGGCTCAGAGAGGCCAAGTGATCTTCCCAGGCCACCATGGAGTGAAGGGCAGGGGGAGCTGCTCTCTCCATGACTGGGTTCCCTTAGTATCTCCTTGCCAGGTATGCGTACGTTTTTATTCATTATCTGTTTGTTTTGAGAAGTAGGGATAACATTTACATTTGTTGAGAGACTACATGTAAGTTACAGTCTCATAAAGAAGCAGCCGACCAGCAAGGTAGCATGTGAAACACCTAGTATGCCATACAGTGACAAAGGCACCAGAAGGCTGGGGAGGGAGTGGAGTTGAACTGAGTTGAAGATGTAGACGAAGTGGCCAGAAAAGGCATCAGCAAGGTGACAGGCGAATGGAGACTGAGGGAAGTGAAGAGGCCAGGCACGTGACCATCTGGGGACGAGGTTCTCGTGAGAGTGTGGCATGTGCAAAGACCCTGAGGTAGGCAGGCCTGCATGCTCAGTGGGTCCATGCTGACCGAGTGCACAGAGTGGAGAGAGCAGATGCAGCCACAGAAGTGAGTGGGGGAAAGGTGGGGTGGGGATGAATCCTGGGTACCTGAAGCTCATCTGAAAGACCATGACTTTCATCAGAGATGTAGAGAGCCATTGCAGATACTGAGCAGAGGAGGATCTTTGAGTTTTAACTGTATCCATGTCTGCTGTGTGGGGAACAGACTGAAAGAAAGAGGCAATGAATTTGTTCACTTCATATCTGTCAGTGGTCCCAATTTCTTCTATTTCTTTTTTTAAGAAGTCTCTTGATAATGTAAGCTAGGAGGAAAAATATCATTGTACAGGACCATCAGAGAGAGGCCAAACAATGGAGTTTGTTGGTGAAGAGAGAACCAGAAGAATGGCTGTATGGAGGGGGATGCAGGCAGAAAGCCCATGCTGGTCAAGGCTCCCCTGCCATGTCGTGGGTTGGTGGCCCCAGTAGTGCTCATAGAACCCATGGTCTTGGTGCACACAAGACTGCCCAGAGTGGACAGAGGCTATACCATGGGAGGGTGACATCATTTCCTCTAGGGTTGACTAGTCTTCTTGAGAAAAATCAGAAAATGATTCTGATGATTAGTTTTTATTAAATGATTAGTTTTCATTTTATTGTGGTTTGTCTGTCATTACTTTACATGTCCTAGTCAAAAGTTCCCAGCCTGCTTGTGTTATGCTATAAGCTCCTGGACTTGGGGGTTCTCAGGAACTAAGACTAAACCTTCCATTATCTAGTACAAACACTTGTTAAGAAAGCCACCTCACCATCTTAAGGGGGCCATGTGGTTGAACAAAGTCTAGTAAATCATTCCCAAGTCTTTTGGGATGAGGAGTTCTGATTTCTTTCTTACCGTGAAGAGAGAGCTGAGGGTCTGAGCCTTGAAAACTCTCAGAAACTCGGACTGGGGAGCCTCCCTGTGCTCTCTTCTGAGTCTCTGGGGCACGTTAGCAAGTTGAAGACGTAGATGGCGCTCACTGCCTGAGAACCCCTGTGACCTGCCACGGGAGTCATGTGCAGTCAATGCACTGTAAAATCTAAGACAGGTCCAGCCACAATAGTGCATGCTGGTTGATGCTGCCACTCAGCAGACTGAGGCCTTATGGGAGGCCTGGGTTCAATTCCCAGCCCATCTGAAAAAGTTAGGCATAGTGGTGCGTGCCTGCAGTCCTAGTTGTGAAGGAAGTTGAGGCAGGAGGAGCTTCCAAAATGTTTCCAAAGACATATTTTCCTTTGGTTCTCATTTTAATCTCATGAGATCGGCAAGCAGACATAGCCAGATGAATTCAAAGGATCAGGTGGTTTCAAACCAGTTTAGGTTGATTAAGAACCATCACCATGTGGTTTTTGTCCTCTGCAGCAAATTTATCTTTTCATTGCTTGGTTTTAGCTGGTGTATGAAAAGAAAGCTTATTGGCAATGCTCGTGGGTAGGCCTCAAACTGCAGCTTCATGACTTCCTGAGACCCTGTGCTCCAGGTCCCTGTGTGGGTCTCTCATCAGCTCAGAGTGACCAACTCTTTCTGTGAAGGAAACAGACAGCTCTTCTATTCTAAATATTTAACCCATAAAATCTTTTGTTTCCCTCTGTTGTTTTATTGTGTGGTGTGTGCACACCTTCTGAATGGAAGTCCCCAAATCTAATCTCATTCTTGCCTTGTCCCCACCCCAGGGCACCTGTGGGAAGCAGTCCTGGTGAGTTAATTCCCCAGAACACTGCCTGGGCTTGCTGTCCCCCATTCAGACACAGGGTTTCCACCATCTCCTAAGGAGATTTGGCTCCAGTTCATCATCTTTGACATTTACGGCAGGAAGACGGGGCTGCTGGGAATCCTGGGGTGGGCAGTAGAGCAGCTGACTTGCAAGAAAGACTTCCAGGGCAAATAGCAAAGTCCCATGCAACTCAATACCCAGAAGGTATCCAAGGATCAATAAAGCAGTGATGGCAGCTAATCTCTGTAGAAGGGCCAAGCATACCTGAGGCTGCTGGGCAGTGTTTACAGAGCCATTCCTCTGCCAGTGATTTATGGCAGCCTCTGTGCATGAGAGCCACTGAGGCTGAGTGCGTGGCTCTCAGGAACAGTAATGACTGGCCCTGGGGAAGCAGGGACAGGGCCAGCCTTGTCTGTCCACTCTGATCCTCTTCACCTCCTTTCTTCCTCCTTCCCCTATGTCTTTCATTATTTTTAAGTAACAGCCTTAGTGAGATATAATTCACTTACTGTACAATTCACCTATTTAAAGTATACAATTCCATGGTTTTTGGTATACTCAGATTTGTGCAACCATCACTGCAATTTTAGGACATTTCATCACCCCCTGAAAAGCCTCTTGCACATTAGCAGTCACTACCTTTCCCCAATCCTCTCTTCATCCCTAGACAACCACTTTCTGTCTCTATGGATTAACCTACTGTGAGTAGTTCATATAAATGAAATCATACCTATGTGGAGTATTAACATTTGGTATGTTTTTGAGTTTCATCTATGTTGCAGCATATCAGTATTTTATTCTGTCTGAGCCAGCAATTATACTCTTTGGCAATACCCCAAAGAAATAAAAATATATGATCACATTAACACTTGCGCACAAGTGCTCATAGCAGCATTATTCAGAATAGCCAAAACATAGGAACAAGCATTCATTAAGACATGAATGGATACACAAAATGTGGCCTATCTGTACGATTCTGCCATGCAGAGAATGCAGTGCTGCTGTACACTACAACACAGACAGACCTGGAAGACACGCAAAGCAAAAGAAATCAGTCATAGAAGACCACGTATTGTGTGATTCCATTTCTGTGTAATGTCTAGAAAAGGCAAAGCTGTATAGATGGACAGTCAACCAGTGATTTCTGGGCTAGAGGGAAAGTGGTGAGGGCCGGTGACTCTCAGTGGGTGCAGGATTTCTTTTTGAGGTGATGAGACTCTTCTGCAATTACATAGTGGCAGTGGTCGCACAATCTGGTGACTGTGTTGAAAATCACTAAACTGTGCACCTTAACTGGGTGGATGTTATAGTATGCATTATATCTCATTATTTCTCTTACAGAAAATAACATCATTCTGTGTGTAATGTACTTGTAATGTGCCTTTTTATGATAGAATACATAGAAATGATTCTCCAAATCATCAAGTTCTCTTTCTTCATTGCTTTTAGCAGTTGCATAGTATTTAATCACATTTCTAGCTGAAATGTGTATCTGTTACTCTTGGACCACCCATCCCTGGCACAGTACACTGGAGATGCTCAGTAAATGCCAGAGGAGTGAATGTATAGAGCTGTGTGGCCAGACTGAAGGTTGCAATGTCTGGTGAGTCCCTTTGCCAGGCAAATATCTCAGCAAAGAATTTTAAAAGTATAGGAAGGGAAAAATAGAGACTGACAAGAACAAGGAGAGCTCTTGGTCCAGATTATACAAACCTATTTACTCATGCTTCTCTCCACTGAGAACAGCAGTAGAAGTGGAAGGAACTCAATAGAAAACCAAACACAGTTCTGAAAGTTGCTGAGAAGATGGTGAATGGCTTGAGATCATAGGGCTAGAGGAAGAACACACAGACAGGATGTCTGAGATACCCCAACTATACAGAGGAAGGAGACCCAGACTTGGTGTTCCCAGCCCTTACCCAGTGGCAAAAGGCACCCAGGTAGACTCTTTCCTCTTCAGAGTGAGAGAGAGCTCCCATGACTATATGACTGATCAGGGGATCAGCTGGGGACTCCACAGCCAATAAATAGTAAGGCAAAAGCTCTCTTCCCCTCCAGGCCTGGAACTTTCCTCTCTACCAAGAGGCTTCCTGGACCCGTGGTACGAGCAAAAGGGTCCTCCCTGCAGAAGCTGGCTTAACTTGGGAGGCCTCTTTGTCCACAGGAGCTAAGACTCTCTTCTTCCATGAGAGACACCAGGGCAGACAGGGGTCACTGCCCGCCAACACAATGAGCATCTGGCCAGAGAAGCTACTTGTTCCCTTAGGCCTGAAACTCCCCTACTACCAAGGGACACATGGTGTCCTGCTTGGAAAAACCTTTCCTACCTCTCAGACAGCATTAACAGGGCCGAGAGGTGCTGGATGAACAAGCAGAGCAAAATAACATGGAAAGAGCCCTGAAAATTGAGCTGTCATTGGAACCACAGACCACAAAATAGGCTGGCATACATGTACAAAAACTAAACAGGATGACATCCTGGTAAAGAAAAGATTTTACTAGGCTCCAGGGTCTCCTAACATCATCATCAACCCACTACTCTGTGGACAACCCAAATACTGCACGGTCTTGTGAGCTCTGGGAGCACAAGGGCTCTGCTATTTGTTGTATCTTTGACATGTTGATTCATTATTCTTTTAGATGGCAAAGTGCTATCCGTGCATTGTGGAAAATAAAGAATAATAAAGAAGAAACAGTAAGTTCCCTGTTATCTCACCACTCAAGAGAATGTATGTGTACAGACCTGTAGGAATGAATGCTTATGTGAGTGTGTGTGTCTGTATTATTCACATATCCCTCTAGTCTTCATATCTTTGCATGTAGAAAGTTTTTATCTTTCAGAAAATAGCATCATTCTTTTGTAACATACTTGTAATGTGCCTTTTTCTGATACGATACATAGAAATGATTCTCCAAATTATCAAGTTCTCTTTCTTCATCACTTTTAGCAGTTCCATGGTATTTAATCACGTTTCTGTTGAGATGTGTATCTGTTACTCTTGAACCACCCATCCCTGGCACAGTACACTGGAGATGCTCAGTAAATGCTGTAGGAGTGAATGAACAGAGCTGCGTGGCCAAACCGAAGGTCACAATGTCTGGTGAGACTCTTTGCTGGATGAATCAGTTGCCCCAACCTGCCTGATAGAGGAAGAAAGCTTTGTGGGAAATCAGCGGGATCATGGCTCCCATGTTAACGGTTCTTCAGTGTTTTTGAGTTGGGCTCAGCCATGGTCCTCCAGATGCAACCACAAGGCAAGGCCTACTTCTGGCCCACCCTGAGAAAGTTTGCGGTGAGGCCTCTTCTAATTCCGGTTTCCCATCTCGACTCCTTCTTGCATCTCCAGGTCACCATGCATTTGCTTGTGCTATTTTTCAATTAGAACCATCCACTCACTCTGCATTTCCTACCAGCAAACCGCAGCTGGACAGGAAGGCCCAGCTTCAGGACACCCTCAGTGTGACACCCACCTTCTCTGGGCTCCCTGTACCCCTTGCACTCAGTGCAATGTCAGACAGAAGTCTTAGCCATCTGTTGGGCAAATGTGTTCTTGTGTCTGTCTCGCTCATTAAACCACAAATTCCCAGCCTGGCCCCAGTCCTCAGTGAATGCTGTGGAAGGATTAATTGGCAGGGCGGGACCAGCCTGCCTCTGCAGAGGGGCAGAGAGCCCCATAGCAACTGGCCCACAGCTCTACAGGGGAACGCCAAGGCAGCTGCCTGGACTAGGGCTGGCGTCCCCAGGGACCATTTGCCCTTTCTTTGCCATGTCTAACATGCCAGAGAGTTGGCAGAGCGGGAAGAAGACAAGGATCCTTTGGCATGTTTCCTAGCCATGCTTATGAAAGGGAAAGTCATCTTTATTACATTTAATTTAGAGAAAGGGGTTATAGGCACTTCATCTGTGTTCACTTCAGAGCAGCTGTTCAGTATTACTGAGGAGAAAGATGAGTGATTCGTGCTCCTTGCTTCATGCCAGAGAAACCAAATAAATAGACACAATGGCGTCTCTTGTGACAGGCAGAGTTCCTGGAAGGTTTCTCCCAAATCCCCTACGTATAAGTCCTAAGACATTTTCTTTTTCATGAGGATTCATTTAGTCAATAGATAGTTACAGGTGCCAGTGCTGAGCCTGGTTCATTGCTAGGAGCCAAAGGTCTGAGATAAGACAGACACCTTCATGGGAAGATCAGTGAGCAAGACTTGAACCACGAGAGGTTAGAATGCATGAAAAGTGGGCCAGGGCTGCCATAGCAGCAGGTGATCAGATTTCATTTCCAAGCCTTTGGGTGTCCTGGGTGTTCTCTCAAACTGTTCCTAAATGTGTTACTGTCTCAAGAACCAAGGTACTAAATGGGAATAACTGGCCAAATGCAAGTCATCCGCCTATAGTCTGGGTGACAGAGAGCAGAGGATTTAGCAGGACCTGTTAGAGTCTGGGGAGAATGTAGGAAGCAGTGGGGCACTGCCCACAACCAGCGGTTCCATTGAGGTTTCTTCCTTTAAAGTTGGTCTTTTGGTTATGGAGGAGGGATACCCAGGGTCTCAAAGGTAAGGGTGATGTTCTGTTTCTCATGTTGGATATGAATTTTGGTGGGTGTGGGTGTGGGCACTATATTTGACTCAGTATTGTGGGATTAAATGAATGCATCATCCCAAGCCTCAGTGCAAAGCAAGCCTTGGACTCAAGCTAAGTCAGAGTCTGTCTGAAAATTTCAGATTTTGGAGAAACATGCCCTTTAAAGTTGTTTGCATTTTAAATATTTTTGTTTTCTAATGATTTCATTGTAAATTCAAATTTTAAATTCCTAGTTGTCAAGGTCATGTTTTCTGAGCCTGGCTAGGGCAGAGTTTAGCTTTAATCTTGCTAAGAAATACTTTGACCTACTGGTGACTGGAAGGAACACATTTCTACTCTCAAGAAAATGGAAGTCTAATCTCTGTGGGGTTTCCAGCCAAGTAACAAGGACTTAGAGTCCAAAAGACAGCAGTGCTGAGCTGCCCAGTCACATCTTTCCTTAAGTTCTGGCTGAACCACAAAGTTCCTCTGCAGAGTAAAGAATGAGTGCCAAGCTTCTCATGGTGTTCTCACGTCTCCTTCCCTCATGAGTACTTGGTAAGATTCCTCACGTCTGATTAATGCTGAGACATTCTCAGTATCACTCATCGTTTTTGTTAGCTCTTACCTTCTCTTTTCACATGGATAAATCAAACATCCAGTTTCTTCTGAGCACTATTAGAGCTTCAAATTGCTGCTACAAATATTGACTTATTCAACATTGAGTTTTTGAATTCCTATCCAGGGGATAAGGATAAAGACCTAATAGATATCTATGGAACACTGCACCCAACAACAGAATATGTATTCTTCTAAGCCCACAGGAATTGTTTTCCAGAATATACCTTGTTCTGAGTCACAAAATGTCTTAACAAGATTTTAAGAATTGAAATTATGAAAATAGAATCAAAATGGAGTCACTTATGTCAAACTCTGACGAAATGGAGCCAGGAAGGTCATGAAGGGAGCTTTTTTATGCATGACTGCCTGATAACAAAAACTATCATAAAGACTGTCAAAACCATAACTTTGCACAAAAGCCACCAAAACATCACACACAAAAAATACTGCTGCTAGAACATCTGCCCAGAAACTGCCTGTTCAGTCTTGGACTGACTCCACCTTTCATTGGTTCTTGCAGCCAAGGATAATTGTTTCAAAACTACGTATGTCGCTGTCTCATTTTAAAATCCCTTGTCTTCTTTCAACTTGCTGAATATGCCCAAGTGTATTTTCATCATGATGCTCATTCTTGAATTGGTTTATTACCTTTGGAGAATTCTTTATATTATTTAGGTCAACAAAATGATATCAAGTATTTTCTCCAATCTCAAAGAAATTAAATTAGAATCAAAGAACTCAAAAAGGTTGGGGAATTTATGAAGATATCAGAATTAATCAATATATTTTAAACAACTGATGCATCAAAGAAGGAATCACAAGAAAATAAGAAAAACACATTCAAACAACTTAAATATCCATCAAATGATGAATACATAAACAAAAGCAGTGCATCTACTCAATGGGATAATAGTTTTTTTAAAAGGGAATGAAATATTGATATTATAACACGAATGAGTCTTGAAACATAATGTAAAATGAAAGAAGCCAATGATAAAATACCATGCACTGCATGATTCCACTTGTGTGAAATGTCCAGAATAGGCAAATCTCTAGAGATGGAAAGTAGATTAGTGATTGCCAAAGGCTGGGGTGGGAGTGCAGTTGGCGAAAAGAATGAGAAATGAGGACCATTGACTGCTAGTGGATGCAAGGTTCCTTTTTGCAGTGAAGGGAATTCTTCTAAAATTAGATAATAGTATTGGTTACAAAATCCAGTGACTATATGAAAAACCACTGAACTGTAGACTTTACATAGATGTTCTTATGCTAAATGAATTACAGCTCAAAAGAGAATAAACAAGAGTCCATGGATGAAAAAAAGGAATTAAAAAAGACTAAGGAGAATACTTGTGTTTTGATATATATCCCTTGCTTTCTGCTCCTCTTCACTAAGTATAACTACAGATCTTGGAAATAACAAGACAGGAAGCCAAAAATTTTGGAAGTTGTTAAGAAGACATAGAACTGGTTTAAGACCCCAGGACTGGAAAATGTAGGCACAGGATACCTAAGACTCTTCACCCTACAGAGGAAGGAGATCCAGACCTGATGTTCCCAGCCACACCCAAAAGCAGAGTGAAGAAGACAACATGTGACAACATGACCTGCTTGGGTGATCAACTGGGGACCCAACTAACAACAAACTGTGAGGGGCATGCTCTCTTTCCTTGCTGGGTCTAAGACATTCCTCTTACAGGTATTCTGGTATAGCAATACAAATGGGCTAAGACTCTTCCATTAGGTCCTACTTCTAAATACCATTGTATTAGGAATTTTGATATGTGAATTTTCAGAGGACAAACATTCAATCTATAGTGCTGAGAAAACAAAAAGAAGATAAATAAAATAAATCCATGCCAATGCACATCCCACTTAAACCTCAGAAAAACAAAAAGAAACAAAATCTTAAGAGCCATCAGAGAGACAACACACTAACTAGAAGGGTACACACCAATTGTGATGACAGTGTATTCCTCATCTGAGACAATAGATGCCAGAAGGAAATAGTGCTTTATTTATTTAAAAATATGTTTCTTAATTGATGTATAATTTACATACCATAAAATTAATTCCTTTAAAGTGTAAAATTCAGGGCCAGCCTTTGGTGTGGTAGTAAAAGCAGCTGGATCCCATGTAGCTGACTCTGCACAGCTCAAGTCCTGGACCTGGAGATTTGAGTAACACATCTGATGCATGTGCATGCATGCACAAAGTCCCAAAAGAAGGGAGAAATGGAGAAGGGACTGTGGTGTGACTATTTTCCATGGGGAGGTGATTTTTCACTTTCCTTCTCTCTCTCTCTCCCTCTCTCTGTGCTGAATTTGTAACCTCCAGGGGATGGAGAGAGAATGCAATTCAGTGGTTAATGTATTCATAAGGTTGTGCAATTACCACCACTACTTAACTCCAGGAAATTTGCAACATGACTAAAATAAACCATTTCCCCATTTCATCCACTCCTAGCAATCACTAATGTACTTTTGTCTCCATGTATTTACATATCATAGTCTTTTCTTATAAATGACCTAATATACTATGTGGACTCTTGTATCTGACTCCTTTCACTTAATGTAATGTTTCAGGGGTCATTCATGTTGCACATGTTGATATTTCATTTCTTATTATGGCTGTGTAATATTTCATTGTGTGGAAATACTACATTTTGTTTATCCAGTCATTTTTGATAGACATTTGGGTTGTCTTCACTTTTTGAGCTTTCATGTATAATGCCACTTCAAAAATTTATGTAGAAGTTGTATAAACATGTATTTTAGTTCTCTTGGATATATACTTTAGAGTTGAATTTTTAGCTTATGTGTAACTGACTCTTTGTTTGGCATTTTGAGGAACTGCCAAACTATTTTTCCCAAGTGACTGAAGCACTTGTATTTCAACCAGTGATGATTAAATATTTCTATTTCTTCATATTCTCTCCAGTACTTTCTGTTGTCTGTCTCCTGTTTTGATTGCTAAGTGCTATCTGTTATTATGGCTATAATAGTTGGTCTGAAACAATACCTCATTTTGGCTGATTTGCAATTTCTAAGGAATAATAATGTTGAACATCTCTAGTGTGTTTTTTGGTCTCTTGTATATCAACTTTTAAAGAAATGTCTACTTAGTTCTTTGGACATTTTAAAATTAGGTCATCTGGGAACCAGCAGTTGGCATAATGGTTATGTCACTGGACTCTCAAGTAGTTGACTGTGGTTCGAGTCTCGGACCTCGTGGCTTAAACTCACACCAGGCGCATGTGTGTGCACGCCCAAGATCCCAAGAGGAGAATGGAGGAGAAGGGATTGTGGTGTGGTCATCCCCCCTGGAGGATGATTTCTCTCTTTCTGTCTTTGTCTCTCTCTTTCTGGTGAGTACATGTGCCCTGTAGCAAAAACCTCTCCCTCCCCACCCCCCCAAAAAATTAAGTCATCTGTCTTTCAACTTTTGAGTTGTAAATGTCATTTACATATTTTGGACACATGTCCCTTATTAGATGCATGACTTAAAAATATTTTCTCCCATTTTGTAGGTTTTGTTTTCACTTTCTTGATAGTGTCCTTTGAATACATTATAAAACTCACTTCATTTTGTTTGCTCAGTGCTATAGATTTTTTAATATTTAAAAATATTTAAGAAAATCTTTTTAGAACAGAGGCACAAGCATGTCTTGGGGTGGGAAGAAAAAGCACCCCCACTCCATGGGGCCTTGTCACATTGCAATTATTTTTCCTCCTTTTATCCGTTTTGTCAGAACCCGGGACATATGTGTACATGTGCCTGGCATGTTTTTAAAACCACTAAGGCCAAGATTCAGACTTTGGTCAGCCGTGTGGGCTCTATCTCCCTCTGCACAGAACTTAACCACTGTGATAAGGGTCTAGCTCCTAAATATTTATGAAGTACACTTTACCTATTTTTTGCTTTACCTGGTAAGCATCTAAGAAATCTTTGATTAATTCAAAGTCATATTATTCGTACCTGTGTTTTCTTGCAACCGTTTTATAGTTTTTAGCTCTTACATTTAGATAGGTTATTCATTCCAAGTTAATTTTTTGTATATGGTATAAGACAAAGGTTCAACTTCAATTGTATGTGAATATCCAGTTGTCTCAATATTATTTGTTGACAAGACTACTTTTTCTCCTAGTCAATGATATTGGCACCCTTGTCAAGAATCAGTTTGTTATCGCAAGAAATTAAAAAAGACAAAAACAAAAGCAAAACAAACCCTAAATCAGTAGAATAACAAAGATCAGAGAAGGAATAAATAAAATAGAGGCTAAAAAAATACAACACTGGGCCAGCAAGTGGTGTAGTGGTTAGGGTGCTGAACTTCCACATGACTAATTGCAGTTTGACTCCTGGGCCCAGCAGCTTGAAAAACACTGGGCACATGTGCATGCATGTCTAAAATCCTGAGAGAAGAATGAAAGAGAAATGATTGTGGTGTGGCCATCCCCCAGGGGGGGTTCTCACTTTCTCTTTCTCTGTGTCTCTGTGTCTCTGGTGAGTACATATACCTATAGCAAAAATCTCTCAAAAATTATATATACAACAAACAAACAAAAAGAGTTGGTTTTATGCAGGGGGAGTGGGAAATCAATTGAAAGTAAATGTGAAGGTTTATTTCTGGACTCTCAATTCCATTCCATTAATCCATTTTTACATCATTACTAGTACCATACTGTTTTGGTTACTATAACTTTATAGTATGTTTTGAGATAAGAAAATGAGTTTTTCAACTTTCTTGTTTTTCAGAATGTTTTGGTCATTATAGGTCCATTTGCATTTGCATATGAATTTTAGGACATGTGTGTCCATATTTGAAAAAAATTCAACTGGTATTTTGATAAGGATTGCATTGATTACATAGCTGAATTTGGGAAAAAAAAATCATTTAACAATATTACATTTTCCAATCATGAGAATAGGATATCTTTCCATTTATTTAGGTCTTTAATTTACTTAAGCAATGTTTTGTAGTTTGTAGTTGTACAAGTTTTCAATATTCTTGGTTAAATTTATTCCTATTTTGTTCTTTTTGATGCTATTGTAAATGGAATTGCGTTTTTAATATGATTTTGGGATTCTTTTAATTGCTAGTATGTAGATATACAATTGATTTTTGTATATTGATCTTGTATTCTGCATTCTTGCCAAATTCATTGATCAGTTTTAGGAGATTTTTGGAGATTTTTTTAAATTTCCCGTGTAGACAACCATGCCATCTGAAATAGGGCATGTTTTATTGATTCTTTTCCAATCTGTATTCCTTTTACTTTCTCTTCTTGCCTTATTCCACTGTCTAGAACTTCCCATGCTATGTTCATTATGAGTGGTGAGAGTGGACATTTTTGCTCTGTTCCTAATCACAGGGTAGAAGCATTTAGTCTTTAATCATTACATATTATGTTAGCTGTGGGTTTTCAGATATTCCTTTATCAGGGGTTTCACTTTTATTTTTAGTTTGTAGAGTTTTACTTGTCATAAAAAAGGCACACTATTTTTATAGTGCATAAAGAAAAAAATCTTTTAGCTGACAAGTCTACCTTCAGCAAAACTATTCTTTGGGGATGATGTTATCACACAAGTAAAACTAACAGAATTTACCACTAGCAGTACTACTCATAAATTTTACCTGAAAAATTTTTAAACAAATAAATTATAAAAGGAAGAATCTTGTGGCATCAGGAAAGAAGAAAGAAAAACAGAATGAACTCAAATGCAGTAGACTATCTTTTTTAACATGAGATTTACAAATCATAATTGATTGAAATTAAAACATCAAGACAATAGTATTTTAAATTGGAGAAGGTAAAGCAACCTAACTGGAAGTGTGCTAACCACATTTCACTTGTAGTAAAATGTTGACACCAGTAGGCTGTGATAAGTCAAAAATGTATATTATAATAACCAAGAAGCCACTCTGAAAACTTTTTTTTTTTTTGGAAAGGTTTTTGTCATAAGGCACGTGCGCTCGCCAGACAGACAGAGAGAGATAGAGAGACAGAAAGCGAGAAATCACCCCCCAGGGGGGATGACCACACCGCAACCTCTTCTCCTCCATTCTCCTCTTGGGATCTTGGGCACGCATGCACACACGCCCAGCGTGAGTTTTAAGCCACTGGGCCTGGGACTCGAACCACGGTTGACTACATGGGAGTCCAGCAACATAGCCATTACACTAACTGCTGGTCTCATCTGAAAACTTTTTAAACAGATATACCCAAACATATTATAAATAACTGAAGATTAAATCCTGAAAAATATTTAAGTAACTCACAGGAAGGCAAAGAAGGAAACCATAGGCCAAAACCAACAACAACCAAAAAAAAAAAAAAAAAACAACAGAAAACAATTACTAATGTGATAGAAAACTTAAGTGCTAATATAATGGTAATTATCTTGAATATAGATTGTCTAAAAGTGCTAATTAAAAGACATAGATTAGTAGAGTTAATTAAGACATAATTAAGAAAATGACCTTTCTAAAAACTCACTTAAATTTCATTGGCATAAGCATATTGAAAGTGAATAATGGAAAAATATTTCATGCAAATATTAATGAAAAGGTAAGAGTGGCTATATGAGTATTTGATAAAGCAAACATCAGAGAGGTATTACATTCATAATAAAAAGGCAATCTATTAGAAGATAAAACAAGTCTAAATGTGCATACACCAAACAATAGAGTCTCAAAATGCATAAAGCAGAAATAGAGCTGAAAGGAAAAATATACAAAACTGCAGTTATATATGAATCTTCACCTAAACCTCACAATTTAAAAAACAAAAATTAATTCAAAATACATTAATTAAACATAGAGTTAAATGTAAAATATAAAACTTTTTGAGATAAAATAAACACAGTAGACAGTCTTCTGACCTATTGGTAGGCGAAGAGTTCTTACACTTGACATTAAAGCACAATTCATAAAATGAGAAACCTACACATTAAACTTCTTCACCAAAAACAAAAACTTTTGTTCTTTGAGGGTAAAACAATAAGCTATAATTGGAGAAAACATTAACAAATTATATATCTGAAAAAGAGCTAATATCTGGAATACAGTAAGAACTCTCAAAACTCAACCTTAAAACCAACCTTAAAATCTAATCAGAAAATGGGCAAGGGATTTTTTTAAGCGAGTATATGTTTTTTATTTAAGTCTTTTTTTTACATTTTTAAAATTAACATTTAATCACTGTACATTTTTTATTTTACATTGATTTATTTACATTCAGTCACTGTACATCATTACAGTATACAAAATGAGATTTTCCATCCAGAATATGCTGTATATTGGCTCAATCGAGGATACTACCATACATGTTATCAATAATTTTCCATTTCTTATTTCTTATATATTTTGCTTCTCTTTTTTTCCTTCTCTCCCTTGATTTCCTACCTCTCACCCTCTAACACTTCCCACCATTCTCCCACACTGTCTCTGGTATCTACAGTTGCTTTTCATGCCTTTTTTTTTTTCACATTTTATTGATTCACTAAAGATCTTAATTAATCTAAATACTTTCAATAGCAAGCACAGCTGATACATACATTTCTATGAATACGTGTCTTACTTTAGCATAAACTTCAGTGAGTAGAATGAACATACAATAAAGTAGCACCTAGCTGGAGTTATATAGCTTACTGTGGTCATTAAATAAGTTTTTGTTTGTTTGTTTGTTTGTTTAAGAGAGGTTTTTGCTATAGGGTGCATGTGGAGACAAAAAGTGAGAAATCACCCCCCAGGGAGGATAGCCATGCTGCAATCCCTTCTCCTCCATTCTCCTCTCAGGATCTTGGGGACACATGCACATGCACATGGCATGAGTTTAAGTCTCTGTACCCAGGACTCGAACCATGACTGACTACGTGGGAGTCCAGCAACATAACCATTATGCCATCTTCTGGTCCCTAAATAGTATTTTTAAATGCATTTTTTAATTAAAAAAAAAAGTTTTAGTTTTAATAGATCACAATAAAAAATGTTAAAAGAAATTTGCTCAAGACTTAAAGCCAGGAATAAGGTTAGGATTCAGTTTAGACAGTAAGTAAATGAGCCTATCAACAGTTCAAGAGAAGACAAAAATCCTAAAATCTGGAAAACAAAGCATAGAAGAAAATCAGTAATGATTTACTGTGGTCTGATTTTTCCATTTAAATTCTAGAAGTTAACATTCAAAGTTACTATTGATCTTTCTGAACTTGTCCCCACAATTAAGTTGGCCATTCTCTTGATTGCTTTTTGTACTCTCATTTCTGTGTGTTTGACTTTAGCTTTCCTGGTGTAGCAGTGCCTTCAGCACTTCTTGGAGAGAAGGTCTGGTGTTGGTAAATTCTTACAGGTTTTATTTATCTGAGAATATTTTTGTCTTTTCTTCCCATATGAAAGATAATCTAACACGGTATATAATGTTCTTGGTTAAAGTTGTTTACTCTTAACACTTTGAATATATTTTTCCATTTTTTTCTTGCTTGCATTGTTTCTGATGAGAGGTTCAACATTAGTCTGATGGAATATCTTTTAAAAGTAACTTGATGTTTCTATCGTGCCAATTTAGTATATTCACAAAATATCTTAATTAATCTAACTACTTTCAATAGCAAGTTCAGCTGATATATACATATCTGTGAACACATGTCTGATTTTAGGCATGAAGCTAAAATGAATATGCTATAAAGTAGCACTTAGCTGATGCTATATAGTTTATTGTAGTCATTAAATAGGTATTTTTTAGCATTTTTTTTAATTTCAAGAGGAGTAGTTTTAGTTTTAATAAATCAAAATTTAAAAAATGCTAAGAGAGCTTTGCTTAAAACTTAAAGCCAGGAAACAGGTTAGAATTCTGTTCAAATAGTAGGTGCGTGAACCTATCATTAGCTCAAGATATGACAAAAATCCTTAAATCTGGAAAACAAAGCGTAGAAGAAAATCAGTAATGTTTTAGTCAAAAGTCCTAAGAGTCTATTTCACCAGGTCAGTCTTATATACTTCATCTATCTTCTGTTGTGGTCCGATCTTCCTGTTTAAGTTCTGGAACATAACATTCAACTCCCTACAAGACTTTTCCCTACCATTCTATTTCACCGGTTTAGTCTTAAGTAATTAATTTATTTTCTATTGAATTTATTGTGGTCTGATCTTTCTGTTTAAATTCTGGAAGTTAACATTAAAAGTTATTATTGATCTTTCTGAACTTGTCCCCACCATTAAGTTGGCCATTTTCTTGGTTGTTTTTTAACTCTTATTTCTGTGTGTCTGTATTTACTTTTCCTGGTATACCACTCCTTTCAAAACTTCTTAGAGAGCTTGTCTGGTGTTGGTAAATTCTTTCAGATTTTGTTTATCTGAAAATGTTCCTCTCTTTTCTTCCCATATGAAGGAGAATCTTCCTGGGTATAGTATTCTTGGTTGAAATTGTTTTTCCCTGAACACTTAGAATATATTTTCCCATTCTTTCCTTGCTTGCATTGTTTCCAATGAGAGGTCTGCTGTTAGCCTGATGGGATATCTTTTGGAGGTAACTTGATGTCTCTCTCTTGCCAAACTCAGTATCATGTCTTCTTCTATGGTTTTAATCAATCTGTCTATAATGTGTCTTGGAGAAGATTTTCTTGGGTTGATTCTATTTGGGGTTCTTTGTATTTCTTGAGACTGGATTGTTGAATGCCTCTCTAGGTTTGGAAAGTTTTCTTCTAAGATTCACGGAATAGATTATCAATGCCGTTATTAGTCTCTTCACCTTCTGGGATACTGATTATCCAGATGTTTGGACATTTAATGGTATCTAGTATTTCTCATATATTCTCATTTTGGGGGCTATTTCTCAGTCTTCATTAGTCTTATGTAATTAATTTCTCTCCTATTGAATTTACTGTGGTCTGATTTTTCCATTTAAATTCTAGAAGTTAACATTCAAAGTTACTATTGATCTTTCTGAACTTGTCCCCACAATTAAGTTGGCCATTCTCTTGATTGCTTTTTGTACTCTCATTTTCTAGGCAGTGATTCTGTCTTCTACATCTGAGAGCTGTGTGTTTGACTTTAGCTTTCCTGGTGTAGCAGTGCCTTCAGCACTTCTTGGAGAGAAGGTCTGGTGTTGGTAAATTCTTACAGGTTTTATTTATCTGAGAATATTTTTGTCTTTTCTTCCCATATGAAAGATAATCTAACACGGTATAATGTTCTTGGTTAAAGTTGTTTACCCTTAACACTTTGAATATATTTTCCCATTTTTTTCTTGCTTGCATTGTTTCTGATGAGAGGTTCAACATTAGTCTGATGGAATATCTTTTAAAAGTAACTTGATGTTTCTATCGTGCCAATTTAGTATATTCACAAAATATCTTAATTAATCTAACTACTTTCAATAGCAAGTTCAGCTGATATATACATATCTGTGAATTTCCCATAGGGGAGAGATATTTTCTTGGCTTCTCATATTTCTTGTGCCTTTGTAGTGGTTTCTGGTCATCTAATGGATTATATGTTTTTCCCCCAACTTTTGGAGTTATATCTGAGCATTCAGAGGCATACAGAAAGAGGTGAGCTGCAATCCCTAAGCAGTATCATTTTTCTCCATTTTTGCAGCAGATTCCCTGGAAATTGAGAATTACTCTGACCCTGAAAGTATTCAGATAACTGTGCACCTAGACCTGTCTAGAAACTCAGTGTGTGGAGGTTGAGCAGAAGAGTGAGAAAGGTAAAAGAAAAATGAAAAGGAAGAGAGAGCAAAGGAAAAAAGACAAGGACAATTTAAAAAAAAAAAGACATTTTAAGCAAAAAATGAGAACTGCATGGTGTGCAAGTGCACTGCACAAAAGGGCTCCTCACAACTCAAATGTAGATGGCTGGTGATGGGCTTATCCTATCTGGGATGGGGGAAAGTAAGAATTAGCAAGATAAAAGAGTGCCAGAGAGCTAAGAAGTTTAAAAATTAAAAAAAAAATAAAGAGAGACAGATGGAGGGAGGCAGAATCCAGAGGGTGCTCTCCCTGGCTAATCTGAGGGGCAGGAGGCTGAAGTCTGGGCAGACAATCTTCAGCTGTCCTAGTTCCTAAAAGGGGTTGCTCAGAACTGCAAAGGATTTAAAGAGCCATAAATCTAGAGACCACATGGACAGCAAGTAATCACATCAAAAGATGTTCAATATTATTAGCCTAAACACAAATTAAAACCACAATGAAATATCACTATCCATAAGTCAAAACATCTAAAAAATGGTGATAGTGAGAGTGATAACACCAGCTGCTGGTGAAGATGTGGAGAAACTATGTCGCCCTTACAGTGCTCCTGGTAATGTACAATGGTTTGTCCACTCTGAAAACAGTTTGGCAGTTTCTTATCAAATTAAATATACAGCTGCTATACTACTCAGCAATTGCACTCTTGGGCTTTTATCCCAGAGAAGTAGAAACTTGTGTGCATGTGAAAAATTGTACATGAACGTACACGGCAGCTGTGTTTATGAGAGTTAAAAAAACTGGGACAAGGCCAGATCCCTTCAGTTGGTGAATGATCGATAAAAGTTTGGTCCATCCATACCGTGGAATACTACTCAGCAATTAAAAGGAAAGCTCTGTTGAAATATGCTACTACTTGGGTAATCTCAAGAGAATTAGGCATTAAAAAAAAACACTCCCGGGAGGTTGCATACTATATGCTTTCCACTTATATAGTTTTCTTGCCATAATAAACTTGTAGGGGTGGAAGGATAAAGTTACAGGCGTGGAGCACAGAATTAGTGGTCGCCTGGGCTTAGAGTGGGAATGGGCAGGATGTGGGTATGGCTATGAAAGGCTACACCACGTTTCTCATGGTGGTAGAGCTGCTCTGTATCTTGCCTGTGGTCATGGATAAACAAACCTACCCATGTGACAAAAGTGTGTAGAATCCAATGCACGCACAAATGAGCACACGTAAAAACTGGCAAAAACTGAGTTCAATCAGGGATTGTATTAGTGTCAATATCATGGTTGTGATATTATTTTCTGCCTTTTTTTTTCTTTTTTTTAAGTTCTCTTCACTAGGCTTGTAGGACTCTGACCTGTCCCTGTGCACACTGACGGCAGCATTCCTGGCTGTGCCCTGGGCCTGCACCACCTCCAGCCCTTGCCCCTCAGGCTTCCTTTCCCGGAAGTGTGTTTCCTCTACTTTGGAGACTCAGTGCCTCCCATGTGAGCTTCCTGTGAAGTCAGTGTTGACCAGCTGGGCCCAGAGGGACCAGCTGGAGATACAACTGTCTGACCTGGGGATAAGAGAGAGGGGAACAGAAAGATCCTGTCTGGACACACACAGCTGAGGGAAAGGTGTCTTCAGCAGAGTCTTCTGTCATAGAATGCCTGGTAGCTGTCACTAGCTCTGGGCTCATTTAATTAGAGGAGTGGTGTTCTCAGCCCAGGTGCGAGGGAAGCCATGGCACCTGCCCCTCCTGCTGGAAACTCAGGGGTCTCTAGGACCTCGTGGAGGTGGAGGCTCTTGAATTAGCAAGTACTAGAGCAGGACATTGGGTAAGTCACTTGGTGAGAAGTGGCATCCTGTGGAAACAGTGACCTTTGGGGCTCCTTCGTGAGTACCGTGGCTCAGTATTCTAAACCCTGGGAGAGCTGACACTTCACCTCCGGGTGTCAGGATGAAAAGGCTCAGAAAGCGTGCTATCCGGAGAGGAGATGAGATGGGGCGGTGGAGGGGGGATGTATATACACATGAAACAAGAAATGGAAAATTATTTGTCGACGATAACATGTATGACTAAGCCACTATACAGTGTATTCTGGATGGGAAACTGCATTTTGTATGCTGTGATGATGTTCAGTGAATGAATGTAAAATAAATAAAATAATAATAATAGTAATAAAGATGCAGTCAGAAATCATGCTGCACAGATGAGAAGTGGATCTGGGGGTTTGTCGACGATAACATGTATGACTAAGCCACTATACAGTGTATTCTGGATGGGAAACTGCATTTTGTATGCTGTGATGATGTTCAGTGAATGAATGTAAAATAAATAAAATAATAATAATAGTAATAAAGATGCAGTCAGAAATCATGCTGCACAGATGAGAAGTGGATCTGGGGGCTACAAACAGAACCTTGAGAGGCTAACAGAGGGAAGACCACACCGGTGGGGATATGAGGAAGGCTTCCTGGAGGAGGTGGCCTGGGGCAGGGCTCAGAGGATGGGAAGGATTCTGCACTCAGTGATGGCAGAAGGTCCACAGCTGGGCACAGAGCAGCAGGAGGCGGACACAGACACCACCTAGAGACAGCTTGGGGCTCTTTGGTCGTGTCAGAAGCTTCCAAGGAAAGCAGATGCAGGAGATAGGACATCTGAGGAGCCTGGGGGCTCCGACAGCAAATCAAAGGCTGTCGTCAGAGTTGGAGAGGAAGCAGTAAGATCTGGGCAGGCTGCAGGTGCTGGGAAGGACAGCAACGCAGGATTTTAAACACCTGCAGTTTAGACACCAGGATTAGGGGGAAGAGAGCAGATCTGGGTGACCTGGTGAGGAGGGGTTCGTGGCCGGCTGGGGAATGGGGATCTCCTGCTCAGCTACCATGGAGAGTTATGGGGGGCCCTGGGCCTTGTCAGGCTGAGACAGGGCACAGCCCACGGCCACATGACCACACCAGGGGCTGTTTATCTTCCTAGCTGCCCACTGGCTTCCCTGCTGGCCTGAGCCACGCCAAGGTAAGAGTGCTAAGGCTTCTATGGTTTCTTCTCGTCTCTCTTTAATTTCCAGGGTGCTAAAAACAACATGCCTGGGATTACCAGGAGAAAGAGGGTATTTAAATAGAGAGTGATGGATGCTATTAGAACCCAGACAGGAAGTGCAGCGTCTGGGCAAAGCAGTTTCTTGAAGGAGGGGAGAGCTGACTCCCTCCGCCATGACAAGCAGCCACGCGCAGGCAAGGTCTCAGCGGGACATGGTGGGCCCTTTCACCTTCAGCACAGAGACGGAGGGACGGCCGTGATGCGCACCCCGCGACCCTGCTCGTTCAGCACAGAGATGGAGGGACGGCCGTGATGAGCACCCTGCGTCCCTGCTCCTTCAGCACAGAGATGGAGGGACGGCCGTGATGAGCACCCCGTGGCCCTGTTCCTTCAGCACAGAGACGGAGGGACGGCCGTGATGAGCACCCCGCGTTCCTGCTCCCAGGCGGCACAGCTTCCTCTAAGGGCATGATTTGATCCAGTCCTCCCCACGGACTTTAGTTCTTGGCATCCCAACAGGTGATTAAGGATGGCTGGGATGGATTTTGTGGCATGTGAATATGTAATTATATTTCAATGTAAAAAATAAATTAAAAACTCATAAAGGGAGAGAGTAGAATAGTGGTTACTAAGAGGCTGGGTGGGGTGCGTGTCCGTTAGACAGGAGGAACAAGTTTAAGAGATTGATGGTGGGTCAGAGTTACTGCCGTTCATGACAATGCATTGTACTGAATGTTTCTAAGAAAGTATCAATAGATTTTAAGGTTTATCACCAAAAATGATGAGCATGAGATCAATGCTAATTAGCTCAATTTAGTCATTTCACAATGCATACATTTCTTTTTTTGAGTCCCCTCTACCCCCATGGGGCACATGCACTTGCCAGAGAAACAGAGAGAAAAAAAGCAAGAAGTCACCCTCTGGGGTGATGGCCATGCCTCAGTTCCTTCCTCTCCACTCTTCTCTAGAGATTTTGGTCACGCATACACACGCGCCCAGCATGAGTTTTAAGCCACCAGGTCTGGGACTCGAACGGTGGTCAACTACATGAGAGTCCGGCAACATAATCGTAATGCCATCTGCCGGTCCCTGCGTATACATATTTTAAAACTTCACATTGTAGGGACCAGCAGTTAGCGTAATGGCTATGTCACTGGACTCCCACGTAGTCGACCGCGGTTCGTGTCCCGGACCCGGTGGCTTAAAACTCATGCCGGGCGCGTGTGCGTGCGTGCCCAAGATCCCGAGAGGAGAATGGAGGAGAAGGGATTGCAGCGTGACCATCCTCCCTGGGGGGTGATTTCTCGCTTTCTGCCTCTCTGCCTCTCTCTGTCTGTCTGGCGAGCGCACGTGCCCTATAGTGAAAACCTCTCAAAAAAAAAAAAAAACACTTCACATTGTACATAATAAAGATACAATTCTTGTTTGTTAACTAAAATATAAATTAGAAAGAAAAAGAAAACAAAGTAAATCAATGAGACTTTCCTGGCAACTTAGAAGATAATTTCTCTTTCAACCAGTAAATGACTTGTAACTCAATGATGGAAAAATATAAGGAACTGAAGACAAAGAAGTGTCATGGTTTAGCAGCACGTTCGCAGGCACTCCTCACGCGTCTGGCTGCTGGGCCAGGGAGGAGGGTCCCTTACTGTAGTCACTCCACAGACACCAAACTGCAGCGGAAAGGAGGTTTGCCCCAGCCTGACCCCTGCGAGCAGGGAGCCTGGCACCCAGCACAGAACCTGGCCACACCTGACTTTTTCCTCTGCCCTGCAGCAACCTGGGCCTGGCCTCCCCCAGCACTGAGACTCCTCATCACCCAGGCTGGTCCCTCAGACAGGGAGTCAGCTTTATCCCTGAAGGCATGCCGGGACCAGAAAGCATACATGACATTCAGCAATAGTCCATCACATTAGCCAATCCTTCTCATATACATGGGGACCTACTGGAAAGATAAGGGCAAGTTTTCTCCAAAGTGAAAAAACTACCCAGACACAGGTACGGCAAGGTGCCGGATGACGCCAGTGACTGTGTACATCCGACTAACATGGCTCAGGAGGGGGCCGTGGCAAAGGAGGGCTTGGCTTCCTCAGGGAGGACTTTACAGGACAGCAATCCAAATGGCTAACACGTATCAAGCATGTTCTCCCTGCCAGGTTTATCTGAGGTACTTTACACGACTAGCTCACTGGACCATCCTGTGTAATGGGCTCCTAACTTGCTCAAGGTTACCGACTTAGAGATTCAATCTGAATGGTCCATAGGAGATGCCAGTGGGGTGTTTATTGAGGGCTTTCCAGTGAAAGGCTAAGCCTCTTAAATAAGTGGCCCCCTTGAGTCCTTAGAAATCCTATAAAAATGCCTCCCTAGGCCAGCAGGAGCTATGGTGGTTAAGACACTGGACTCCCACATGACTGACCACAGTTTGAGCCTTGGACCCCACAGCCTGAAAATCACACTGGGCATACATGGATGCATGCCAAAATCCCAAGAGGGGAATAGAGGAGGAGGGATTGCAGCTTGGTTATCCCCCCTAGGGGGTGATATCTCACTTTCCCTCTTAATGTCTCTCTCCTGTGAGCTCACACACCCTATGGCAAAAACCTAGTCTCCCTATTTTACAGATGAGGCAAGTAATATTCAGAGTAGAGGAAGAATTCCAGGGAAGATAATACAGGTCCCAGTAGATGAGAACACTGTGGGAGAGGGGGCGACAAGGGGACGGAGCAGAAGCTCATCCCTGAGAAGTGGAAGCTCTTGGAGGTCAGATGGGTAAGACAGAAGCCTCTGCTGGAAAAGGGATTCCCCGAGGACTCCTGGGTAGGGAGGTCACGTTTTAGAAACAGAATTGAGACTGCACTTCTTCATAATGTTGCTGTTAGTCAAAGAGAATTTGCATCTGACTGGCTGGCCAGCTATGCCCTCCTGTAGTTGTCTGGCATGTCCTTCTCCTCGTAGGGCTCAGGATTCACATTAAAAACCATCTAAGAATGAGGCTTTGCCACAGTGTTCAATAATAATGCGACACATGTTGCTAAGGTCTCACTGCGCGCCTGGCCCCCTTGTCCCCTGACTCTGTCTGTGACCTTGCAGACAGAGATGTCCAAAGCACATCAGGGTATCTGGAAATCACTTCAAGAGGCCCAGGAAAAAAAAAAAAGAGATGCCTCCCTTCAAGTCTTGAAGTTGTTCATTGGTCATTTTCAAATTCAAGCTTTAGGTCTGAGCTTTGAATGGCTTGAAGTCTTGCATAGGTTTATAGGCTTCCAAACACAGATTAAATACTGAGGAAAAAAATGTAGTAAAAATTCTAGATACTTTTGCTAGACAAATTCAAACATCTGGATAGTTTAAAAAAGCAAGGTTTTTAATGGGGCTTTTCAGTTTTCTCATGGATATTTGGCCTTATGTGGTCAGAAATGTGAATCAAAGTCTAGAAATAATATGTGGATTTACGCTGCGAGTTCAGCGGGCACTGAGCTGGAACTGTCAAAACGAAGGGTCCACACTAGTCCAAGTTAACATCTTGGTTTTGCGTTGTTGCAAGATGACAGCATGTGTGTGTTACATTACAGCAATCTGACATGGCATTAATAGCTTTGGTGTGCGATAAATGCAGTGGGTCCCTAAGGAAGTCCATGCAGAGGTTAACTCCATCCAAACAAAGTTATATATAGCTTCCCTCTCACTAAATTCCAGCAAGTCTCCTACTTTCAAATAACACCAGAGTGAGAGCAATATTTTGGTATACGTTTTGTCTATGTGATGAGTGTTTTTAGTGCAGGATTTCATGTTACCCTGGATAATATGTCCTGTGATGCTGAGGGTAATTAGGAGCGAATGCATAGCAAACCAATCTCTGGGGAGTTCCTTGGAGATTATTACATCGAAGCTGTGGAATGGATGAGCCCAGTGAGGCTGGATTTGGGAGCCAATTGTGGACCATCTCCAAGGCAGAAAGAATATGGAATGATCCATGGAAAAGCACACGCCACACATGGATTCCCTCAGTATTCATAAACATGTGGCCATTGGGCTCAATGCCACTTGCCAAGAATAGGAAGATGAATATATTACACCAAGTTGTATATGGGAAGGGAGCAAAGTTGATAGGCAAGCTTGTTGGGGTAACTGCAATAACAGGGAATATTTTTATTGAGTTCTTTTTTCGCCAAAGATGTCTGTGCCCTATAATACTTGAGCATAATTTAAAATGCAAAATATTATCTCATTTGAATCTTTTAATCATACATACCTGAGACAGTAATTGTTAACAGTCTCTTGTGTATCCTTTCAGAAATTTTCATGTATATGCAAATATAAAGGTGGAAATGCATATGTGCAATTTTGTGTATATACACATCTCTAACTTTTTTCTACAAATGGAAGCATATTTATACAGTTTTTAAAAATATTTTTTCTCTTTAATTACTCAATTATACCATACCTTGGAGAACAAAGTAGAGCTCAGCAGTGATTTTTCTCAAGACCATGGATTTGTAGTGTGCCCATCTAAGAAAGAACAGAATGAGGGAAGATCCACCTTAGCTGTTCCCTGTGACTTGGAGTACTATGTACCATTGTAGAAAGTCCAATGTGGTGTTCTATAACAACTGTGACATAGATATGATAACATTAGCCACAGGCTTAAAATTGCATTTAAAAAGTATGCTGTCGAGGACAGAGATGATGGTTTAAGTCTCATACTTGAGAAGGGTCAGAGGTGGTGTAGTGGTTAAGGCACTGAACATGATCGATGGGTTTCAATCCTGGACCAAGAGATTTGAAACTCATGCAAGATGCATGTGCATGCATGTCTAAGATCTTGAGAAGAGTCGGGATTGCAGTATGGCCATTCCCTCAGGGAGGTGATTTCTCATTTTGTGTTTTTCTTTATCTCTCTGTCTCTTCATTGAGTGCACCCACCCTATAGCAAAAATCTCTCAAAAAAAATTAAAAATCTCCACATTTGAAAAGGACACAGATGAATTGAAATGTATATTGAAGAGAGTGGCTATGACTGTTGAGAGGATTAAAAATCATAATATGGGCTGTAGCAGTGGTGCAGAGGTAATGCAGTGCTCTGCAATGCTGGAACCATGTGGGAGGTCCTGGGTTCTCATCCTGGAGTCTCCCTGTAGGCCCTACCCATGGTCTAGGCTGGCTGAGGCTAGGGCTGGATTGAAGTATGAAGACCCTATTGGGAGTCTCCTTCTGTCCCTGTCTCTCTGTTTCTCTCCCTCTCTATCATGGAAGAAATAAAACAAAACAAAAAATAAAAGAAAATTAAAATGATGTCAAATGAATTCTGAGTGACAAAGTAACAAACAAAACCAACCAACCAACAAACAAACCCTTGTTGCAGCACTATTGCATGTGTTCAGGGTGTATCTCACTTCATCATCACAACAACCCTGGGAGGAAGGTGTCGTTCTTACACTCATTTTACAAGTGGGGAACATGAGGGCCAGCCCTGTGGCCTGGTGGTTAGGGGAGTCAGATCTCATGTGGCCGGCGGTGGTCAAATCCTGGCCATGGTGACTTGAAAAACATGCTGGTAGCATGTGTGTGTGCCCAAAATCCTGACAAGAAGGAGAAATGGAGAGGAGATTGAGACATGACCACGCCCTATTGGGGTTGCTTTCCCCTTCTCTCTCTCCCTCTTTCTCTGGTGAGTTCATGCACCCTCCGAGAGAAAGAAAAAAAAGGCGGGAATCATGAGGAACAGAGAAGTTATGAGAGGTTACCCAGGCCACATAACCAGGAAGTGGAAGTCTGGCCGTCTGCTCTCAGGACTGTGCTGTAACGAAAGACCAGGTGCTGAAAAGATGAAGGTCAGGAGCCG
This sequence comes from Tupaia belangeri chinensis, assembly GCF_000334495.1. NCBI lineage: Eukaryota > Metazoa > Chordata > Mammalia > Scandentia > Tupaiidae > Tupaia > Tupaia belangeri. The sequence continues at coordinate 7,979,236 of NW_006159692.1, forward strand.
CTGTGAGCAGGACATCTTCATGGAGACATTCATCATCCAGCCTCCTGGGAGGAATCTGGCTTCTAAGAAATAAGGAAGTAGAGGGTGTGCTTGAGGGAGAGACCAGGAAGGTCCTACTCAAGTTGCTTGAGGTTTCACAAATCTTCACATGGACTGCTACCAAGGATGTCCCACCTTTAGAAATGATTTATTTGATTAAAGACAAAGACTGAATCTCTGAGCATTGTTTCATATTATGTTAAGGTCACATAAAAGGAAGTATCAGTCATTTCCACACTGGAACAGATTAACCCTTCACATCACCGTGTTTATGATTTCACGACGGGGCTAGGAGTGGTGGTCAGAGCAGGCTTTATTTAAGACCCGCCAGGGATTCCAAGTCATCTGCCTAGGTTGTCTAGAGAAGCAGAAAGAAGACGAGTGAACTGTCCGCCTCTGGAGAACCACACAGATACTCTAAGCCTGTGACAACACCCAACACTTCCGACCTGCCTGCATTTTAGGCTCTTCCACAGAGCACAGGTTCCCAAGTCCAACACATGCAGGCATGTGGGAGGTTGGTACCTCCTCACCTTCTGACTGTGTGTCCACAAGAGGAACCAGATAAACCCTCCGGCTCAGGGATTTCTGGGGATGCAACTAGCCAGGTAAGAGGAACTGACAGATAGATGTGTCCCCTAGGAGGGTGACAGCACACAGCCGGAGCTGCCAGTGTTTGTCCCTCCCATGGCGCTTTCTTCCCAATGCACCTTCACCCAGGGCTCAGCTTGAAGTCAGCTCCAAGGAACAGCAGAGCCTAATGATGTCATGGGTTGGGTGTTCTTTTTTTTTTTTCCTCTCTCTCTCTTTAATGATTTCTTATTCATATTTAATTGTTGTACATCTCTATAGCACACAATATGCTTTTTCAAAGTATGCATGCAGTACATGACAATCAAATCAAGCATATCACCATATACACCATTTCCATCAGAGAACTTTTGTTTTTGGCTTGCTTGTACTAATCCCAGACTTTGTATGAGCCAAGGAAACATACATTGGCTTTACTGTCATCATTGCCACCCATGTGTGTCCTAAAGATGTAAGAGAAAACACACTCCTCTTCCACTCTTGGTGTCGTTAAACATTCCTACACTTCTCATCACCTCAGACCCTAGCCCTGGGCACAAATCTCGAAGCTCAGAGAAGGGACACAGTCTTGCCAGGCTACTAATAAATTTATCCCATGAACCTCGGGGCAGCCAGCTCTGCACAGCTCCTCACTCAAACAGGAACTGTCAGGACGTGTGAATAAAGCGGTATCTGAAAGGCTCACAGAGATTTATGGAGTATTTCGGACCACAGCATCGCATAAAATAAGATCCCAAAGCCTGTTTGAGTGAAGCTAGAAAATCAGCCTTTAGAAGCGGCTTGCAGAAACTGTGATTGATAGTGTCTCCCTGCACCTCCCCCGCACCACAGTAGTTCTTAAGTGCAGCCTCACTCAGTTAGCCAATGCAGATAACCCTTCTCTACCCGCTTCCCTCCTCCAACTTCAGTCTTCAGGTGGCAGAGTGACTGAGAACACAGCTGAGCTCTGGGACAGGGACCTTCGAAGTTCACAGCATCACAGCATAGGCAGCTCGCTGTGTGGGGCGACCAGCTTTGACAAGGCTAGAGAGCAGGTCAAGGGGCTGCAAACATGGTCCGTACACCGTGCATGGATTCACTGGAGAGACAGAGAGAAGGCAAGAAATCACTCCCTCACAGGGCTGGCCATGCCCAATTCCCTCCTCCTCCATCTCCTCTCAGAGCAATGGCTTTTTTTTTTTTTTTGAGAGATATCTGCTATAGGGCGCTTGCGCTCGCCAGACAGACAGAGAGAGACATAGAGACAGAAAGCGAGAAATCACCCCCCAGAGGGGATGGTCACGCTGCAATCCCTTCTCCTCCATTCTCCTCTCAGGATCTTGGGCACATAAGCACACGGACCTGGCGTGAGTTTTAAGCCACCGGGTCCAGGACGCGAACCGCAGTCGACTACGTGGGAGTCCAGTGACATAGCTATTACGCTAACTGCTGGTTCCCTCAGAGCAATGACTTTTTATCAGTAGTCCCCAAGCTTCAGCTCGATAAGATGATCATCAAATTCTGGTGGAGCCCCCTAGGGGAAGGCACTCCCGTACCTGCTCTACAGCTTGCCCTGACGGTGGGTCCTAAAAGCAGGCTTTTCATGGGTACCGAAGAAGGAAGCAATAAGCCCAAGAGAGCCACTGTTCCATAACAAACATTTCCAGAACATGGGGGTAAGATAACTACCATTTTATTATATCTTATGATGCTATGAGTCAAGAATTTGGTCAGGGTTAACCAGCGAGTCTACTCCACATGGTGTGGTCTAGGCTCACTCTATGGACCACAGCAGGTGGCTGAATTGTCTTAAGGACTCAGAGTGTCTTTACTCACGTTCCTGGTCACTTGGAGAGAACACACGGAAGCTGGGCTCCTTTCCCTCTCCAGCAGTGTAGCTGGGTTTTTTATTCAGTGGATCAGGGCTCCCCGAACTGGCACTTACTCTCTTGGTCAAAGTAGTCAGAACTTGGCTCATATTTAAGAGAGGAGACAAAGATAGGAAATGTGTCAAAGAACGTGTAGGCATCCTGAATCCAGTGCACCCACTTTCACATCTATTACGTATTTATCCCTGTGGAACTGAGTCCTCGTGTTATATTATCAGATACTAAGCAGAACGGTAGGTAAAATTATAAGACTAATATTTCTTGTTTACTATGTGTCTATCACTGATTTTTGTGTTTTATAAATATTAACTCACATCATTCTTATGATAACCCATTTTATAGATCAGGAAACTGGAGTACAAAAAAGAGAAATGACAAGGTTATATTGGCATTTATTGACTTTCCTTTTAATTTATCTTGAAGTTTTACTTATTTCTTTTCATTGCCAAAGGGTGTGTGTACTAGCTTGAGAGAGAAAGAAAGCAATCCTCAGTGGGGAGTTGGTCATGCCATAATCCCTTCTCCGTTTTTCCATTCTGTCAGGATTTGATGCACTCATGCCCACATGCCAGGCTTTTTTTTTTTTTCCAAGCTGCCAGTGTTGGGATTCATATTGTGGTCAGTCATTTGTAATCCAGCTCCCTTAACCACTAGGCTATGCAGCCAGCTGGTATATCTTTTTCATTCAGTTTAGAATCTTACAGGTTGTGTTGTAATGAGTGATTGTTGATTAGACCCTTGTCATTCTGGGGCCAGACAGTGGTACAGCAGTAAAGTACAATGCTCTGCAAGGCTAACTAACATGGGACGTTTCCAAGTTCAGGTTCAGACTAAGTACACGAGGCATGCAAGTACCCATGACCCATGTTATCTGAAGCTGCAGGTGGATTGGGGCATCAAGACCCTGTTGGAGGTGCTGTTTACTTGACTCTGTCTCTCTCACTCATGGCAGAAACATATATATAATATATATATATCAGTTATATATATTTATATGTATATGTGTATATATAAAAATCAGTTACTTACCGATAGCCACATGTGTTCTTTCCAATCTTTTCCTGTTACGAATGCTACCATAGTAAATTACCTTGTACCTACACCTATATCTTTTATATTTTTACTATCTTTGGGATGAACTACCAAAGCAAATGCAATTTTGTTAACCCTTCATAATATCTCTTTTGGCCATTAAAACTGATACACTTGGAAGGTCTTAGACTTTAGCCTTAAGCCTTTAGCCATAAGTATAATCTTGTTATTTAGCATATTATGTTTTGAGACTCTGGGTTGCATTTAAACCTGTTGTGACTGGTTTTCTCTGACATTGCTTCACCAAGGGAAGTAGGTTTTCCATGTCATTGAATTCAGATGGTGCTAGAAGTCTAGGCCTCCCTCTTTGCCTCCATTGACACCCATGACACCCAAGGTAGGAGGAGAACTTTGCACAATTGGTGGGAAGAAACGGAGTCATCTCTTCTCTAGGCCTTCATTGATACCTCCCTGTCTGGGAGGAGTGGAAGGATACCTCATTACTTCAAGGTTGGGGTGGATGTCTGGGTTGCCCAAATGGACTCCACTGATATCATGTGGGGAGAGAGGAGGCTCTTTATCACTTCATAAAGATTAAAGTCCTGGCTCCCTACAGGGCCTTCTCTGACACCACTCCTGTGGGGTGCTGGAATGCTTCCTTAATGACTGGAGAGGTTGGATCTTGGTTCCTCACTTGGTCTTTGTTGGTGTGGGCCACAGTTTTCTCTGGGATGTTTAGCTGGATAGAGTCATTATCCTTTCATGATCCTGAAGATCAGGAGGACAGGTTTTTGTTGGGCTCTTTTTTTGTCTGTGACCAGTGGTATTTCTAGGTAGCTGGCTCCATGTTTAGAAGATACAAGTCCAACAGAAGAGCCAAAGACCTAACTCTAAAGTCATCCTTGGGTCCTGAGGCCCCTAGCTGGTCTTTTTTCTCTCTGTTGCTCAGAGTCACCTAATGTTTGCCTTGTGTGTAATGTCAGTTCTTTTAGTTGTACTTAGCAGAAAGAATATGGAAAACTACTACTCCATCTTCCCCAAAGAAAAAGTATTTTCAATTTTGAATATGGTAAATGTGTGTGTGTGTTTTGTTCTCCTTGTGCTTGGATACTTAGTAGCCTAATGTATATACCTTCTTATCCATCTTGCTCTGTTCACTTCCACTTTTATCCTGACAAGAACACAAAAGCAATATGTAGAATCATTCATTTCTTTGTATTGCTTCAAACTATTTCCCTGTGTGACTGAATCAAAGTTTATTAAATCGGTTACTTATCGATAGCCACGTGTGTTCTTTCCAGTCTTTTCCTATTACAAATACTACCATAGTAAACGACCTTGTACCTACACCTATATCCTTTTATATTTTTACTATCTTTGGGATGAATTACCAAAGCAAATACAATTTTGTTAACCCTTCATAATATCTCTTTTGGTCATCAAAACTGATACACTGGGAAGGTCTTGGACGTTAGCCTTAATAAGGATACTACCCTTATTGGGAGCTTAATTTTGGCACAGTCTAGACCAAGTTAAATTGTCCCTCCAGACAATTTTGTTTGCTCCTTTCTATGGTATCGATAGCTCCCATTTGCGTGCGTGTGTATGTGCCCATTAAGTGCTGGACATTGTTTTAATTGTGATACTTATTTCTCAACAGTCTAGTGAGGTCATTATTGAAACTCATTTTATAGTCAGTGATTTGGAAGATGTAGGGAGGTTATGCAAGTAAGGAACAAAATCTGCGAGTGCGTTCCAGTTTGCCGGATGGAGAAACTCGGGATTTTCTTTGTATTCCTTGCTTTCGGTCTAAAAAAAGAAAATAATACAGCCTATGTCTCAGGGTGTTGCAAGGCTCAAATGAGATACATAATAGTTATCAAAGCATTTTTAAGCCATGACTTGCGAAGAACACATTCATTATTATAATCATTTCACTTCTCCGGGAGAGGTTTTGCGTACATGAAGATCCATTCTCATCTTGGCGTTTTGTAACCTCCCTTCTGAGTAATCTCTAGTGCAGGGGATTAAAAGTGTTTATTTCACGAAGATCCCACAAATCACTGTCTTTTCAGAGGAGAGCCTCTCCACATGCCCCCTTGCTTCGAGGACACTGTCCCTGTTCACTTTATGGTCCCTGGTTCTGTTGTCAGTTCCCACAAGGCCCTATTCCCAGAGGTCTCTTCATTGCAGTCTAGTATCTAGTGCCTCAGACCCTTCCTTCCCTTGTCTGCCCACACACTTCAAGGAGCCCAGGCTGTGTAGGCAAAGTTCACAAGACTGAAGGGAAAAGGAGAGACTATGGGCAAAAGGGGCAATGTGCGGCCAGACTGTGTGTGTGGATTAGGATTGGAAGGGGCTCTATTGTATGTCCCCGCTTAATATATACCAAATGTCAGCACTCTAGCAGAAACTGAAAGACTGGAAGGTATGCTAGCAGGGAGGCCAACGGTAGGTACTGAGATGATATAGGGGAGGTAGGTAAGAGGGCATGGGTAATAGGCAGTGAGTGATGGGGGTGGGCAACAGGGGATCAGGAAAAAATAAAATATTTAATAGACACAAAAATGAGAAGTTATCTGTTGGTGATAAAGTATAGGGTAATATCTTTGACTTGACTAATATGCCCCCCTATTCATGGTGAGAAAACCCGTGCTGTATACTGTAAAGATGAATAGTAATTAAATATGAATAATAATTTTTTAAAAAGGACTGGAAGGGGCTCCCGCTCTCCGAGAGGAGCCTCAGGTCTTTGCTTATTCTTTGGCAATGATGCACCAAGAGTTAATTTCTACCCTTTTCAATTAACCAGAAACAGAAGGGAAAGGTTTGCTGTTGTTAGAGATAAAGTAGAGCATGGTTCAGATTAATTTGATTTTAATTCTACATTAAATATTGAGAACATAAGGATTGTCCTCCATACGTCATTTCGGAACATCAGAAAATAACAAACATGAGGATTGAAGCACACAAAACATTGCAAGATGTTGAGGAAAAATAGGCGAAAGGTTTGTCTCAATTAAAACAATCTGGTATTGTTTTCTGTTCTGCTAAGCTCTTTATTTTGTGAATGTTAGGGTGAAACCTACGCAGCATCAGTTTGGCACTCAGCGGCCTTTCTGCCTGCTCTACACAAGCCCTGCAGATGGTCTGGTGAGGAAAGATATGGCTCATCACACCCTTGTTTTATGAGTTCGTCCCTCCTCCTCTGGCCTCCCGTTTTGCCAAGAGACTTATTTTTGTCGTTGCTGTTTTTGAAGAAGATGCAAAAAAAAAAAAAAAAAAAGTAAATTAATGATTTTGTTTCTGTAAATGCTGACTTCATTCCCGTTTTATGTTTCAGGGGCCTCGCCCATTGTGGGTGTAACAGACTCCAAGCAGGTCGAATGGGCCCAAGGATCTGCAGTTCTAACTCAAGTGGTGGCAAAATGCCATGCCTTATCGCTAGTCACTGGACCTTCCTGCCTTTTTCCTGCCCCTGTCATGTTCCAGCACGTTCTAATGGAGTATAAGACACATGAGATGGTGCCTCCTGGGTATCACCTGACGAAGGAAAATTTGCACTTCTCCGCATTTGCAATGCCTTTTACAGTTTTCAGATACAGGTAGTTAGCCCTCCGCCCAGTCAACTAAGAAATGACTGTATAGGGGTCAAGCAGGTGGTGGTTAAGGTGCTGGACTCTCACATAACTGATCATGGTTCAAGTCCCAGATTGGTGGCTTGCTTTCTCACTTTCCGTCTCTCTGTTCAAATTTAAAATAATAATAATAAATAAAATTAAATAAAATAATTCTTAAAAAATTGACTGTGTCTGCAAAGTATGACTTACTCCCTCATACATGAAGCAGGGTGCCCTGAGGGAGCCATCTGTGGTTTCTGTTTTCTGCACCTTCTGCTGTTGTCTACTCTGTTTTCTTTTAATGAGCATACAACTTAGAGTAGGAAGGGAATGCCATACTGAACCTGCAAGTATTTTTCAGTTTTTGCTGGAGGACAAGCTTTAAATACTCTTACTGTTTAAAGACTAAGACTCAGGAGACAGAAGGAAGAACATGGTGGACTAAAATCCATACCACACTGCAGGAGACAGTGTAGAAGAACAGGCCTGGGAAAGTGAGCTTGCATGTTGTTGGTGCCTTTGTAAGCAGCACTGGGAACACTCTAAAACTTAGGTGCATGCTTGGCTCCTGGCACAGGGAGGTAGGTTGGGTGGTGGGGATGGGAGTAGACATTACGCACAGAACCTAGTGAGGGAGACCCGGGGCCAGGTACTGAAGGGAGCCTGGGGGCAGGTGCTGAGAGGAGATGGAAACAGAGTCAAAGTCACTCCTTGTGCCTAGAACCCTATACTTTACTATATAAATCTTAAACACAATCTTATCAAAAGCTCCAAAAACATTTGTCCAATGAGTGTAGCAAACACTAGATACGAGGAAGAGAGGTAGGTGAGGGTCTGCTCAGGGCCTGCGGAGAGAGATGAGAAATTGCACAACTTCAAAAAGACTGTAGGTGACATCTGCTGGGTAGAGATAGGCAGCACCGTGACACCTAGCACTGGGTTCACTCCAAACTGATCCAAGGAGGATGGAGATGCTGTAGGAGCAGGGGTACCTCAGAGCTCTCAAAATTCCTGACATAAATTATAGCCAATGGAAATGTAACCTAATTTGCACGCTGGGATGATGAAGGGGGTAATGAGCTTCTCATCTATTTTCTGTAATTCTCAGGAAGCCCTGTGAGATGGGAACTGGCTGTTCCATGCCAGGTGGAGGAACTGCACACCTTAGCTAGTCGATTGTCTGGAGATTCAAGGTCACCAGCCTTGGTGGGACTCACCATCCATCAGACTGCAATTCTCCAGCTACTGCTCAATCCATTTTCCTCCAGTGATGTTCCCAACACTTTCTATCTTCTTAAAAATTCCCACCCCACTACCCTCTTTCTCTGTGAATGATCTTGATGAAGACTAACCAGAGAAAAAAGGAATAACTAGAATGCTCCAACTGCCCATTACAGTTTCACCCCGCACAGTCTGAGCAGCCTCTTCTCTGCTTTTATTATGGGAATTACACATTTTTCCCAAGGAGCTTGATATGTTTTCATGGAAAACGGCAATTAGAAGCCATAAACTAGACACCATGGGTATCTGCTGTTACTGAATTATAATGGCACCTAGGTCTTTTTAGCAGATACTGCTAGGAAATAGGTACTTAAAAAAAAAAAAAAGAGTCATGTTTATCCTGATACTTATACTTGAACTACTCAAGTTCAAGCCAAAGCGTTTTTACTTAAGTACACTAATTTTATATTTTACAACCTAAACATGTTAATATAACCATTTGATAGATCCACAACATTCACACAAGCAATCTCAGAGTAAACACGAACAGTACTGCCAATAAAATAATTTCTGAAATCAGCTTCAGAGTAGTTTATTTTGTTTGTTTTGTTTTGCTTTTAATATCTGTTGTTCTAAAGTTATAACCCACTGAGGATGTATAGTAAGTTAACTGTATTTTATCGTTTCTGGAAGAGTGTGGTTAGCTGTCAACTAGGGTAATTTGTTTCATTTTACCTTAAATTTGGGGGGCATATGTTTGCATTTAGTCTCGTTTTTTTCTGTGAATTATTACAGAGTTAAAAATCTTCAAAATATGGCATGTTTAAAGAATTCTACCATCTGACTTTGCCTGTCAATCCCTTCCCTTTATAGGTGACCATTAAAAAGAGTTGTGTTTTTTTTTCTTTCATTCTAAAAAAAAGTATATATTTTTATCACTGTCATTTCTTAGATAAGTGGTAACATACCATATATCATTTTCTCAACTTTCTTCTCCACCTAATAAATACCAGAGCTCATCCACATACTATATAGAGATATTTTTCAATTTATATAGTATTCCATTGTGTGACTATATAGTAGTTTGTTAAGCTATTTCCAAATTGATGGACATTTGGGTTGTTTCCACTTTTTCCTATCATAAATCACAATGCACTGAAGATCTATGTGCATGATCATTTTCATATTTTTATTGGTGTGTCATTGGAGTAGATCTGTAGAAGAGGAGCTATCAGGTCAAATGGTAAATGTATATGCAGTTTAACTAGACATTACCCAGTTTTCCTCCATGGGGTTGTGCTATTTCACATTCTCACTAGGTGCCTTAGCCAGTTGGGCTGCTATAAGAAGCTACCATAGACTGGGTGGCTACAACAATACACATTTATTTCTCACAGTTCTGGATGATGGAAAGTTCAAGATCAAGTCAAGATGTGGGCAGATTCAGTTCCTGGTGAAGGCTCTCTTTCAGGCTTCCAGATGGCCACCTCTTGTTTTTTTCTCACATGACAAAGAGTGGAAGAAGGAAGCAAGCTCTTTGGTGCTTTTTCTTTTAGGAGCACCAATCCCATCATGGGGATTCTACCCTCATGACCTCATCTAAATCTAATTACCAACCAAAGTCCCTATCTTCTATACCATTACATTGAAGGTTAGGGCTTCAAAATGTTAATTTTGTGTGTGTGTGTGTGGGGGGGGGAATAAGCACTCATCCCATAACACTAGGGATGCATGACAGTGTTTCTTTCTTCAAAGCCTCAACAACAGAATATATTGCCAAACTTTGGAACTTTTGGTCACCTCAGTGTGATTTTAATTTTTGTTGACCATAATTCTGAACTGGATTGAAGAATCATTTGAATTTCTTTTTCTATGAATTGTCCTGCTCATATCTCTAGCCCATGAGCCTTTTTTTCCCCTAGTTGCAGAAGTTCCTTACAGATTAAGGATATAAACCCTTTGTGATATTAAGTTGCATTTTTCAGTTTATCTTTTGTCTTCCTACTTTGCTTATGATGTTTCCTATTTTTGTTAACTTTTATCTAAGTTGATTTATTAATCTTCTTTTTGCTTCTTGATTTTGAATTACACATCGTTAGAGGGCCAACCAGTAGTGTGGTGGTTAAGGTGGCTGGATCCTACATGTCTGATGGTGCCATTCAAGTTCCAGACCCGGCAGCTTGAAAAACATGCTGGGTATGTGTGCATGCATGCCCACAATCCCAAAAGGAGACTAGAGTAGAAGGGATTGCAAAGTGACCATCCCTCACGGGGAGTGCTTTCTTATTTCCCTCTCTCTACCTCTCTCTTGGTCTTTTTTTCTGGCAAACACACAAGCTCTCTAGCAAATTTAAAAAATGTTTCCTCCATTTGAAATTATAAAGGGATTTATTCTTTTTTGATATTTGTTTCATAGCTTTGCTTCTTGAAAGAGCTGTCCCCTCGAATTCTCTCCATTCCCTCAACTCCTATTAAGTGTTCATATCCTTTTGTTTTGATTTGCTGACTCTTTTTCCTCACTTCTCCCCTCAGATTAGAGGTCTCCCCACCCTGCCTTAGTGGCACTAGACACTTGCCATTATCACACATTACTTCCAAGTTTATTTTCTGATTATTTTTCTCTACTCCTTTTATGGCAGGACTCTGCTTTGCATCTTTGAATCCCTGGTACCTTGTGCTATATTCACTTTATTGTAGGTGTTCACTAAATGCCTTTGAATACATGGATAAGTAAATGGTAGTGACTTATTTGTTGAAAAGTGTTGAGAGTTTGTGACTGCCTTTCTAATGCTGTTCAAGTCGTTCTCAGTTCTATTCCTGCTTCTGCCAGGAGCCAGGCACCTGACCCTGGTTCTTGAACATTTAGCTTCTCTGTTACTCAGATGTAGGATGTGGTCATTGGTCTAGGTGACATTTCTCAGTCCTCCAAATCCTGCTATTCTAGGCTCAGTGACAAAAGAAGTCAATTGTACCCATCTAGAACATTTCAGCTCATTTTTACAGGAAGAAGTAACTTGACTTTCCTGTCATCATCTCTGAAGTATTTTTCTTCATGAATTGGGACAAGAGGAAAATCTGTGTGGAGCAAATCAGGCTTGGACCAGGAGCCATGGGGCATGTTTCTCCGGTCACTTGTGACTGGATTCTCTTTGGCAACTGGATGCTTATTCTGAGCCTTCTGTACACAGCTGGAGGCCACACAGCAGCTACGCTGCAAACACATGGCCGGCACTTAGGGGACAGCAGCCAGTCCGTCACATCAAGTATGACGCTCGCTGTGATGCTCTTCGTCAAGTTGAGAAAGCCCTCACCCGTCCTATCTTGCTGAGAGATTTTTGCCATGAGTAGTGCTGAATATTTTCAAATACTTCTTCTGCAACAGTAAATATTGTTGTATGGTTTTTTCTTTAGCTAATTAAGATAGTAGGTTCTGTGGACTTTGGAATGTGGGCCAGTTTTGCATACCTGAAATAAATCAACTTAGTCAAGGAGTCTAATTCTCTTTATACATTTCTGGATTCAATCTGTTAATATTTTGTAGAGAATTTGGTTTAGTTTTTGTAGTTTGCAGTTTTTAAAAAAATGATTCGGGGGACCAGCAGTTGGCATAATGACTATGTCACTGGACTCCCATGTAGTCGACTGTGGTTGCAGTCCTGGATCTAAACTCATGCCGGGCACGTGTGCGTGCATGCCCAAGATCCTGAGAGGAGAATGGAAGAAAAGGGATTGTGCGTGGCCATCCCCCCTGGGGTGTGATTTCTCACTTTCTATCTCTGTCTTTCTGGTGAGTGAATGTGCCCTCTAGCAAAAACCTCTTTAAAAAAAAAAAGAAAGAAAGGAAGGAAAAGAATGCAAAGAAAGAAAGAAAATGACTCAGGGACAAAAAGTTTCTAAGGTATGTCACTTTTTGCAGTGTGACCTTCTCACTCATCTCCACCAAAACCACCTGGATACCTGGTGTTTCTGGATGTGAGAAGGCACTCTACAGACTATGGGGCTAATAGCTCTTCTGGGTGCAGGTGATTGTTGGGGAGTAGTCTCCTTCCTACTGCGGCTGAGCCTCACAGGCATCTCTGGTTAGTGGAAGGAAGTCTCGTACCCATCTGGGAAGGAGAACAGTATCCCGGCTGCTTACTGTCCTTGACAGTTACACTGAACTTGCCTGGTACTGTGTGTGGGGCTCCTGTTCCATCCAGAGCAGGAAGGAGCCCACCTGCCACCTTCTATTGTTAGCTGGGGATCAGGTGGTATGGAGACTTAGTTCCCTTTTTTCTTGAGTCAAAGGCCATAAGGCTCTCTGTTACTTGTTATTTCTCCAGTTCTGGGGTCCCTAACCAGTGTACCTCCCTCTTCCCACCTCCGTGGTACTCCTTTTGGTCTTGTGTTATTTCTTCAGCTAATAGTTGTATCTGATGGGAAGAACAGAGAAGAATGGGTCTACCCCTTCTTTTAAGCAGGGCAATATCAAGGTTAGATTTGTCTTTTGGAAACAAGAGGCAGTGATCTGGGGTGAGGAGTCCAGTATATGGCTTTCTACCACCCTTCTATCTACTCAGTGTGACCTCCCAGATTACTGAACCCGCCCTAAGTCTGGTTCTTATCTGCAAAGTGAGGAAAATGAGAGGATATTCTTTATAGGATCTTGGCAAGGAATAAAGGGATCATAGGTCTCCAAAGTGCTCACTTCTGTGAATAGTGTGTGATTCATTGTTAATAGAATCCTAATTCTCGAAAGATGTGAGAAAGACAGATTGGAGGAGGAGGATATTTAGAACAGAGAAACTACTAGGAAAATGTGTAATTAAC
>NW_006159692.1:7992740-8004898 GCF_000334495.1 Tupaia belangeri chinensis
AATTACTGAATTAAGCCAATAATGGCAGGAAATTTCCTCCCTTAAAATGGCATGTGTTGAGAATCCTGGGTTAGCCAAGTCAAATTGGCAGGATTCTTAGTCAATCTAGAATTCTGAGCAAACATTCCACCCCATGAAAACATAGCACTTGGGACAAATGCTCAAGAAATGTCTTGTTCCTGCCCAGACTCCAGAACTGGGACCTAGTAGGTTGGTGTTTTGTCACCACAATTGCCCTGATTCATACAGGAGAACTCAGTGTGGAAGGTCAGCCCATCCTCCATTCAGCCCACGGGCTGGGCTGAGGCACACTCAGGGCTGCCAGGACACCCCCAGGCAGGCTGGAGACACACGCTTCCCTGACTAAGACTGCAGACAGCTGGAGAAAGTGGTTTTGCAACAGCAGTTACTGGTTCCCCACACAGTAAATGACCATGTGGCAATGAGTGTGGCATGCCTGATGGAGGCAGAAGCGCTCATCCCCTTGGCACTCCGTGGTCTGGGCTTCCTCCTTCAGTGCATGAGCTGGCCAGGCAAGGTTATCCATTCACAGAGGAACTCTGCTCTCCAGGGAAAATTATTTGGCCCAGGTTCCAGGACTGTCTTTCAGTTCCCAGAAACCACTGGGGGAGCTGTCTGTGGGGACCGGACCTCAAGAGATCATCTGGGACATGCTGTGATGAGGAGGAGGTCTTGCTGGGAAACCAGAGTGATGGAGAGCCAGTGTGTGGTTGGAACTTTCATGGCTGGTTTGGAGCAAGTCGGGGCCACAGATTCTCGTGCTCTGAGCGCATCACCTGCCGATAGGAGGGCTGTGCCGCAGTGCATGCTGTGTGGCGGGGGAGCGGCATGTGCCCCGATGTCGCTGCTTTCCAATTCTGTGGCCATGGATGATTAGCAACATCTGATTTGGCCCACGGCCTTGGCCTCTGGCATAGAAAGTGTTGATTATGGACACACAAGAAAGGCTTGGAGGGAGCTCAGCCCCTCCCTCCAGCAGGCCAGAAATGGAGCTGGAAGAGGAGTGACTCAAGTGACTCATGGAAGGACTCTGCTCCCAACTCACACGCCAGGGCCCTTCAACAGCAGAGCAGTGGCTGTCACAAAACGGTGGCACCCAGAGCCACAGGCAGCCAGTGGGCCGACTGCAGCTGAGCATATGAGTCTGACTCCAATGCAGAATGAAGCGTGCCTTTTTTTTTTTTAAAGTTTCTGCTATAGGGTATGTGTGCTCACTGGAGAGAGACAGAGACAGAGAGAAAGTGAGAAATCACCCCCCACATGCCCAGAGGGGATGGTCATGCCACAGTCCCTTCCCTTCCATTCCCTCACAATTTGGGGTCAGGAACACACGTGTGCTGGGAATGTTTAAAAGCAGCCGGGACTCCAACTGCCTGGTCGGCCATGTGGGATCCGTTGCTTTAACCACCACACCACTGGCTGGCCTGGTCTCACCGTTTCTTCTGGCTGTGTTCAGAAGGCCAAGGGGAGAGGGAAGTGAGCTGCCAGACACCCAGGAAAGGGGAAAGAGCAGGAAAGACGGAGGGGCCCTGGCCCAAGTGTGCACCCCACTCTAGACTGCACACTCTCCTGCAGGTGCCTGACACCGCAGGTCCTCTCGTGACCCTGCGTGTGTACTGCCTGACCTCTCCGGGACGTCTTCAGTTACCGGGCCCTCCCTGCTCCCCACAGTGCTGGATGCAGTCCCTTACACCCTGCCATGGACCCTGCTGGGGCTGGGTTTTCTCTGGCGACTGCTGTCTGGGGCTCTGAGTGCCCTGCCATGCTTGAGAAGTACCTGGCATGCAGTAGCGTGTGCTAAGTGTTGGCTAGAGGAAGGCTAGTTGGTTTCAGTCCTTTCTGGTCAGTATCCAGGCTTTGAGCTCTTGAACATGGGGGACTTGGGAGGCCTCTTCCTTACTCCATGGGCCAGGGCATCTTCATCTGAAATCCTGTCTGGAAGACGGTAGCCTACCCATAGGTTCTTTGGGTTCTCAGTGAAGGGGCTATTCTGTTTAAGAAGGTCTCCTGGGCTCCCAGGATGGTCTTCAAACAGACTGAGGTCCTGACTGAAAAGAAAGGTTGATTGTCAGCCCCCTGGGCTGTCAGTGCTGTAGACCCTGGCAGGAGTGACCAGAATAGTGGTTCTGGCGACTCCCAGGTGACTCTAGGGTTCCATGGTACATAATAATTTTTGCTATCTTGAGTCTTGTGTGGAGCTGTTCTCACTTGGGAGCAAGAACTGCCAGTAAAGAGTGGCCCAGAGAAAAGCTCATCAAATATCCACTTCTGTTTGTGTTCTGTCCTCTCCACCACGGGAGGAGCCCTCAGCTTTGCAAAGGCAGTGTCTGCTGGCTGACACAAGGAGAGGCTCGTGCTCAGACTACGGGGCCTTGGGTGTGACTTTTCAAATCATGTCAGGAGCTTCTCCATACATTTTGTCATCTCAGGATGAGTGGCTGTTAAGATCTGTCTCACGAGGGCTGTTTGACTAGCAGGCCTTCCCTAATCACACACCTAAACGGATCAAGACAGGAGAGTGCGTGTGACTGCAAGAAAGAACGCTTTTTTCATCCATTCACCAAAGCAAGGTATGCTTTGCCAGAAAAATGCTATAAATTAAACACATATACATATGTGTGAAAGGCTACAGTGGGGACACATAGCAAATCAGGTGTGGATCCTTGAATGACTTCATCATATCATATGTTATGTTTGCCTGAGACAAGTCCAAGGTTTATAAATGCCATTAAGATCTGGAAGCAAATTCACAGATAGGAAAAATTAAGTTTTGGCTCAATAGAAAGAATAGAGTGTTGAAGGGTTCGAGGATTCAAGTGTCTCTCAGTCTGTGAAGAGGAGGTGAAGGGACCAGCAGTTAGCATAATGGCTATGTCACTGGACTCCCATGTAGTAGACTGCAGTTCAAGTCCTGGATCCGGTGGCTTAAATTCACGCCAGGCGCATGTGCGTGTGTGCCCAAGATCCTGAGAGGAGAAAGGAAGAGAAGGGATTGCGATGTGGCCATCCCCTCTGGGGGGTGATTTCTCGCTTTCTGATTCTCTGTCTATCTCTGTGTTTCTGGCTAGCGCATACGCCCTATAGCAAAAACCTCTCCAAAAAAAAAAAAAGACTATAACAAAAACCCCCCCAAAAAAAAAAAAAAAAGGAAAAAAAAAAAAGAGGAGGTGAATTCCCAGCATGCGTACAGTGGCCTGTTTCATCTGCCTGGAATCCATGTTTTCTTTCATGAATGGCACCTTGGTTTTCTATGGAAGATGTTTGTCTCCTAATCTGTCCACATGGGCTTCTCGTCCTCTTCCTTTCCATCTTACCTGTCCTTAGTTCCAGGAACAGCTAATCAGGATAGTCCACCCTCTAATCACACTGACTTCTTCAGGGCTGGAGACAACCTGTGCTACTGTAATGGGATCCGGCCATGGCACGTTCACAGAAATTCCGACAGGAGAAGCTGTCGCCGGCTGTCACTAAGTTAGCAAACTGTAAGTCTGTGGGTGGTAACCCTAGCACCACGGAGAGTGAAAGGAGAGCTGAGAGAGATTCATGGTAAAATTTTTGAGTGCCTGGGTACAACTATATCTGAAGTTTGCTCCTTTACACTAGTTTGTGGGTAAGCCTTTATTTATTTATTTGTTTATTTATTTATTTGCCGTAGGATATGTGAGCTCGCTGGATAGAGACAGAAAGAGATAAAGGAAAAGAGAGGGAAAGTGAGGAAGCACTCCCCACTGGGGATACTCCCCTTCTCCTTCATTCTCCTCTTGGGATTTTGGGCACACACTCACACATGCCCAGTATGTCTTTAAAGTCACTAGGTCTGGGACTCGAATTGCACAGTTGGCCATGTGGATCTAGCCATCTTAACCACCATGCCAACTAGTTTGCCCGCCATTTTTATTTTAAGTTCTGCCACTCCCAATAAAAAAAAAAGAAAAAAGAAAAAAAAATCTAAAGAGAACCTTCTCTGGCAGATAGAAGATACATCACGACAGCTCTTCCGCTCTCACACCCGGTGCTCTGACTCCTGAGCCTGCTTTCCCACAGGCTCAAGCTGCGGCCTTCTCCATCTGCCCTGCCAACTCCCCTGGCAGCAGCTCTTGGCCTCCGTGTTCGCAGCAGGCTCAGCCCTCACAGCGTGCTCTCAGGCCATGGGTCTGTGGGTTCGTTGCTGACGTCCCGCTGCCTTTCCTCTGCCCAGGTAATCCCTCCTTTTCATTATTAATTAGTGCCTAATTAATCTTTTTTTTCTTAGAGGTTTTTGCTATAAGGCATGTGTGCTTGCCAGAAAGACAGAGAGAGACAGAGAGATAGAAAGAGAGAAATTGCCTCCCGGGGGGAAGGCCACCCCGCAATCCCTTCTCCTCCATTCTCCTCTCAGGATCTTGGGCACGCACGCACATGTACCCAGCGTGAATTTAAGCCACTGGGTCCGGGACCTGAACAGCGATCAACTATGTGGGAGACCAGAGATATAGCCATTATGCTAACTGCTGGTCCCTTAACAGTTTTCTTTCTTTCTTTCTTTTCTTTTTTTTTTTTTAAGTGCCCAATTAATCTTATACAACTTCCTGTCATACTGTCTCTGACATCCTGAAGAAACGAATTTTTATCTCTTTGGTACACAAATAGCAAAGCTGTGTTAATTTTAGACCAGGGCACTTTGCAATGTATTAGTTAGGGGGTTACATCAGCTATGAGCTCCTAACTCAAGCTACTCCCCTCAGTCCTGGTAACTCACAGTGTGACCACAGTCAAGGCGCAGCAGGTGAATAAATGTGTGTCTGCAAGAATAAGAAATGAAAAGTCTGTTCAGTTACTGGGTACATAATGGGGGGAATTTGTATCCCAGTAGCCACTTATGGGATGACCTGACACAGTATCCACGGTAACTGCAGAATTTATGATCACTATGGAAATTTCTAGAAACACCAAGTGCCTGGCTTGGGTTCTTGGAGAGAGAAGGATGTCTGCTTCAACTTGGCAAGCCTGAGCAGGGATCTGTTACTGCTTTGTAGGGTACTGACACCATGCAGTATCCCCCCACATCTGTGCTACAGAAAGACAGCCTCAGGGCAGTCTTGGGCTTCCCTCCAATGACTTAAGAGACTATGGAGCAAACACTATTGATTCATTCTCCTAGGGCGGGAGGTCGGCAGCACCTATGCTCCACACCCTTAGGTGGTGGCTTTATAGAGAGACAGAATGATAAGCTCACTTTTTCTGCAGACCCTTTTTCTGGTCTGTATAGTTAATGAGCCCTGATCTAGTTTCAGAATCAACTATATACCTATGAGCAAGGACAGAAATGCAAGATGATGTAGTTCAGGAGCACAGAAACCCAAAAAGAAGTCCAGGATGGTTTGAGAGGTAGAAACAGAGCTAAGCTCACATGCTGGGGTCTGGGGTTGGTGCTATTCCTGAGATCACTTAGAGGCAACAGAAAGAGGGTGTGTTCTAGGTGACCTCAGGCAAGCCACGTAACCTCTCTGAGATTTAGATTCTTTTCCCTGTAAAAAAAGAGGTACCATTTCACTTAATAATAATATAAATCTCTGCCCTAGTTCCTTCCAAGATAGCAAAAAGAGATAATTAATGTGAAACAGGATGCTTTAATAAACAAAAGAAGAATGCAGCAAATTTTGCAAAGGTTAGTCATTCTTAGAAATGGAAAGATTATTATGAAAATGTGAGGTTTGACTAAATTCTAGAACTCTTTTCTTTCAGAGTTTTTTTTGTTTTGTTTTTCTGTAGGGCACATGTGCTCTCTAGAGAGACTGAGAGAGACAGAAAGCAAGAAATTACCCCCCCTCTCCAGGGAGAATGACCACACCACAATCCCTTTTCCTCCATTCTCCTCTCAGGATTTTGGGCGTTCAGGCACCTGTGCCCTGTGTGAGTTTTAAGCCACCAGGACTGGGCCTTGAACCTTGGTTGACCACATGGAGTCCAGTGACATAACCATTATGCCATTTTCTGATCCCCAATTCTAGAACTTTCTTTTTAAAAGTTTAAAGAAGATTGAAGCACTATTGCTTTTGTTTCATTTTGTATTTTTGCCATAGGGTGTATATGTGTGTACTCACCAGGGAGAGACAGAAAGAGGGAAAGTGAGAAAAATCACATCCCAAGGGGGACGGCCACATTACTATTGCTTCTCCCCCATTTCCCTCTTGGGATTTTCGGCACACACACACACATATGCCCAGCATGATTTTCAGGGTGCTAGATCAGGGACTTGAGTCACGGATTCAGTCATCTGGGATCTAACTCCTTAACCACCATGCCATCTATTGGCCCCATGAAACACAATTTTTAAGTGAAGGAATGACCCACCCCTCAAAATGGATAACACATGTCTGCCTATTTGTTTGTCAGTGCCCGTTAGAGACCCACAGGCATCCTGTGGTTTTGAGTATAAATACACATCATTCCTGTATTTATCCTGTTTAGCAAATTGAATTTTGAAGTAAACACCATTCAGTGATTATCAATTTGCTCATTCGGTTTGGGTGGCAGTGCTTTCCTCCACGGTGTAACTAGAGGAACTGTAAGAGAGAGCGACTCATGAGGCTTAATGCGCAGTTGAGGAGACTTTACTCAGGACCATTGCCATAGGACTTTGCAGTCAGGGGGAGAGATTGGGCTCAGCTCTGCAGCAAGGGCAGGCAGGGAGTTCTAGCTCAGGAACAGAGTAAAGTTTGGTGAATGAAAAATAACTAAGAAGAAGCATTAGAGGTCAGAGAGATCCTCGTTAAACTGACCAAACCAGATTCTTGCTGGAGATGGTCCAGGAAGATCAGATACCACCTGAGAATTGATGGGGGATGAGGAATCTAATTAGATATCAATGGTGATCAGTTCTTGGGTGGAGGGCTTACCAAACTGACTTTGTGGGGCTCTTGCTAAAGCTATCTTATATTTGAAAAAGAAGAGCACAAATGGAACTGGAAGGAGATTCAGGTGTCTGACTAAAGTTCAGTCAAGCAAAGACTCTGTCAGAGCCCGACAGTGGGTAGGTGTCTGGAGCATACCTGGGTTCAGCTGGGTTCAGCTCTTCTGTTCCCATCAACAGGACGGCTTCTGTGTAGCAGGCTGTCAATCAGACTCCAGTGTGACATTTTCTGAAAAAGAGTGGTAGAAAATGTTGAAAAGTCCTAGGAATCTTTGAATACCTTTGTTTATATAGACAAGGACCTTGCAAAAATATCTTTGCCCAGAGTCCCACCTACTCCAGGCAGCCCAGCCAGTCTCCTCGAGCTGGCTCCTCAGACTGAGCACCCTGTGGTCGGGTTGCACGGTGTCAGTTCACATCCCACTTTGCTGTGTGCTTGGGGAAGAAGGACGCCTCTTATTTCTCAGACAGTTTCCTGTGGTGAGGATCTAAATACCCACTGGAGGAGCTGGTTTCCCTGAAATCTGGTCACCAGGGCCACATGGCTTTGGGGTATTTCTTATTCCCTCTTTTCTAACCTTTATCCGGAATCAGAAAATAGTCCAACATTCTCTAATGATTTATTTGCCCTTACATTTCCTCAAACTTATACCTAACTTGCTAGTTTTGCCTTGTAGACATGTGCTGGTATTTTAAAAATCTATGTCTCAAAGCATCAGCTGAGAAAAATGTAACCTCTTTCTAGGACACAAGTAATAAATTTTTTAAAATTTCTTTCTTTATAAGAAAGACAGAGATACCGGAATGCACTGCAGACAGGGCTTTGCCACTCCACACCACTCCCCTCAGTCTTTCATCAGCCAGGATACACGTGTGCCCGTGGCTACTCAGGCCGACCCTGGATCCAAACCTAGGGACCTCCCATATGGCTGTGGCACAGCGGCACCCAACTGCCCGCACCACCACCGCTGGGCCATGATGACGACTCTTCTATTCTTGTATTTATTCACTCTCTACTACATAAATGACTGAGGAACTCTATGTTCTAGGCCCTGATTCAGATATTTGGACTTCTGCGATACTTAGCAAAAACTCTGCCTCCATGGAGCTACATTTTAGAAGGACAGACAGACTGCAGGTGAGTGAAATATGAGATGATGAGAAGTGTTATGGAGAGAAAAAAAAATCAGAGAAAGCAGGAAGGGAGGGTTTACAGCACGATTTGCTACTTTAGGAAGGGTGTCACCAAAGGCCTCCCTGAGATGTTGATATTTAAACCAAGACCAGAGGTGAGGGACTGAGCCACAGTGGCAGCTCCCCAGGCTAATTTGCTGGTTCTCCAGGGACTCACCTGATGCTCATTGCATGTCAGGAATTTCTCTAGGCCAACAGGCCCCAGAGACTGACAAGTTAGAGTCTGCACATTCTGCTCTGCCTCATCTGCAAAAGCCACACCTGTCACCTTATGTGATTATGTGACCATCACATGTGGGTGCCCAAAGCAGGATTGAGTGAAACCCAGAGGTGATGCTTGGGTAGATTTTGGAGATTTCTAAAACTATGAGGGGCTTTCAGGGCAGGAGGATGTATCCCTACTGCTCTGGGGACATGCCACGTGGCTCCTAAGTCTCATAAAATTTGCAACTTCTTTCATTGCCAAGTAATGCAAGTTACAAACATCTCATTCTCTTGTCTGATATTTTTCCATTCCTCAATCCACTCAAGAGGATGGGGTGGGTCAGAGGTGAACTGAGGGGTGGGTGTGTCTCAGGGCAGGCTCAGCACTGGGCTGGCATTGTCAGGATGGGCATTGTCAGCACAGTTTGTTCCATACATGTATCGAGGTAAAGATAAACCCCACCTAGGGAAAAGGGAGAAAAGGGGCTTTGAAAGATGCCTGTAGTCGCATGTGGACCAGCAGGGAGTCGGGATAAAATCACTCCAAGGAGTCAGTTACTTTCCCTGTTAAGTTTTCCATCCGTCAGAACAACTTCACCACACAGTCTGTAGATCTTTTGGCAGACGCTAGTAGGGAAATTTTATGAGTACTTTACAGTCGCAAGTGTCTCCCATAAAGTGGGAAATTAGACTTTTAGAAAGGCTCTTTAGGAAGGCTGGTTGTCACAGGCGC
Source organism: Tupaia belangeri chinensis (assembly GCF_000334495.1). Classification (NCBI taxonomy): domain Eukaryota; kingdom Metazoa; phylum Chordata; class Mammalia; order Scandentia; family Tupaiidae; genus Tupaia; species Tupaia belangeri. Next base: position 8,001,785 of record NW_006159692.1, read on the forward strand.
TTGGAAACCAAGCCATGCTCCTGTGCTCAGCTGCAGCTGTGGGGATGGCTCCCACTCGTGATGTCACCTCCCGCCTGACAACACGGCTTGCCTGTGACTTCCTCTGCTGCTGGGCCCTGGACCACCCCTTGGCTTCCAGACAGTGCAGACTGGAAGAACGGGCAGCCTTCGAGCTGCGGGCACCCAGATGTCAGCATCAACACTCATCTCTCCAAAGGACCATCTCCCGAAGGGTCATATGAGGTATGCACTCCGTGTTTCTTAGGTGGTCCTGGGATTGAGACCACGTTGTCTGCTAATTTACTGTTCACTGGCTTTTCTGTTCCTCAGTCTCCTTGCCTTGCTCCACCTCCTGCTTCTTGGACTCACGCCTCAGACACATTCTCAGAGCCGGCTTTCAGGGGTATTTAAGTAAGGATTGTGACCAAGTCTGTTTACGAAGATGTACTCCCAAGAAACAAATGCTACCAGATTCAAATGCGATTCCTAAGAAAGCTAAGACATGTGGGTCAGCCTGTGGCCTGGTGGTTAAAGTGGCTGGATCCCACATGGCTGACCACATCAGCTTGAGGAACACACAAGGCAGTGTGTGTGTGTGTGTGTGTGTGTGTGTGTGTGTGCCCAAAGTCCTGACAGGAGGGAGACATGGAGTAGAAGGGATTGCAGCATGACCATTCCCCACATGGGCTGCTTTTTGACTTTCCCTCTCTGTCTCTCTCTGGTGAGTTCTTGTGCACTCTGGCAAAAATCTTAAAAACAAAGCCCGAAAGCTAAAAAGTGCTGTTAACATTACTGAAAAAAAAAAAAAAAGGTGGTTAAGCATGTGTCTTTTTAGTGTGTTTGGTACAGGACATCTGGGAATTTTATGATAGTCTCTAGACATAAGTCATGATTTTTGAATGTCTACTATAGATGCAAACAATCTTAACAAAATTTTATTAGCAAGTTGAATCCTATAGCACATAAAATCTATCATTCACTAGAACTAAGTACTATATATCCTAATAGCAAAAGGTAAATATGAAGGAAGGTAACAATAGACCATAAGTAAAGCCAAAAGATGCCTAAATAATTTGATGACAATCAGCATCCTTTTTTTCGCTCTAAAAAAATGCCAGAAAGATTTTTTAAAAAAAGCATTATTTTGGCCATAAACTCTAGTAAAAGTATGCTTTTATAAGCAAATCATCGCACAGTTTGAAACAAAAATTAGGAAAGATACGTACCACCATTATGACTTAACTTTGGAAGTCAGTTAAATAAGAAATGAATCATAAATAAAAAATAATCTTGGAGAAAATCACTCAAATGCCATAGAACTAAACTCAAGATGATCAAATCTCTGAGAATAAAAGAGTTCTATAAGGTGACCCCCATTATTTAAAAGGATAGCCTTTCCAAAAGGCAGCAGTAATTAATTAGGGAATACAGTGCAAATGGAGATGTCATTTGTCATATTAAAAGAGTGCCAGTCTCTAGTGATAGGTCTGATGAGGTAGGCACCTGATCTAAGTGATTGAAACATTTCTTCAGAGTTGTAAACGAGGGTCGGACACGTGCAGAATCATCAAAGCTCTCCAAATACAGCAGCAATGACAACTCCCAAGTCAGTTTCTAATTTTTATGTAATTCCCGTGAAAATGTCAAGAGAAACTTTTTGGAGGAAGCGAAAGGCCGGTATCTGTGATATGGAGGGGCAGTGAGAAGGGAAGGTCCCCAGCTCAGATGGGCAGTGGGCTGAGAGCTGCACAGGGCTCTGAAAACAGCCTGGAGGGGTGCCAGCCGCTGGGGAGAACAGCTGGAGAGCAAAGATGTGAAGGAGACAGACGCTGGGGTACGTTTCAGGGATCAATTGGTTCTTGGAATAATAATAAACCTTAGAAAAAAGGGATGCTTTTTTTGAGATGAAAGGAAAGGAAATAAGGATGATGTTGGGCTCAGGGCAGGATATTGCAGGAGTTCATGTCGCCCAACTCAGCTTCCTATTTTTGCCATACTTTTTATTTTGGCATGTTCGCTTGCCAGACAGAGAGAGACAGAGAGACAGAAAGCGAGAAATCACCCCCCAGGGGGGATGGCCACGCTGCAATCCCTTCTTCTCCATTCTCTTCTCGGGATCTTGGGCACGCACACAATGCGCCTGGAGTGAGTTTAAGCCACTGGGTCCGGGATGCGATCCACGGTTGACTACGTGGGAGTCCAACGAACTAGCCCTTACCCTAACTGCTGGTCCCTTTTTTTAAATCCAGACAATATAGATGAAATAGAAGTTCTCCTTGGCCAAATCACCATCATGGTTTTCTGTCCAGAAACAGTCAATGGTTTTAATATCTGTATCTCCTCCTTTTCTTTAAAAAAGACTATCAAAAATGTATATTTTTTGTGCTGTTTTTTTTCTTTAATGTCTTTCTTGATGAGATCATCCTGTGCCTATTGCTCTGCAGTTTGCAGTTTTCCTCTCATAACATGTTGGAGATGATCTGCATCGTTCCTTTGGAACTGCCCCGTAATTTAATTGCTGCGTGATATTCTGAAGCAGGTGTTTATCAAAGCCTGTTCAATAGTGGCCCTACTGACAGACAGAGGGATACTTCCAGCTGTTTGATTTTACAAATAGTATTGTAAGGAATGTCCTTGCACCTGTCTGAGTGTAGATGTACGGGTGCTTTCCCGGAGTTAGCGGGAGGCTACATCTTCTCCAGCAAGGAGAAGGTAAGATTCAGGGCGTAGAGGAAGGATGGGGAGATGGAAGTTCTGGGAGGGAAAGCGCTGGGTCTGTTCAGTGGAGTCATAGATGGACAGCCAGGCTAAGGGAGGGCTGCTGAGACAGTCCTGGACTAGCCTGGCCGCGCTGGGCATCTGCACAGGAGGAGTGGCGAGTAGGGCTCCCCGCCTGCACTGACCTTAGTCCTAATTCCGGCTTCTCAGAGGCCAGAGCTCCCCTCTGTCCCCTCCAGGTCCAGGCGTCATCTCATTTCTTTCCCTGGGGAAGACAGGCACATGCTTGTCACAGGCACAGAGCCAAAGTGCGGCCCTGGACCAGTGGCACTGGCATCCCTAGAGAACTTGGAAGGGTGTGTTCTCAGTCCCACCCGAACTGCTGACCCAGACTCT
>NW_006159692.1:8005146-8058741 GCF_000334495.1 Tupaia belangeri chinensis
TGGAGGGGGGTTTCCTCACCCCCCCCCGACCTGCTGACCCAGACTCTCTAGCAGTGGAAGCTGCCATGTGGTCTCTACTGAGCCCTGCAGGTAATTTAAGTGCACACTAGGTCTGAAACCAGTTCAGGGCGCTCTGAAGGTAGGCAGCACATCCTACAGACGCTGGGATCATTCCTTTCTCAGGGCGCCCTCTCCCAAGCCCTTTTTCCAACCATGTTTTGTTGATTAGAGTTGACCAATCGCTGCTCAGACCCGTGTTCTGAGTTGCCACTGTGGAATTCCCAGGAAGGGCTTCAGATACCCAGCTGGGAACCCTGCACATTAAAACAGCTGCTTGTCCCTGAGCAGGACTGGGTTCACATCTCAGCGGACAAGCCCTGTCTCACAGCAGTACCTGGGGGCAGCTGAGGCCCAGCCACAGCCGGGTTCACACCACCTCACCCACAGCCTTCCCTGCCTGGACCAGGCTGGCTAAGGTGACAAAACCCCTAGCCTCTCTCCCTGCTGAATTGTGGAATTGCAAAGGAAAACCTCTCCTCTGCTGTGCCCAGCTCACACTTGGTGGATGAGAACCAAGTGGGGACAGCGGGCCTCATTTTTCTCCACACCCACCCCACTTCTGCCTTCGTGTTTTAGACTTAGTTCTACAGAAATGGCACATTTTATTAATAACCCTGTGGCGAGGGAATTCACCCATCTCCCAGGCCACTACTGGGTCCCCACCCCTTCCCTCCCCTCCCTGGGTCAGCATGCATGCTCACTCAGGCCCATGGAGTTGCACGGCCAGGACTCTGGGCATCAGGCACAGGACTGAAATCCACCATTGCTCTGACTTCACTGCCATGCAAATGGCACAGCACCAGGGTCAACTGAGAACAAGGTTCTGGGCACACGTGGGGTGCCTCCCCCAAGGGCACATCAGGAGATTGTGTCACCCAGAGAAGATGGAGCATGCAGGGCTGCTGTCAGGGCCAGAGGGCAGTAAGCCAAGGCATCTTTGAGCTGTTACGTAGGAAGTACTGAGTGTAAGTGCTGGGCCTCTCACCACGGTCTTAGCTGCAGCCATGTCTGGAAATCCCGGTCGAATGCGTTTGCTGGAGAGGCAGAAAGCAAGAAATCGCCACCCCCCTCTCCTCAGAGGGTGGTGGCCATGCCACAATCCCTTCTCCATTCTCCTCTCAGGATTTGGGGCATGCATACACATGTGCCGTGTTGTGTTTTAAGCCACTGGGTCTGGGACTCGAACTGCGGTCGACTATGTGGGAGTCCAGTGTTGTAACCACTATGCCACCTGCTAGCCCTGCTCGGTAGAGCTGCCTTCTGCTCTGCTGCTCAGCAGCACTCAGGTGAGGTGGTCTTGGCCAGCAGCTGGAGAGAAACAGGTAAGAAATCGCCTGTGGTAAGAGCATTGTAAGGTGAGTCTGGAGGAGGGGAATTAAGAGGTTATCATTTTATGAAACATGCCAGTGTTGTGGAGGAGGCAGCTCAGGTCTGAGTGTGTGAAGTGACACCAAGAGTGGATCTAGGACAGCAAATGCCCTGGAGTCTACGCTGAGTGGAGAACTGCCACAGGACAGAGGGTGCAGGGGTGGAAGAACAGGCAGGCTGCTTCTCTGGGTAGCTAATCACCTGGAGTGGAAAAGCAGCCAGACCCCCTGCAGAGAGGTCTAGGCCTGCAAAGAGGCCAGGCAGTGAGTCCTTCTCAAAGCTCCATGCTGGTCACCAACGCCAGGTCCCCCAACTAGACTTTTTTCTTTTTCTAAGACAAGAACATTTGCAAAACCACAAATACTGAATGGGGATGCAAAGGGCAGGAGCTACTGGGCAGCTAGGGAAGGGAGCTCTGTACCCAAGTCCTTTCCAACTACAGTGTGAAATCCCCTGGGTGGACAGGTCACAGGGATGGAGAGCTCCGGGAGCCAAATGGGCTAAAAAGAAAAGGAAAGGAGTCATTTGCCTTTAGGATGCCATTTTAAAATAATTATCTGGATCTTTTGGGTCAATTGCTCCGGTGCTTCTCAAGCATCCTGGCACATCCTTCTGCTAATGGGAAATGACAAGGGCAGCCTCTTCTCACCACTCCTGAGAGGCTTCCAGACCCCCTCTCCCCAGGCATTTCAAATGTGCTAATGTTTTTCTAAAGAGATAAAACCGGGTGGTCTGGAGGGCAGTTGGCTGGAGTCTGCAGAGCTCCCCAGAGAGCAAACAACCCCTTCCTACCCTCCTCCCTCCTCTCTCCTTGGCAATTCCTCTGTCAAGGTCTTTGGTTCCCTTTGACATCTCCTCCAGACTGTAGGGAGGTTTTCCTGGTGGAAATGAGCTATTCTCTTGCAGGTTGTGTTAAACCTTGAACTCAATTACCCGTAGAATTCCAGTGGTTTAAATCGGGCAACTATGGGGGTGAAGAGGACCTGTGACAACAGAATCCTGCAGGCAGACTGTACTGACCACACAACAAGCCAGCAGACGCTGGCCCGGCAGTGCAGAGTGAGCATGCTCCATCGCAGACTCAACACAGCCTCACTCCCCGTTCGCCTGGGAGGCTGCTGGGGTTTAGCATTAAAGCGTAGGCGTCTTAGGGCTTGTCACCAGATGGATTCGGGGACTCTGGTGTTTATTTTGGTTCCTGTGCTTCAATTAAACATAATGCACTGTCCCATTCTTGCAGTCGCTCGTTTAATTGTGAGATTATGGGCTATCATAAAACCTTCATTGCGCTCATATTTCTTTCTGGCAGGGTATAGAGAAGTTAATTTGGGATTAGCTCCAGAAGCATGTTGACCGAGCCTTCCCTTATTTTTCATTCCGAAGGCACTGACAGCACTAACGAATGCCTGCAGTTGTAGATCATTTTATGAACATGCAGCGCCCCCAGGTAGTGCCAATTAAATTTCCAATGAAGGATTAATGAGGGCCCATCCAAAAGAAAGGCAGTGATCCCTTTTGACAATTCACTGAAGCCTGGCCTGAGCCAGCAGCAGCGGCATGTGGCTCCTCGCACCTTCTGGCCCCAGCCGAGTTCTGCAGGGATCCTGCTCCCTACGAGGACACTGGGGGTGGGGGGGTCAATGTGCTGATGGCGCAGGCAGATCGCACAGCCCAGGGAAGAGTGCAGATGCTTGATGGTCTGGGGAGGGAGGAAGAGGGCAGGGGCTAAGGGCGGGGGTACAGAGCTGTCTACTGAGAGAGCTAGGAAGAAAAAGATCAGATACAGACAGGTGAAGTAAGCTCTAACGTCGGCCAGACGAGCACCCCTGGATGGGTTCTACCCGCGTTTGACAATTACTGAGGCTGGCCTTAGGCAGCTAGGGAGCCTGTCACTCCTAACACACAAAGTGGCAGCTCCGGGGAGGAACTGTCAGTGTATTTTCAAGCTTGAATTTCTGTCTTGCTATTTGTAGTTCCTCCCTGTTAAAGTCACGGTCTCAGACTTTGCCCTTCCAGGCACCAAAGAACAAATACAATGGTGGCAGTAGTGACTTGAAACATTGTCAAGGAAACGAAGATAGGGGTAGAGGTACCCTGTCCAGGTACGGTGCTCAGGGACCAGCTCCCCATCCTGCCCAGAGCAGAGCAGTCAAGACCTCTTAAAGACATGCCGCTCAGGCTCAGTTTCCTCCCTCAGTTTTGGAAGGAACACAGTTTACTGAAGGCCCATGATCAGCAGCAGTCAGGTTTTGCCACCTGTGTCTACACAGAGTCCCACAGAGAGGGAGAGCTGCAGAGGCAGAGGAAGTGAAAAGACAGACCCCAGACCCAACCGCAGCAGCAGAATAGACCCTCACCTCGTGGCCCTCCACCTCCTCATTCCTATACAAAGTCACTCTCTGGAAAGAGGTTTGGCTGTCAGTTACTGTCTCCTCAATGGCTGCCAGAGACTTGACTGAGAACAGTCAACTTACAGCAAAGACCTGTGAGAAATTTCTCCTAAAATAAGTCATTGTGATGAGATTAAGCAGCCCGTTTGGGAGCTTCTTTGCTTTTGCATCCAGAAACAAAGCAAATCTCACAGATTATATAAATTAATTTCATAATAAATTTGTTTTAATAGGCATTTTACTGGGAAATTGGGAGAGATTGCATCAAACATTTCATACCAGATACCAATTAAAATTGGAACCACTTATATGCAATTGCAGGAAAATGTGGCCAATCTGAGCTTATATAAGCCATGAAGCTGGTTCTGTTGACAAAATGTGTGACAGTGATGCACCACGATACCATGCCTGGCCTCAGTCATTCCTTACCCCTTCATCAACAGGGCTTCTGCTCTGCAGCCAGACACTGTTCTGCTCCTCTGTGCTTTCTCCACACACCCAGGGAGTGTATTAGGTTGGACTGTTCTACGTATTGGGTTTACTTTTCTAGGGACTATGTTACAGAGTGACAAGCAAGAGCAGAAAGCCAGCAATTCCATCCTCCCTGGTAGGGGGTGACGACTGCAGGGTGTCCCAACTTCACATCATCTGAGCTATATCCTAATAAAGAAATCTCTTCAGATCGTCCTAGGAAAGGTTCTAATGGAGAAGCCATGTGGGCATGCTTTAGGAGAGTGAGGAAGAGGAAGGAAGAAGAAAGGAAGAGGAAAGGTGGAAAAGAGGGAGGAAAGTAAGTCCTATTGGTCTACTTTAAACAATATATATAAAGGTAACTTCTTACTACCTGGATGTGTCTGGATAGTAATCTTGAGGTAGCATCTCTAGGTTTTATTTGTGGGGTGGAGAAAGGACCTCTGTGTGTAGATAGGGGGCCCTGGAACAATTGATCATGTTCCTTTCTTTTGTAGCCTGGAAAATCTGAGAGTAAATGATTTACTTCTTCCCAGAACTAATTATTGCATCTTTGGTGCAGATGTATGAATGTGTTATTTGCTTGAAGATTGTCATGCCTTTCACAAAACTGCTAGCATATTCTGTGTGTCAGCGCCATGAAACTCTGGGATAATAGCTGGAAGAAAAAGATACTTATAGTTCCTTCCTAGAGCTTAAATTCACAGAAAGATATATATTAAAGGAACATTCACAAACTTCTTGGATCTGTCTGATATTCACATTTTTGCAGGTGTGGAAAATGAGTCTAACAGATGGAAAATGACATGCATAGTGACGTGAATGTTGCATAGCCAAGTCACCAATCATTCTGTGTCTCTGACATCAGGAATAATAATTATTTATAATATAGTAGTGCATATTATTCTCATAATCTAGTAAGGGTCCCGATCCATAGGTGTATGAAACTTCAAAGGCAGTGACATGGTGGTGAGTGCTGGAGGACACAGCACAGTCTGCAATAGTTTGACGTTTACTTGGTGCCAGCCTCTCCTTGCTTCTTCCTTTCACACTCCGTAAAAGGTGACCTCCTGCAAACAGATGTTATTCTGTTAGGAGTCAGGTGGTATTTTGATGAGATTAGGTGATGTAGTACCTGAGACCCAATTGCTTAAACTTGGTACCAAAGCATACAAGACCACTCTGTGAGATTCTAGAGGGCAATACACACTCAAGGGCTTACTTGCTAGCTGCATGTAGGCTAATATACTCCTGTGTAAGATTGTCTGGAAAACTGAGTTGGCACAGCATCTTCCTCTCCTTTAAGCCCAAAGTACACTGACCATCTTGACTGAAGCCTCAAGAGAGATACGAGAAGTAAGAAGGTACATGAGAAAAGAGTGAGGAGAGGTCTTCTTGAAATACTCAATAATGACATGTGGACTGGCAAAGTTAGTGAGACCTATGGGGACAGAGAAAAGATGGAGCAGACAGGAAGACGAGAGGGAACTACGTGGGTGGTGGTGTGACCAAGACATAGACGCTGTAGAGACAGCAAGAAGCACATGGTACATAGGGGTGCAACTCAGCCTGGAGCAAAGTAGAGATGAAATGTTACAGATATTCTGTCTCCAAAAGGACCAGAAGGAAGAAGCAAAATTAGAGAATCTCAGAAAGGGCAAGTGAGCTCTAATTGGAGGCAGATTCACCTATCTGCTCATATTAGGGCCAGGAATCCATCCTTAAAACTCTTAAAACATTTTAACATTTATTTCTTGTGAAAGAAAAGAAAGGCTTTAGTTCCTTCTTTCTTCCAGAGATGGGGTTAGGAGAGCATATTTTATTAGCAGCCTCCTCTTTAACATGTCCCAGTTGTCCAACATCTCCTCTGTGCCTTGCTTGCTGGAAATTCTCATCTGTTTAGATTGCTCTTACACACACACCAGCTCCTGGAGAGAGAAATAGAATTGGTGCCAGATGTGTACACGCACCACGGAATGGATGTGTTGGGGATATGTGCTTTTCTCCAGATACCTAACACAGCTGATCCTTTTCTTGCCATCTGCAACTTGGTGACAGTGGAGTGGTCCTAGATTATGAGCCTTGCTTTCATCTCACTGAGTCTTATACTCAATTACCTAGCTGAGCTTTGTCTCTGGTTGACTATGGAAAGACATCAATGCCTTCTACAAAAGAGCATTGAAGCAGGATGCCTTCAGAAAGCATCACTAGATGTGAAACATTAGGAATACCGGTAAGGCACTTTGGCTTACTCCATGTATTTATTTATTTATTTATTTGTTTGTTTCTGTATTTCTTCTTAGGTGAGACATAATATACATTTATTTCAGTGAATAGAATAAAATTATCGTTTTTTAAAATTAAGAATCATTTATTTTATTGTATTATTGTATTAATTTTCTTTCATTTGACCTGAAAGAGAAAGAAAGTGAGAAACAAGCAGCCTGGTCCAGGACTCGAACTACAGTCAGCCATGTGGGAGTCCAGCACCTCGACCACCATGCCACCTGCCAGCCCTGAAAGAACTAATCTTAAGGTTAAAATACACACACATACACACATACATATTAATGTAACTACCTCCCAGACTAAAATATGAAACATTTATGTTCATCTAAGTTTTTGTTGTGCATATGCCAGTCAATATGCCCCTTCTTTCAGAGATAACACCAATTCCGACTTCAAGCACCATTGTTTAGTTTTGTCTGTTGTTGACTAGCCTATAAATAAAATCAAAATAGCAAATTGTTGTGCCTTGCTTCATTTATTCAATAAAATACCTGTGAGATTTATTCATATGTTGCATATAGCAGTAATACTTTCTATGTCATTTCCAGGTTAGAGCTATTATTTATATAAAGCAGCTATGAACACTCCTGTGGAAGTTGATTGATACTTGCAATGATTACTCTTGGGGCATTTACTTTCAACATATCTATTTCTTATATTTAAAGCATGCCTCTTATGAACAGCATGTTTCTGGATCTTATTTTATTGTCCCTTCTGACAATCTTGGCTTTTAATCAAACATATTAGATCATTTACACTTAATGTAATCACCAGTATAATTGGGTTGAGTCTTTCATTTTGATATTTGTTTTCTAATCATTATATCTACACCTTTGGTAAGTTTTTTTCTTATTTATTTATATTTACTTTTACTCTTGTGATTTCTAATTTATGTATAATCATTGTACATTTTTTAGGGTTTTTTAAAAAGCATGGTCTTTTTAAAAGCATATATAGTGTATTGTTAAATTAAGACTATAAACATAACATCTTCAACCTTTACCATCACATCATATTGTGTATTCAAAATACACAGGTTTTCTTGGAACTGTAAATTAAATTGACAGCAATGTTCCTCAGTCTACTGTGGTCCACCATTCCACAAGCTATTCCCCTTGTTTACATTTACTGTTGAGTCTTTAACCAAAATTTCCAGAAGGAAGAAGCAAAATTAGAGAATCTCAGAAAGGGCAAGTGAGCTCTAATTGGAGGCAGATTCACCTATCTGCTCATATTAGGGCCAGGAATCCATCCTTAAAACTCTTAAAACATTTTAACATTTATTTCTTGTGAAAGAAAAGAAAGGCTTTAGTTCCTTCTTTCTTCCAGAGATGGGGTTAGGAGAGCATATTTTATTAGCAGCCTCCTCTTTAACATGTCCCAGTTGTCCAACATCTCCTCTGTGCCTTGCTTGCTGGAAATTCTCATCTGTTTAGATTGCTCTTACACACACACCAGCTCCTGGAGAGAGAAATAGAATTGGTGCCAGATGTGTACACGCACCACGGAATGGATGTGTTGGGGATATGTGCTTTTCTCCAGATACCTAACACAGCTGATCCTTTTCTTGCCATCTGCAACTTGGTGACAGTGGAGTGGTCCTAGATTATGAGCCTTGCTTTCATCTCACTGAGTCTTATACTCAATTACCTAGCTGAGCTTTGTCTCTGGTTGACTATGGAAAGACATCAATGCCTTCTACAAAAGAGCATTGAAGCAGGATGCCTTCAGAAAGCATCACTAGATGTGAAACATTAGGAATACCGGTAAGGCACTTTGGCTTACTCCATGTATTTATTTATTTATTTATTTGTTTGTTTCTGTATTTCTTCTTAGGTGAGACATAATATACATTTATTTCAGTGAATAGAATAAAATTATCGTTTTTTAAAATTAAGAATCATTTATTTTATTGTATTATTGTATTAATTTTCTTTCATTTGACCTGAAAGAGAAAGAAAGTGAGAAACAAGCAGCCTGGTCCAGGACTCGAACTACAGTCAGCCATGTGGGAGTCCAGCACCTCGACCACCATGCCACCTGCCAGCCCTGAAAGAACTAATCTTAAGGTTAAAATACACACACATACACACATACATATTAATGTAACTACCTCCCAGACTAAAATATGAAACATTTATGTTCATCTAAGTTTTTGTTGTGCATATGCCAGTCAATATGCCCCTTCTTTCAGAGATAACACCAATTCCGACTTCAAGCACCATTGTTTAGTTTTGTCTGTTGTTGACTAGCCTATAAATAAAATCAAAATAGCAAATTGTTGTGCCTTGCTTCATTTATTCAATAAAATACCTGTGAGATTTATTCATATGTTGCATATAGCAGTAATACTTTCTATGTCATTTCCAGGTTAGAGCTATTATTTATATAAAGCAGCTATGAACACTCCTGTGGAAGTTGATTGATACTTGCAATGATTACTCTTGGGGCATTTACTTTCAACATATCTATTTCTTATATTTAAAGCATGCCTCTTATGAACAGCATGTTTCTGGATCTTATTTTATTGTCCCTTCTGACAATCTTGGCTTTTAATCAAACATATTAGATCATTTACACTTAATGTAATCACCAGTATAATTGGGTTGAGTCTTTCATTTTGATATTTGTTTTCTAATCATTATATCTACACCTTTGGTAAGTTTTTTTCTTATTTATTTATATTTACTTTTACTCTTGTGATTTCTAATTTATGTATAATCATTGTACATTTTTTAGGGTTTTTTAAAAAGCATGGTCTTTTTAAAAGCATATATAGTGTATTGTTAAATTAAGACTATAAACATAACATCTTCAACCTTTACCATCACATCATATTGTGTATTCAAAATACACAGGTTTTCTTGGAACTGTAAATTAAATTGACAGCAATGTTCCTCAGTCTACTGTGGTCCACCATTCCACAAGCTATTCCCCTTGTTTACATTTACTGTTGAGTCTTTAACCAAAATTTCACACACATATCCAGCTTTTAGTATCTACCAATACTCTCTCTGCTTCTATGCTATTGAGTACTTTAGCTTCTGCTAAGGAGTGATGACACTCGGTATTTGTTAAGCAGGGACAAAAAGTACTTGACTTTCATAGTCTGACTTATTTCACTTAACATTATATCTTATAAGTTCATCTACTTTGCCTCACATGACATGATTTCTTTGTCCTTTGTAGCTGAGTAGTATTCCATTTTGTATATATGGCACATTTTCTTTATTCATTTGTCAGTTGTGAGACACTTAGGTTGATTTCATGTCTTGGCCATTGCAATAAGCAGAGGTGTACAAATGTCTCTCCAACAGAGTGACTTCCTGTCCTTTGGGTATATATTCAATAGGGAATTCCTGTGTCAAAGGTAGTTCTCTTCTTAGGTTTTTGAGGAATCCCCATATTGTTTTCCACAGTAGCCATACTACTTTACATTCCCACCAACAGTGCATGAGAATTTCTCTTTCTCCATACTATTTATTGGTCAGCACTATTTATTTATTTATGATCATACTGTTCTTACTGGGGTTAGGTAATAACTCATTGTGATTTTAATTTGCATTTTCCTTATGATTACAGATGTTGAACATGTTTTCATATGTATTTTGGCCATTTGTATCTCTTCCTTTGAGAATTGGTCAGATCAATTGCCCATGTTTTAATTAGATTATTCATTTTTTGAAAGTAAACTGTTAGAGTTTCTTATATATTCTGGTTATCAATTTCTTATCAGAAGTATAGTCTGCAAATGCTTTCTCCCATTCTGTAAGCTATTTCTTTATTCTGTTGATTGTTTCCTTTGCTGTGCAGAAGACTCCTAGCTTGATATAGTCCCATTTGTCTATATTTGGTGTTAATGTCTGTGCTTTTAGCTGACTTAAGAAATTTTTGCCTAAACTATTATTTTGAAGTGTTTTCCCTATGCTATTTTCAAGTAGTTTTATGGTTTGGGACTTTACATTTAAGTTTTAATTCATTTTGAGTTCATTTTCGTGTATGATGAGAGACAGGATTCTAGTTTTATCATTCTGCAGGTGGATATCCAGTTTTCCCAGCACCATTTGTTTTATCTCTTTTACCAGATTTTTAGTCATACAATTGTCGTATTGCTCAGTTAGTAATTTCATTATGTATCCTTGAACTATTACAGTTTACCTTAAGTTGGTACTTTTATTTATTTATTTTTAAAATTGACATTAGTTAAGTTGTAGTTATATATTTATTTATAATTATCTTTCTGACTTACATATAATAAATGCATATCAATGGTTTTCTCAAAGTGAGTGTACAGTGTATAACAATCAAATAAAGGTGATCTACTTGTTCTTCTTCAACGTTTAACATTACACTATGCTGTGAAAATTTGTTAATAGTTCCACTATTTTTTTGAAATATACATTAAATTGTTCATATTTTTCGCTCTGCTATGATAGACCATCCTGCAGTCTCTTTTACATGAATTCTTGTCATTTGACTCAAAATGGATGAACTTAGAGATGATATAATGCTAAATGAAATAAGCCAGACTATGAAATACAACTCCCTTATAACCCAACTTAATGTAAACCAAATGTATGCCCTCTATGGTGGCAACTAAAGGAATCAAAAGCATAGAAATAGAGTAATGGTACTTTTATTGTGTCAAAAATTATGTAAAACTTGACAATTGTTATCTATATATATTCTCCCAAGTTTGTGCTATCACTGTCACGCATTTTATTTCACAATGTTTTGAACTCCACAAGATAATTTTATTGTCATTGCTTTAAATAATCAATATTCTTTTTTATTTATCCACATTTTTACTGTTTCTGGCACTCTTTATACTTTTTAGCAGTTCTGAGCTTCCATCTGGGATCATTTTTCTCCAAAGAGAAGAATTTTATTTAAATAATTCATTTAGTACAGGTTTCTTTCTCTTTTTGGGGGGTACAGGATTCATAGTAATGAATTTTTTATATTTTGTTTACATGAATATATTTTTATCTTTCCCTTTTGAGTCTATTTTCACTGAATACAAATTTCTTTTGTTAACCGTCACACACATGCATGTACACTGCAGTCCATGAAAGATGCTATACCATTATCCTCTGACTTAAATACACACTCATTTGTAAAATTATTTGCCAATCTTAATATTGGCCTTTTTTACATTAAAGAATGTATTATTTCTCCTTGGTTACTTGTCATTTTTTTCTCCTGTTTCAATGGTTATCACAAGTTTGACTATGATTTACCTTTATGTTGTTGTTCTTTTTTTGAAACTGCTTAAGTTTTGTTGAATATTTTGAATATGTATTTTGATAGCTTACATCCAATTTTGAAAATTCTACACATCACCTCTTGTTACTGTTTATTTTCTCTTTGCTTTCCTTTCCTGAATGCCAATTAAACACATATTAGATCATCTGAAGGTGTTTCCAATGTCTCTCATATTCTATTTTCTATTTTTAATTTTTATCTTCATTTTTTGTCAAAATTTGGATATTTTCTGTTGACTCTTTTTTTAAGGCATAGGGTACATGTACTTACCAGAAAGAGACAATGAAAAGGTAAGTGAGAAACCACCCTCCAGGGGGGGTGGCCAAGTCACAATCCCTTCTTCTCAGTTCTCCACCTGGAATTTTGGGCAAGCATACCCACATACCCACATGCCTGGCATGATTTCAAGCTGCCAGGTTTGGGACTTGAACCATAGTTAGCCATGTGGGAGCCCAGCACATTAACCACTATGCCACTTGCTGGCCCCCTCTATTGACCTATTTTGAGTTCAGGCTTCCATCTTCTACTGGATCTAGTCTGTCTTACATAAACCCAATGTCAAATCTTTAGATATTACCCTAAAATTTTTAGATACTATGTTTTGAATTTCTGCAATGATAATTTAATTTTATATATATTACAAAGATTCTTTAAAATTCTCATCTTCTATCCATATTCTATTTTCTTTTTATATTTATGATATCTATTTCATAGTCCTTGTCTACTAACTCTAACATCTGAATAATGCTTGGATCTGCTTCTGTTATCTGACTTTTGTTATAAATATTAGCCTTTTTTCACTATTAACCTATCTTCTTTAAAAATAAATTAATCCAGACATTCTGTACAGAAGAATCTTGGAGGCTTAAATTGATATTATTTTTCATGTAGTGTTCTTTCTTTAGTTAGACAGATAATCTGAAGGATTATCACTGTAATCTAGTCAGAAATTGAGCTGTGTTGGGTAAGATTGTATTTTTAGACTAAGTTAACCTCTATTTTCTTTTTTGTTAACCTAATTTGGGCATATTCTATATATCAAATAATATAGTTCAAGTTAATGATACATTTTAATGATAAAGGTAAGGTT
This sequence comes from Tupaia belangeri chinensis, assembly GCF_000334495.1. NCBI lineage: Eukaryota > Metazoa > Chordata > Mammalia > Scandentia > Tupaiidae > Tupaia > Tupaia belangeri. The sequence goes on from NW_006159692.1 coordinate 8,018,080, forward strand.
TTATTTTTATATTTTCAACTTTTCCTATTGATCTATATTTCTAGCCTTATGCCAGTACCACACTGGTTATCTGGTAAGATATTATACAGTTAACTTGTTAACTGTAGCTTTATAGTAAGTTTTAAAAACAAGAAGTAATAGTGCTTCAACTTTTCTCTCTGTCAAAACTATTTTGGATATTCTAGGTTTATGCATAGACATAAATTTCAGTATATCACCAAGTTTCTGAAAACTAAACCTATTAAAATTTTAACATAGAGTGCATATAGATCAATTTGTGGAGAACAGCCATTTTAATAATATTGACTCCTCTAATTCACAAACATGTACTTTTTTCAATTAATTTGGGTCATTTATAATTCCCTATATGATGGTGTTACACTTCCCAATGTACATCTATTGCACACTATTCTTTTGTTAAGTATGTTCTTAAATATGTTAATATTTTTGATGCTATCATGAAATTAACTGTATCCTTAATTTTATATCTGGATTTCTTTACCTGTACACAGAAATAAAATTAGTTTTTACATAGTGACTGTGTATCCCTTGACTGTGCTTTCCGTATTATAGCATAGTTCAACTAGGATTTTCACAAAATTTCTTAGAATTTTCTATATACAGGATCATGTTATCTGCAAGAAGGTTTTACTTCTTCCTTTCCAATATGAATGTCTTCTACTTCTTCCTCTTGCATAATTGTCCCACCTAGAATCTCTAGTCTAACACTGAATACAAGTGGTCAGAGTTATCACTCTTTCTTTAATATTAAGGGAAATGCTTTTCACAATTAAGTCTTTCACTTTTTAGTGCAATGATCTTTTTAGGTTGTTTTTATAGATGCCCTTTATCAAATTGAGGAAGTTTTTCTATTCCATGTTTGTTGAGAATCAGTATTGAAGCATCATTACATGCTTTATTTTTCCCCTGTGTCTATCAAGGTAATTCTGTGAGGTTTTCCTCCATTCTACGATTATGGTTTGTAACATTAATTTTTTGATGTTAAATCTAATCAGTTTTGCTTCTTGGAAGCAGCCCTTCTTGATCATGATGTATCATCTTTTGTATGTTCTTGGATTTGGTTTACTAGTATTTATCAAGAATTTCTGCGCTATATTTATGAGAAATTGGTATGTAGTATTCTTTTCTTGTGATATCTTTGGTTTTGTTATCAGGGTTAACAATGGTCTCATAAAATAAGTTAGGAAGTGTCCCTTTATCCTCTGTTTTGTGGAAGAGTTTGAGAGTAAAAAATTGTTTCTTCTTTTAAATTTTCGATGTTGATTTTACCATTAAAACCATCTGGATACTGGTTTATCTCTCCCCTGGGACTGTGGTTATTGCTTATTTGTTTAATGACTTGGCTGATTATTTAAGTGGAGTCTATTTTCCTCACAGCATGAAATCTCTGACATTCTTCAGAGAGTAAAGTCTTGGGCATATACACAGACACTCTGGGATGATAGAGGTTTTAGGAAGGCTCTCTTCCACTGCATTATTTCCTATTCTCTCTTTCACCACACCTGCTTCTGTTAGGACCACACTCAAAAGTTAACTTTCACTAATTGCAGGCTAATTTTGCTATCATTTTCAACAATGCCTTGAAGTATAAATTAGTCCACGGTTTGATCCAATTATTTTGGGCCCCTATAAATAGAGACAGTTTCTGAGGTTTCTTCTGATTCCTGAGGGTTCTCCACTCTCTCTCTCTCTCTCCTCTCTCTCTCTCTCTTTTAAATTTGTCATAGAGTGCATGCACTTGGTGAAGAGACAGAGTAAGAAGGAATGTAAGTAAAAATCTCCATTGGAAATGGTCATGCTGCAATCACTTCTCTATTCCTCCCTCCTTTGGGGAATTTGGGCACACATAAACATGCTCTTGTGTTTCTCAAGCCACTTGATCCAAGACTCAAACTATGCAGTCAGCCATGTAGGATTCCCTTTTAAGGGAATGACATTGAGAATTACAGAGATGATAAGATCTGTAAGCTGATTTTACTATGAGTCTTTGTAGAAATAGTAGGTTGTTTCAATTATGTTTTTATCTTAATATTTGGGATTGCTCTTCTTTGATTCGACATTGAACCTTATCTTAGCAATGAGGACCCCCAGGTTGTAGCTGAGTTATCTGTTATTTTGGAATATATAGCTATGTATTTTTCCTCTTTAAGGAAAAAGTCGCTACCATCAACAAAATTATTGTTAGATTGTACCTTATGCCTTAGAAGCAAAATTAAAATATAGCAAATACTAAGTAATGAACCAAAAAAATTCACAAATGAAAATAATTTTGTGATCAAACATTGTTACAAATGAAAAATGATTTAGGCATGAGAAGGCACCATCAATGTATAGTTACAGGATTCTGCAAATTTATCTTCTTGGTTGGAGAGTTTAACCCATTTACATTTTTTAATAAAGAAGAACTTTTGCCATTTGTAATTTTTTAATATATATCTTATACCTATTTTCTCATCATTTCTCTTACTATTGCTTTATTTTGTGTTTAGTTAATTTAGTAAATAGTTTGATTTTTTCTGTATATCTTTTGAAATTTAATTTTTTGTTACCATGGAGATTACATTTAGTATTCTTAATCCATAATAATCCACTTCAAATTGGCATCCATTTAACTCTGATAGCATATGAAAAGTTTGTTCATATTCAGCTTTTTCATTCCCCTTAGGTTACTGATGTCACAAATTACATATTTATACAATACGTGCTCAACAACAGGTTTATATTTTTGTGCCTTGGCATTTAAATTATGTAGTAAGTACAAAGTGGAATTATCAGTCAGAAATAATAATTCAGCTTTTATATTTGTGTATGTGCTTACTTTTGTTGCATATCTTTACTTCTTCATGGAGCTTTGAGTTAGTGCTCTTTCACTTCAACCTGAAGAAACCCATTAGCATTTCTCATAGGTCAGTTCTTCTTTATTAACACATTATAAGTGGATTAAACTCTCTAATAAAAAATCAGAATGAGCAAAATAGATTTTAAAAAAATAATAGAGGGACTAGCAGGTGACATGGTGGTTAAAGGTGCTGGATTCCCACATGGCGGACTGCAGTTTGAGTCCCAGACCTGATGGCTTGCTTTCTCACTTTCCCTTTCTCTCTTTCTCTCTGTCTCCTTCTAGTGAAAGTGAAAAAATAATAATAACAAATGAAATTAATTAAATACTTTAAAAAATAATAGAACTATATTTTGCTTACAGAAATACTCATTTAAAGACTATAATAGATTAAAGTGAAAAGCTAAAAATCTTACCCCAATGCATATCATACCCAAAATAAAGCTGGGTGGCTAATCTGATGTCGGATAATATAGATTTTCAGTCAATGCTACAGGAACAAACAACTTTATAGGTTGATTTAGAAAAGTCAATTCACAGAATTAAAAAACTTGTAGACATACACAAAACAACAGAACCCCCAAATAGATTAATCTAACACTGACAAAGCTGAAAGGAGAAATAGAAATTCTACAATAATAATTAGATGTTTTAATACTTGACTTTCAATAATGGGTAGAACATTTGATACATAATCAATGATGAAATAAGGAACCTGAATGAGGTTATAGATCGACTAATTCTAACAGACAGAAGAGAACACTTTACTCAAGAACAGGAAAATACAAATTTTTCTCAATTACCTATAGAACATTCTCCAGGATATACCACCTGTCAGGCCACAAAACAAATCTTAATCAATTTTAAAACATAAAAAAATCATGCATAGTGTCTTCTCTTACCACAATGGAATTAAGCCAGAAGCAAATAACTGAAGGAAAATTGGGAAAGTCACAAATATGTAGAAATTAAACAACACACTATTAAACAACCAGTGGGTCAAAGAAGATATCACAAGGGAAATTAAAAAATAGTTAGATACAGATGAAAACAAAAACACATCACACTAAAACTCATGGGGTATAATAAAAGCAATTCCCAGAAGAAAATTTACAGCTCTAAGTGCTTACAATCAAAACTAAGAATGATCTCAAATCAATAACCTAACTTTATGCCTTGAGTAACAAGAAAGAAAAGAGAAACTAATCCCAAAAGTAGGAAAAGAAAGGCAATAATAAAGAAGACCATAATGGAATCAAGTAAACCAGAAGTTAGTTCTTTGAAAATGACAACAAAATTGACAAATTTTAGAAAGACTGACAACAAAAAATAGAGAGGAGACATAACTAATCAAATAATAAATGAAAATATACAATGTAAGCCTACACAAATCTAAATAATTATATGAGAACACTATTAGTACACAAAAATTAAATAACCTGGGTGAAATGGAGAAATTCTTAGGAGCACGAAAATAAATTACATAACTCAAGAAAAAAATAGAAAATTTGAACACATTTATTACAAGTAAAGAGATTAAATCAGTTATCAAAAACCTCCAAAAAAAGAAAAGTTCAGAACCAGATGGCTTCATTGGTGAATTCTACCAAATATTTAAGATAATTAAAGTCAATTTCTTTAATAGTACTTCAAAAAGAAGAAGAAAAGAAGAAGAAGAGGAAGAAGAGAAGCATTTATTAACTCTAGGAGGCCACCTTTATACAGAAAATCAGAGAGATGCCACAAAGAAAGTAGAACAAGGGGCTGAATAGTGGCATGGAGTAAAATGTGACACTCTGTAAGGCTTATCGACATGGAAGGTTCCTCGTTCACATCAAGACCTCTCTGAATATGCTAGGCATGGATGTCCAAGGTGTGAGACTGGCTGAAGCTGGGGGTGTATTGTGGCATCAAGGTTCTGTTGTGGGTGCTGTTTCTGTTTCTCATTCATGGAAAAATAAATAAATAAACTCTTTAAAATAGTAAAGATTAGTCTGATCTTTTTCTATGCTTTGTAGTCCAGAGATAAGGACTTTTGTTTTCTTCTGAATTGTTCACAGATCCAGGTACCTACTATTTGAACAGAATCTTAACTTTCTTCCTGACTTTTAGTCTTAAGCAAAGTCCTCTTGACATTTTTTGATTTATTAAAGCTAAAACTGTCTTTCTTGAAATTAAAAAAACATATTAAAAACTACCAATTTAATGACCACAGTAAGCTATATAGCCTCAGGTAGGTGCTATTTTATAGTATATTCATTCTACTCACAGTTTCATGCCTAAAGTCAAACATTTGTTCACAGATATTTTTATATCAGCTGAACTTGCTATTGAAAGTGGTTAGATTAATTAAGATATTTGTAAAAATGTACACCAAAAAAGGGAATGGAAAGCAATTTCAAATACCAGAGATAGAATGGGGGAGGGTGGGATATGGCAGAGGGTGAGAAATGAGGATGGGGTATACACACACACCACAGTGAATGAATGCAAAATAAATAATTATTAAAAAAGTAAAAAGTAAAGAGTATTATCCCTTATGAAAACAGATGCAAAGACCCTCAATAAAATACTAGCAAACCAAATCTAACAACATATTAAAAGAATGGTACCCCAGGACCAAGGGGGATTTATTCCTGGAATATCAACATTGTCCAACAAAGGATAATCAATCAATGTAATGCATCACATTAACAAATAAGAGACGGAAAACACATGATTATTTCAACTGATATGGGAAACAAGAATTGACAAAATTCACCATTCTCTTATAGTACAAACACTAGACAAATTTGAAATAGAAGGAAATTTCTTCAACATAATAAAATCCACATATTAAAAACAAACAAACAAGGACCAGCAGTTGGCGTAATGGCTATATTGCTGGACTCCCACGTAGTCAACCATGTGGGTCCTGGACCTGATGGCTTAAACTCATGCCAGGCACATGTGCATGTGTGCCCAAGATCTGGAGAGGAGAATGGAGGAAAAGGGATTGTGGCGTGGCCATTCCCTCAGGGGGTGATTTCTCACTTTCTGTCTCTTTGTTTCTCTCTGCCTTTCTTGCAAGCGCACATGCTCTATAGCTAAAATCTCTCAACAACAACAACAACAAATATATATATATATACACAAAAAAATAAACAAACCTACCACAACATCACAAATGTGAGAGACTGGAAGGTTTCTACTAAAATCAGAAACAAGACAAGGAAGACCACTTTCACAACTTTTATTCACTATTTTACAAGAAGTTCTAGCCAGAGCAATTAGCCAAGAATAGATAAATAAAAAGTGTACAAATTGGAAACAAAAGTAAAATGAAGCTGTATCTATGGACTAATGGTTAACGGGCTGGGCATATGTGTGTGCATGCCCAAAATACCTACTGATAGAGAAATGGAGATGATGGAATTGTGGTGAGACCACATTCTATTGGAGTGCTTTCTCCTTCTCTTTCTCTTTCTTTTTTTTAATTTAAATTTATTTATTTATTTTTTAAATAATTTTTTTCTTTTATTATTATTTTTTTCACTTCATTTTCTTCCATACATTCAATCACATTATTATTTGTCTTACAAAATGGATATTTAAACAGGTGAACATTTCTCCCTAGTACTGTTGATAAAACTACAAAATATCTTCAACAGATAATACCACACCTCTTTGTGCCATTAATGCTTGGCCTCTCTGTCCCTTCCCCAAATGTCCTTCCTCAGACCCTCCTCTTTCACACACACTATATCTGGTATTTACATCTATATACAGTGTTTCTATATCCTTAAGACAATTAGTTTCAGTCATAGATTGCAGTCACTCAGTATATATTAAGTGGGGACATATGTGCCACAGTTTTTCTAACCATTCATCAGTTCATGGGCATTTGGGTTGTTTCCATGACTTAGCAATTGTGAAAAGTGCCGCAATAAACATCGATGTGCAAGCACTTTTTCGATTAAGTATTCTGTCCTTCGGGTAGATACCAAGGAGTGGGATTGCTATATTATATGGTAGTTCTATTTGTAGATTTTTGAGGAATTTCCAAATTGTTCTCCACAGTGGTTGGACCAATTTACATTCCCACCAGCAGTGTAAGAGAGTTCCCTTTTCACCACACCCCCACCAGCACTTATCAGTTTTTTTTTTTTTTTTTTAATCTTGGACATTCTGACTGGGGTTAGGTGATATCTCATTGTTGTTTTGATCTGCATTTCTCTTACAATGAGGGATGTTGAGTCTTTTAGCTACTTGTATGTCATCTTTAGAGAGTGTTTTTTTTCAACTCATTCTCCATCTTTTAATAGGATTGATTGTCTTTTTCCGGAACAGCTGCTTGAGTTCCTTGTGAATTCTGGTTATGAGTCCCTTATCTGACTCCTTCTTTTTCTCTTTCTGTCTCTCTCTGGCAAGATGGTAATTTTTTTAAAAAAAATTAAAGTGACCTTTAAACATAGATAAAAATTATTTTACAGCAGAAAATTCTAGATATTTCCTCAAAAACATTGTTAGAATTAAAGAAATTTAGCATAATTTCAGGATTCAAAAATTTATGCATGAAAAATCAGTTGCATTTTTATAAACTAGGAATGAACATTCAGCATAAGGATTTTTTAAAAATTCAATTTGTGATAACATCAAAAAGAATAATCTACTTAGGAATAAATTTAATCAAAGAAGTAAAAGATTTGTATTCAGAACTATAAAACACTGCTAAAATAAAGTGAATTAGATACAAATAAATGGAAAGACATCCCATGTTTATGAATTATAAAATCTAATACTAAGATATCAATAATACCCAGGGACCAGCAGATGTAATGGTGGTTGGGGTACTGGACTACCACATGGTCAACTGCAATACAAGTCCTGGATGTGGAAGCTTGCATTCTCATTTTCACTTTCTCTCTATCTGGTGAGTGTGTATGCCCTATAGCAATTTAATAATAATAATAATAATAATAATTTCAAAGACATAAATAATACCCACAATGATAGACATATTATGTGCAATCCCCAACAAAATTTCAATGACTTTTTTTGCTTAAAAAGAAAATATATTCTAAAACTCATATGGCATCTCGAGGAACCCCAAATAATCAAACAATCTTGAGAAAGAACAAAATTAGAGGTTTCACACTTCCTGATTTCAAAAGTATTCCACAACTACAATAATAAAAATACTGTTTTACTGGAAAAATGACCAATATACACAGAACTGGGCAGAAGAAATGGCCCTAAATAAACCCTCACATACATGATCAAGTGATTTTCAAAAGGGTGACAAACTCATACAATGGGAAAGGATAGTCTTTTATTCAACAACTGTAGCTGGAAAAACTGGATATACACAAGTGAAAAAATTAAGTTGTATACTTTTCTTATACTTAACTAAAAACAGATAAAATACCTAAACGTAAGAACTAAAGCTTTAATATCCTTAGAAGAAAGCAAGGAGAAGCTTCATTGGGTTTGGCAATGATTTTTTGGATATGACTGAAAAAGTACAGTCAACAACAATGAAAATAGTTAAGTTAGACTTCCTCAAAATTAAAAACTTCTTGCATCCAAGAATACTATCAACAGAGTGAAAAGACAATCTTTATAATGGGAGAAAATATTTACAATTACACAGGTGATAAAGGGTGAATGTGTAGACTATCTAAAGAATTTCTGTAACTCAACAACAATCTGACTTAAAAATTGGTAAAGGATGTGAATAGAATATCTTTTTTTCAAAAAAGATATACAAATGGCCAATAAATACATAAAAAGATACTCAATATCATTAGTCATTAGGGTAAAACTGATCAAAGCGACAATTAGATGCCACATCATACTTACTAGGATGGTTATTTTAAAAACTAAACAAATAAAACAGAAAATAATGAGTGAAAAGGTAGAAATTGGAATTTCCACACACTCCTGGTGAGACCGTAAAATGGAGCAGCCACCATGGGAAATAGTGTGGTGGTTCCTCAAAAAGCTAAACATAACATTTCCTTATGATCTAGTAACTTCACTGCTAGTTGGATACCCAGAAGAACAGAACACAAGAACTTGAACAGTCAGTGTTCATTACAGCATTATTCATAATTCCAAAAGGATAAACAACCTAAATATCCATCAAGAGTTAAATAGCTAGGGTCCATAGCTCAGTGGTTGAGGAAGCCAGATTACATATTGCAAACTGCAGCTCCAATCTCCACCTCAGTGTCTTGAAAAACACATAAGGTACATGTATATGCTCAAAATCCTGAGGGGAAGGAGGATGGAAGAAAAAGGATTGTCCTTTGACTATGCACAATTAGGTTGCTTTCTCTCTCTCTCTTTCTGTCTCTATCACTTGCTCTATCTCATTTTCTTCCTCCCTTTCTCTGGTGAGTGTACATGATTTCTGGCAATACAAAACAACAACAACAAAACAAACACACACACACACACACACACACACACACACACATATATATATATAAAAAAAAAACAATGTAATATTATTCTGCAATAAAGCCTGAATGAAGTTTTGATACATTTTAAACATAGATGAAATTTGAAATATTTCACTAAAAGAAATAAGTCAAACACCAAAGGACATATATGATATAATTTCTTTTATATAAAATATCTACAATAGGAGAACTCATGAAGACAGAAAGTAGATTAGTGACTACCAGGGTATGGGTACAGGTGGGTGGATAGAAAGTTATTGATTAATGAAAACAGAATGTTTCTGGCTAATGAAAGTTTGGAACTAGGTAGTGATGATAGCCACACAATACTGTGAATGTAATTAATGCCACTGAATGATATGGCACACCTGAGAATGATTAAACTGCCAAATTTCATGTTACAATTATTTACCAACCCATATATTCTGGAAGAAATTGTATCATAAAGAAGACTGTGTTTGCTCCCACACTCTTCAGTATACTGTGTAAACTTGGGATCATCTCACCTCTTCTGATCCTTAATTTTACCAAACACAACTTGAGTTTCTTGATGCTTTGTCAAAGATTAAATGTTCAAGTGTTCAGTATAGTTTTTTGTATATATGTGTGTGTGTGTGTGTGTGTGTGTGTGTGTGTATAATTATATACATGCCTACACACACACACACACACATATAATCTGCAAGATTCTTCTCACTAATGCAGGTAGGAGCAATGGGATATAATAACTACCCTTCAGTTCATTTTTTTCTGCTTTAAATGAACTACTTTTTCTTAATTGAAATATTTTTTTTTCCTAATCCTACCCTACAACTGGCATAACTTACACTGAAGGGACTTTATTGATGTGACTATTTTTTCCTCATTGACATCATGCAACGCATTATTTTTGATTGCTACTCTGAGGGTTCTTTCATTTCTTCCACATCTCCAAAGGGGTCCAGAGCATTCGCTAGTACTGACTTTTACTAGGGTCACTAAAGGAATTCTTTCTTGTAATGTTACTGGTGAAGATTTATTCCAACTTTCTGAAGGGAGGTCAGATAAACTGACCTCAAACATCCCCTTTAGCCATGTGATTCGATGATTCTTGGGTGCTATAATCTACTAAAGGAATGAGATACCATCCACTTCTATTCCCATCTGTCCACCAATAAAACAAAGTTGACAGAGGCCCCAGGTGATTTCAAATTTCCTTTGGTGGAAAACAGAATCCAGGTTTTTGTAGATACTGATCTTTATGGCTCTTTTTATGGAACCTGAAAAAGTCTGACCTATTATTTGGACCAAAATTTCCTGTCAACAACCTTGCATCTGATTTGCATCCAGTTCAGACATGTAGTGCACTTTCCTGACCATTCTCTATTGAGGGAAAGAAAATCGGAACTATAACATGGCGGAAATGCCATCCACTAGACTTTCCAAGTTTGAGAAAGACATGTAGGACTCACGCTGACCATATGACCAAATACTGTATTTTTTCAGCTCCTAGTCACAGTCTTGAGTGCTGGAAGAACCATGAATATGTCCTGCACTCAAGAGGAAGGATTTTCCTCTCCAACAGCCTCTTCCACTGCCCAGCAGTGATCCAGATTTACATCTCCAGGATGACTGGGTCCATCAGGCCAGACTCAATACTTACTGCTCACCTCCCTAGTAATGTCTCTTGGGCCTCTCAGACACAATATATTTAGAAACAGACTGGCTAACTTTCCCCTAACTTACTGTTTTCATTCTTTGTTTAGCTCCTCTGCTTTCATTCCGGTCTCTTCAAAGCTGTTCTCCACACAGGTTCCATAGTACTAATTGGAAAATTCAAGTCAGAATATGTCATTCTTCAGTCTCAACTCTTTCAATGGTTCCCCCACTACCTTAAGGAAAAAGATCCAACTTGCCTCCAGAAAGTCAAAGCCTCTAATGACCTACTGCTCTCCCACACAAGAATGTTGCTGCTTTTTTCTTTGTTCGCCCCAGAGGCTTTTCATATTGCAGCCTCTGTCTAGAATCCTGTATTCTTCACTCCTTTGATTTGTATTCAGTATTTAATGTTTAACTGAAAGTCTTCCTCAAAGCTCTCCTCTTAGCTCTTTCCTTCCCTCCATAAGGTACTATTATCTGTTTCCATAATATTCTTTGAATAATTTATCACTAGATTTATCATGTTGCATTGTAACTTTATGTTTACATGTCTGCCTCAATTAGATCAAGAGGTTTTGAAGCACTGGCAGTCAGTCTCCTATTTATCATCTCATCTCTAGAGTCCAGCACAGGGATTGAAACATTAAAAGGCTCAGTGCTTGTTAACAAATGAATGAATGACTGAATGATTATCCAACTGGTCATTGCCTTTTTCCTCATGGCTCTTATTCACTCCCCTACCTTCTACTGAATTTTCAGATGACCTTGCACTTCATTCAACTTGGTACTTTCCTGCCCATCTCCTGGAAAATGATCACAACAAGAAATCAGCAATGTTTGCTGAACCAACATTACTATTATAGAAACTCAATAATTTTGGAGTAAAAGAATAAACATAAATAAAAGCCAACCCACTTATCTGTGTCCAGTAGCAAGGGAAGGGTAAGAAGATTTTTCATATGAGCTTCCTGGCTGCTGTGAGTTGAATTCATTTCACTGTAGATTTGCTATAAAATAGACTCAGTGCCCTCTTGAAATTTTTATTAGTCCTCCTCAGAAATCAAACAAGCAAAAAGAAAGTAAATACTTAGTGTTAAGTGGAAAATAAACCTACCAATCTAGAGTTCTGTACCTTGTGAAATTATGCTACAAAAGTGAATACTTTCTCAGAGAAACAAAAACTGAGAAAATATGTCACCAATAGACCTTCCTTGCAAGAAACATAAAATAAGTTATTTAGAGAGAAGAAAAAATTATGCAGGTAAGAAACTCAGCTCTATGGACCAGCAGATAGCATAATGGCTACATCACTGGACTCCCATGTAGTTGACCATGGTTCAAGTCCTGGACTTGGTGGCTTAAACTCACACTGGGCGCGTGTGCATGCATGCCCAAGATCCCAAGAGGAGAATGGAGGAGAAGAGATTGTGCCATGGCCATCCCCTCCAGAGGGATGATTTCTTGCTTTCTGTCTCTCTATCTCTTTCTGTCTTTCTGGCAAGCTCACAAACCCTATAGCAAAAACCTCTCAAACAAACAAAAAAAGAAACTCAGCTCTATATAAAGAAGGGAAGAGTGCTTGAGAAAGAATAAATGAAAGTAAAATTAAAACGTTATTCTTCATGTTCTTAATTATAGATAATAGTGTATTCAAAATAATAGTAGAAACAATGTGCTTATATATACATAGTACATGTAAGGAAAATGAATGACAGCAATGACAAAAGAGACATCAGGAAGAATTAAGAATATTTTATTATTATAAGGTAGTAAGTGTATTACCTATGAAACAGTATAGTGCTACTTGAAAGTACCTTGGATTAGTTGTAAAGGTATGTTACAAACTCTGGGTCAGCCATTTTAAAAAGCTGATATGTATACATATATATGCACACACATATACTCATGTATACATGCACATAATATACATATATGTATATATATACATACATATATAACTAATATTATATAACATATATATATGTAACATGCTTAGAGAAGAAGAAAATGGGATCATATAAAATGACCAATTGAAATCTTACAAAAGGCAGACAAAAGTAAAAGACATAAATATGAACAAAATTAACTTACAAAAATCTATAGCATTTCTATACATAAACAACAAGCAGACAGAGGCAGAACTGAGAAAGTAATCCCATTTTCTTCTTCTAAAAGTATAAGATACCTAGGAATAAAACTAACCAAGAAAGTCAAAGACCTCTGTAAGTAAAACTGTGAAAATCTTTAAAAAGAAAAAGAAATAGAAAATGACAAAAATGTGGATGGACATCCCATGTTCCTGGATTGGGAGGATTAATATAATCAAAATGGCAATCCTATGCAAATTAACCTATATGTTTAATGCAATCTGTATAAAGCTACAAGAGACATTGTCACAGATATAAAAAAGACAATCATGAAATTTGTCTGGAATAAAAAAAATCCCATATTACCAAAGCAATCCTATGCATGAAGAGTGGAGTGGGTGGCATCCTGGCCCCCAAATATATTACAAAGCCATGATAGTCAAAACAGCATGGTATTGGCACAAAAACAGACATGAGAAACAATGGAACAGAGTAGAGACCCCAGAAATAACCCCTGAAACATACAGACAACTGGTCTTTGGCAAAGGGTTCCAGTCAATTTAATGAGAAAAGGAAAACATTTTTAGCAATTAGTGTTGGAAAAAACTGGGAATTCACTTGCGGAAAGATGAATCTGAACCCTTATCTGTCACCATTAACAAAAGTCAACTCAAAGTGGATTGAAGAGCTAAACTTAAGACCTCAAACTATAAAATTACTGGTGGGAAACACTGAGGAAACTCTGAGAGTAGGCATTGGAGTAGGCAAAGACTTCTTAAGCTAGACCTCCAAAGCACAGACAATAATCCCCAAAATAGACAAGTGGGATTACATCAGATTAAGAAGTTTCTGAAGAGCGAAGGACACAGTAATTAGTGTGCATCAACAACCCTCAGAATGGGAGAAAATTTTTGTAAGCTAAGCCTCTGATAAGAGACTGATAACCAGAATACACAGGGAACTAAACTGGCTTACCTGGAAGAAAAGGATTAACCCTATTTAAAAATGGGAAAATGAGGGGCCAGCAGATGGCGTAATAGCTATGTTGCTGAACCCCTATGTAGTCAACCACGGTTTGAGTCCCAGACCCAGCAACTTAGACTCTCACGGGGCATGTGTGCGTGCATGCCCAAGATCCCAAGAGGGAAATGGAGGAGAAGGGATTGTGGCATGGCCATTCCCCCGGGGAGTGATTTCTCACTTTCTGTCTCTCTCTCTATCTTCCTGGTGAAACATCAGAAAGCAAAAACCTCTCCCCCCCAAAAAAAGGGGGGGGGGGAAATGAGCTGAATAAACAACTTTCTAAGGAAGACATGTAAACAACCAAAAAGCATATGAAAAAAAATGCTTTGACATCCCTCATCATAAGGGAGATGCAGATCAAAACTACAATAAGGTACCATCTAACTCCAGTCAAAATGACAAAGATTGAAAAAATAAAATAGTAAGTGCTGGCAGGGATATGGTGAAAGGGAAACTCTTCTACATTGTTGGTGAGAATGTAAATTGATCCAACTACTGTGGAGAACAATATGGAGGTTCCTCAAAGAACTTTAAATAGAACTAACATATGATCCAGTAATTCCACTCCTTGGTATCTACCCAAAGGACAGGAGAATGCTCAGTCAAAAAAGTGCTTGCACATCTATATTTATTGCAGCATTATTCGCAATTGCTAAGACATGGAACCAACCCAAATGTCCACAAACAGATGAATAGATGCAAAAAGTGTGGCATATATACTCCATGGAATACTATATAGCCATACAAAAACAAGTCCCTGGCATTTGATAGAAAGTGGATGAATATAGAAGATTTGTTGCTGAGTGAAGCAAGTCAGGCTATGAAACAGAGACATTGTATGTCTCCACTTAACATATACTGACTGACTGCACTGTATGGTAGAGATTGAAAGACTGGAGGACAAAAAAGCATTGAAAAATGTTATGGGCACTAGGGACAAAGTGGAAAGAGAGTGGGAGAAGGGAAGAGTGTACAAAAGGAAATCTGGGGTAAAAAATAGAGAGGTAAGACATTTGTGGGTCACCGATATGGTTTATTACCTGCTGATGATGACGTGTATAGTATTCTCAAACTGGGCTGGACTGAGGTGTGTAGCATGCTGGGTAAAGTCTCTTTACAAGCTAAATGATGTATAGTGATGGAATGTATAAATAATAGTAATAATAATAATTTTTAAAATAAAAATAAACTAAATATGAATGAAGAATGCACTAAATAAATGACAGTAACTCAGTCACCTGTTCTTGGGCAGTTAGGTTGATTCCATATCTTAGCAATTGTGAATAATGCAGCAATAAACACAGATGTGCAAGTGTCTTTCTGAATGAGAGGCAAGACATTTATGCAACAAAGACATGGGTTATTATCTGTTGATTATAATGTGTATAGTATCCGCACTGGTGATAAACATATTCATGTTGAAACATTTACTTTATAAGCTAAGTGACACATGTGATTGAATGTATAAAAGAAATCTAAATTAAATTAAATTAAATTTTTTAAAAGTGAAAGAAGAGATACCACCTCAAGTGCCATATTAAAAGAAGAATCAAGGAATAATATGAAGAAATTTATGCCACAAATTTGATGACCTAGATGAAATGGACTAATTCCTTAAAAACATAAAACTCATCTAAAAAGAAATAGATGATCTAAGTGAGCCTAAATCTGTTAAAGAAAGAGAATCCATAAATAATAACCCAAAACAAAAATATCAGACCCAGGTGGATTTCTGGTGAATTCTACCAATTCAAATTGAGAACTGTAGGGTTTTACTAGACTTCATCAACCTTTCATCAATATATCCTTTCTCTCAAGACAGAAATCGTAAATGCCAGTGAACCACCGTAGTCATCTGTTTGATCTCATCACATATGTTGACACTTCAATAAGCAGTGACAGTACCACAAGCAGCATGTTTTCCAAAACCTGTTCAAAATATTCAGTCATATATTTTTATCCTTTTAGCTTATCCCACTAAAGTCACAGTACTGTTTTTTAAAGTTGTTTGAGATATTCTCCCTATGCGTGGACAGACTATGAACTCAATATATAGCTAAATAGAGTTGTTTTATTCTTCTCTCAATTCTTCAGGATTGTTTTTTTTAAAATATAATTTCGTTATGTGATAATGCAAAATATTTATGTAATGCCAAAGTCAAATTTATGAAACCAGTCTTTTTGAAACAACTAAATTTTAACCATCTCCTGCACTTGGTTTTCTCCCTCCCACACAGTAAGGTTTTTTTATTCTTCTAATTTTTGTACCAGAAAAATATGTATATAAAATAATAGCATATATGATTTTCTTTACTCCCATTATCTCTTAACGATATAACCAGAAGTGTGATCTGCAGCTATATATAAGAATATTCTCGTACTTTTTCAACTGCAGAGTGTATGAGGGACTTCCAAAAGTTTGAAGAAAAGTAGAATTGAAGTATGAGTGTAGGGCTTGCCCCACAGTACAGTGATTAAGTTCCGTGCAGAGACCAGATCCCAAATGGCCAACCACGGATTGAATCCCAACCCTGTCAGCAGCATGCTGGACATGTGCATGTGTGCCCCAGGTTCTGGTAGGATGGAAAAGTGGAGAAAAAGGATTACAATATGACCAGGCACTGTGGGGGTTGCTGTTTCTCTTTCTCTCCCTCTCTCCCCTTTTCTCTCTCTCTCTGTCCCACTTTCACATGTACACACATGCTCTACTATATTTTCAATTAAAAAATTTAAAAAATTTAAAGGTATGAGTTTAATTTGCTTCAAGATAATTTAAAATCTTTTCATCATTTTTCATCATGCACATTTCCATGACCCCTCATAAATGTAATAAAGTTTATTCAATCCACTATCTGCTGGCGAATATTTATTTTGTTTTTTACACATGATGTTGAAAAAAAAAAGTCTTTCTGCAAGCATCTTTTAGACATTTTTGCTAGAATTTTAGAGTTTTATTTTTGTAATGAATGAATTTCAAATTTTGCCAAATGCCTTTTCTGTCATGTAGATATTTACTGTTTTTTTCCTTAACTTAATAGTATGATGGATTATATAAATGGTGAACCACTCTTATATTTCTAGACTATAGCTTCTATTTCATTTGCTTTAATAGGTTTGTTTTTTTTTTTCAAATGTGCTATTAGATTTTATTTTTTTATCTTATTTGGTACTTGTGCATCTATATTCATAAGTGAGATCAACCTGTGTTTTTCTGTTTTGGTTGAATCTTGGTCAGGTTTACAGACAGATGTTATAATGTTGTTCTAATAGTATTATATACCGTCTATAAATTGATCCTTCACAAACGTTTACCTCCAGCCCGTACCTCTGCCCTCAAGTACAGATCCATCTATCAGCTGTCTTTGTAACACCCTCCCCCAGAAGTGTGACAAGTATGTCCCAAACTGAGCTCCTGACCTTCTCCCCACACTTGCTCCACTGCAGTCTCAGCATCTCCAGAAATAGCAACTGTATCATTTTAGATGCTCGGGCCTTAAACCTTGGAGCTTCTGTTAGACCCTCCTCACAACCCACATTAAATCTGTTGGAAATTCCTGCCAATTCCTCTTGACATGTATCCAGAAGATGGTCTTGTCACACCTCCTGTGCCTCTGAATCATTCTTGCCAAGCTCCCATCACCTCTCCTTGGATGAAGCACTCACTGCATTTTTCTTTATGGTTCTGTCTAGACTATTTTCAACACAGCAGCAAAGGCCATCCTTCTGAATCAAGTTGCCTTTGTTAATTTCAGCTTCCACATAGTTTCTCCATGAATGTAGTCACTCTTGGCCTTCAGGGGCCTGTATGATCTGGTTCCTTGTCATCTCCCAGATCTTTTCCTCAGCTTCTCCTTTCCACTTATTCAGCTCTAGTTGTAACGGATTCTTGCTACTCATCAAACACGGCAATCCCTCTGCCTGGAAGGCTCTTCGCTGCACTATTCTCCCTGCTTTCCTCCTCAAATGCTGACGATATTTGCTCAAAGGCTCTTTCTCAACGAGGCCATCTGGGACCAGTCCTCCCCTTGCTGGTGCCCATCCTCCTTCTCTGTTGCACGGTTCTCCACAGCAATCACCATGCTCCACCAGCTATGTGCTGTGTTCGGGTGCAGTCTGCCTGAGCTCTGTGAAGGCCAAGGTGTTTGTCTGGCTCACTCAGCATGTCCTGGCTCCTAGGAGAGTGCTTGGCTCAAAGCGGCATCCAGGGAGTATTTGTGGAGCTAGCTTTCCAAAAATTAATCTCCCCTGGTAATTACTTTCTGTATAGTTATTCCTGGATTAGATTTGCTAAATATTCAATTTGAGACTTTGTTTCTATCTTCATGAGGGAAGTTGGTAGTAAAATTTCTCCTTATTACGCAGTTCTTAGCTTTATTTTCAAATGAATGCAAAGAACATTTCCTTTTTCTATCTACTCTTCTTCAACAAGATCGTACGACTAGAATTGAAAGGAAAACCTGCTGGATTTACTAGGTTTGCTGTTTTCTTCATGTCAACACTTTTTAACAAAGATATCACTGAAAGCTCTTTTATTCATGAGTAGTTTAGTAAATGCATTTTTTACAATGTTTTTTATTTTAATTTTTATTTATCATCATCATTATTTTTTTAATTTGCTACAGTTCATATGTGTTCACCAGAGAAATAGAAATAGAAAGAGAGAAAGCATGAGACCAAACTGCTAGGTCTAAGACTTGAACGGTAGTCTGCCATGCGGGAATCCAGCACCTCAGTCACCATGCCACTTACTGGTCCCCCAAATGTGGGTTTTTAATGAAGGCTTTCTATTTATTGACATCCACATGTGACTATTTAAGTTAAAATGAGATAAAACGAACAATTCCATGCCTCAGCCACACTAGTCCATTTTCCGTGCCCCATAGCCACATGTTGGTGGCTACCATATGGGGAGACGTTTCCTAAATCATGGAAAGCTCATTGGCTAGCACACGAGAACGCATCCTTCTCCACAGCTGGCTCCTTATCCATCATATCTTAGCACATCCACCTACCCACCACCACCTGGAGAGGCTTTTCTGACTACTCAGTTTGAAGTATCTCCCTACTGCCCACAGTGATATCTTTTTTATTTTTTTTTCATCATCTCAGCACCTTCTGAAAAGATCTTATTTCTCCATCTTATACTTTATTGACATACACAGTCCATCAGAACAGGGACCTTTCTTTTTTCTTTTCTTTTTTTTTATTTTATTTTATATAACTTTATATATTTTAATTTGACCAGAGAGGGATAGAGTGAGAGAGAGAGAGAGAGAGAAAGTGAAAAAGCAAGCCACCAGGTCCAGGACTCAAACCACGGTAGGCCACGTGAGATTCCACAGCCCTCAACCACCACACCACCTGCTGGCCCCAGAACAGGGACCCTTCTGACTTGCTTGCCACTGAGTCCCTAGAGTACCCATCAGTACCTTGGACAGAGTAAGCACTAACTATATATTCTGAATGAATGAAGAAGAAATGAAGTAGATTGAGTGATTGGGAAATTCCATCAAATGGCAAATGGAAACTTATAGCTATAAAAAATAAAGCTACATGTAATACTGTTATCTTTTCTATGCCTAGTATTTCTGTTTTTATTCTTAATATTTGTCAGGGGCCAGCAGTTAGCGTAATGGCTATGTCGCTGGACTCCCATATAGTCAGTCGATCATGGTGAGAGTCCCGGATCCGGTGGCTTAAACTCATGCTGAGCGTGTGTGCGTGTGTGCCCAAGAACCCGAGAGGAGAACGGAGGAGAAGGGATTGCGGCATGGCCATCCCCCCAGGGGGTGACTTCTTGCTTTCTGTCTCTCTGTCTCTCTCTGTCTTTCCGGCGAGCACATACGCACTATTGCAAAAACCTCTCAAAAAAATTTGTTATTCATGCATTCTCATTTTATCTCTTTAAAGTTTATTCGTTTACGTCTTCCATGAGAGAGAGAGAAGCATCCCTAGTAAGTCCTCACACTGCAATCAACCCCCAGTCCCATCCAGCCCAGATAACAGATGCCCACACTCATGCTGCACGCCCTTAGAGGTTTTCTCCAACAAGAATCCAGGACCCTACCCCCCACCATCACTCCCTGGCCCTACCCTTTACTTTCACTGTTGTCTTACTAATCAATCTTGCCAGAGACTTGCTTATTTCATTTTACTTTTTCAAAAACACAATTTGACCTTGTTGATTATCTTTTACTTTTTCTTTCACTAATACGTGCTTTTCATATTTGATATTATTTTCTTTTTTAAACTTGCTAGAGGACATGTACACTTGCCAGAGGGAGACAGAGAGAGAGAGAGAGAGGAGAGAGAGAGAATAAGAAAACACTCCCCATTTGCATGGTCACACCGCATCCCTTCTCTTTCATCTCTCCCTCCATTCATGACTTTGGGCACTCACGCACACATGCCTGGCATGTTTTTCAAGCCACTGGGCCCAGGACTCAAACCGAACACTTGGTGGAATCCAACCACCTTAACCGCCATACCACCAGCTGTATACATTCTTATTTCATTACCTTCTCTTCTGCCATCTTTCTTTCATTCTGTAATAACTTCTTTTTCATTTAACTTAGCCCAATAATGCAGTTTTAAAAAATACAAACATAAATATTTGTATCTTTTGATGTAATACTTTTGTGTGTATTATAAGTTTAGATATGTTGTATTTTCATGTTTGTTAAATTTTCTGTATGTAAAAAATTCTGTCATCTTTTTTTTTTTTTTTTGAGAGGTTTTCGCTATAGGGCGCGTGCGCTCGCCAGACAGACAGAGAGAGACAGAGAGACAGAAAGCGAGAAATCACCCCCCAGGGGAGATGGTCACGCCGCAATCCCTTCTCCTCCATTCTCCTCTTGGGATCTTGGGCACGCACGCACACGCGCCCGGCATGAGTTCCAAGCCACCGGGTCCAGGACGCGAACCACGGTTGACTACGTGGGAGTCCAGCGACATAGCCATTACGCAAACTGCTGGTTCCCAAAAATTCTCTCATCTTTGATTAGTGAGTTAGTTAGGAAAAAAAAAATGGGGGGGGAGGGAAAGGGAAGCACGAGGTTCTTTTTATTGTTATTATAATTCCAAAATATATGGAACTGCTTTTAATTAACCTGAATCATAGTGAGGTTTTTTTTTTTCCCCCTAAATGTTAAAGTTTCTTTGGGATCTTTTGTGACTTGCTGTAAAGCTTGATATTTGGCCAATTTAAATATATAAGTATATATAATATGTATTTCATTTTATTTATATATCTTATGTATATATGTATATATATTTCACGTATACTTGAGAGTAATGCTTATTCTGTAATTATTGGGTAGAGTGATCCATACATTAATTAAACATTTAATTGGGAATACATTGTCACTGCTTACCTAGAAATGAGTCTGGGTGGTCCTGAGGAAAGGAAGCAGACGGAGGGGCGCTACGTCTCCGCTAGCCATGCTACCTTCTAGCGCCACCTATCGACAGAGACTAGCGGGGCACCCTGGCCAAAGAGCTATTCTATTCCCTCCCCCAACATCACAAAGCCTAGAGCAGAGGGGCGGGTTTGGAGTGGAGAGAAAATGTATTAACAATTGTTATACTCGTTATGAAATGAAGATTTCGATTAACTTACCTATCTGCATTGGAGGTTCCAAAATGTTGCTACGGACAACATCAAGCCATGGTAAACCTCTACTCTGGATTTGCCAAAACAGAGTTTGAGAGACATAAAAGAGCTGACATTTCAATATTTTTGGAGACATTTTAGTTTTTTATGTGTCCTGTCTTTCCCAGTATCTCTGACAGCCATGACCACTTGAAATATTTCAGAGTCGGTAGTCAGTGACCCTTGTCCCGTGAAATATACAGGCTTTCCACAAGGTGGAGGAATCGCCTACTCGGCTTGGCTTCACCTGTGTGGTTGCACCATCCTGTCCATATGGGATTTCTTGGATGTCACTGAAGTCACCAATCTCAGTCACTCATGGCTGATGAACAGAGCCACCACACTCTGAGAATGCCAAGGACATCTCGGCCCTACTCGGTGTAGTGCTCTCTGCTAGGTATAAGGCCTTGCACTGATGGGCAGATCCTGATTGTGGGGACTTAACAGCTGGACAAATGAAGCTGAACATCGACTACAGTTGACTTGCTTCCATCCATTTCCAAGGTATCTTTACATTTCCATGTTGCATTAGCCCAAGATCTATGAGTTTCACAGCTGCTCTTCATCTCTGGGGCTTACCAGTCACCGGATGTTGCTCATTTTCACTAGAGCATCATCCGGAAGTGCTGGTCCTTTTGTTCCCAACAGCCTTGGTTCTCTGCTTTCAGGCTCCAGGCTCTTCACTAACATCCCTCACACCCCTTCCTGTTGACTCTGCAGGACTCAACACTTTTATCAGGTTCCTTCTCTCATCATAAAGTCTCGGGAGGTTTCTCTTGACTCTGTCTGCCCCTCACTCCTCCCACAATAAGGCCAATTGTTTTGAATTAGACATTTTGGAAAAAGTCTTTTTACAAAGCTAGTCCACTGGGAAGGCTTGTTTTTTAAAAAGAGTTATCCTGATTATTTTATCCAATACTATGATTCTGACTTCTAGAATGGTTAATAAATGAAAGAGTTCTTGTCTTTCTCCTTTGGGGAAAAAAAAAAAGTGTAACCATTATTACTCACAGCCCATAAAATACATACTCATGAACGTGAGAAATGCTTCATTGGAAACTTTATATTCTTTCCAAGAATACTTACATAATTTTCAGGGTCCAGTAAAAAACACAATGCAAGGCGCCTTGTTCAAATATTATTAAGAACATCAAATCACAATAGAACATTGAAGTTTCTGTCTCCAGGCCCTTTGCGACTCCCCAGGTCATACATATACCAGTAAAGCCAGTCCCTTTCCTTTCATTGCACCTTTTGACTTTATTCCTTGGGGGATGTTAGGAACTATGAGCTAAATGCAATGCTTAAACACATAAACCAAATCACCTGAGGCTCCTGATTTCTCTGACAGACTGACAATTCTCTTGGTTAAATGTACAGCCCAAGAACAAGATTATACTTAGACATAATCCTAATGCCACCACTTCCTAGAAGGTTCTCAGTAGCTCAGGTTCCTTATCTTGGGATAGCTGAAATAACAATAGTGCCCACTGTCATGAGATTCTTAAAAAGATTTCATGAATTAACCTAGGTAAAGTGCTGAGAATGATGTGTAGCACATAGAATGCTCTATAAAAGTTTGGGCTATTAAAATTACAGTTTTCCTTGAAAAGGCTTCTGATTTTAGTTTCTATTCTTAGCTTAATGATTTCAATGTGTAGCTATACTTTATTGCAATGCACTGAAGTATGAATTAGAAAGAAAAATGATACAAGTTACAAAGTAACACAAATTCCACATAGTGCACTGGGATTGGGGTATAAGCAAAAGGAAACTTGGAAACCTTGATGCCAAGCCTAAGTTAATTAACTGATTGATAAATTGGTTGATTTGATTGTTCTTTTTTTTTTTTAAAAAACCTTCACTTTTGCCTACTAATTTCCAAGGCATTGGAAAGGCATAGATGAATGTATCAGAGCTCCAACTCATAATACTGGCTATGGAAGCATCATAAGAAAAGTAACCAAATAGTTTCAAATGCCCAAAGGAAACAGACTTGATCCAGTCCTGAAAGAGGGCATGGTGGAGAGAATTTGGAAGAATTTTAGAGATTGATAGTTAGGTAATCTCTAAAAAGATGAATAGATGTAGCAAGCCAGTTTAAGGTTTACCAGGACAGCAGCCATTTTGAAATTAAGGAAGGCCTCTAACGAGAACAAGCTGACTAGATGTTGTGTAATGGGAAAGTCTATTTGAGGAATGGGCAGATGAGAAACCAGGAATGGGTATTTGAAGGAATCAGGATCATTACTCAAGGGAAAATGACTGACTCTGGTTGATCATAGTGGGGAAGGATTTACACCTGCCTGTATCTTGTACCTATGAAAGCCAATACCGAGAACATGCAGAGCTTGTCAAGACAGTTCGATGGTACTTGCTGGCTCCCTGTAATTGGTTACAGAATAAACTCCTTGTTCTCTAGGCTCTACCTCTCGAAATGATGCTGGTGGACTTAGTTTGGCCAGTAACATAAGCATTTCCCCAGCAGATTCATTCATTCATTCATTCATTCATTCATTAACCGTATCCAAAAAGCTGATGAAGGAAAACAATAAAGCAGAACCAGGAGTCATGGGAAGTTTGCTGTAGTAAACATGAGTTAGGGCTGGGGGCAAAGCTGTAAACTAAGTGGTGCTGAACCCAGCAAGGGCTTCACAGACCACACTAAGGACTGTCTGCCATTCTACATACTGTGTGGCATCTTAAAGTTTTGGAGCAAAGGGGTTGGGGGTGGATGTGGTCAGTGAATAGAGTAGATACTCAGTGAAGAAAGTGCTTTAAGAGCAATGCGTGCCCTTGTCTGAACAGGCTCATAACTCACTGGGAGCTTCTCCACTGAAAGTGAGCCTGCTCCTTCTTCTGCATAACTGATCCAAGGACTGCCACCTAATCTACACCAATCAAGGCTGTGAGGAAGTGCTGTTCATTGATTAATTTGGTTTGGTTTTTGAAACAGAGGAAACACTAATTGCGCTGCCCCAGTACCAAACAAAATTTGAGTTGATGTTTTAATGAAGGTCATAATAATGGGACAACTAAATTTGGGAGTCTATCCATTGGTTGACTCTATATAATGGACTTTTCAAATCATAGTACTTAAACAGGAATTCTGGCTTTCATTGATGTGTATTTGCACTGGAGACAGGTGAGGGTTTTTTTGTTTTTGTTTTTGTTTTTTTTTAAACATCAGCTATTTGACTCTAAGTGCATTGAATGTTCTGTTTCAAAAATTTTAATTTGTAAAAAAAACCAAAATGGAAAGAATGTGTGGAAGAGATTCAATCTTCTTGCCAATGATGGATGATTTCTACTGTGGGTTTCTGCCCTTGTTCTCAACTCCCTGAGTGCTCTCATGTTGGCTTTAGGCCCCATCAATTCCATTTTCAAAGGACAGTGTGATATAAGCCTGTGTTTTGAGTTTTAGAATGATTTCTAGTCCACTTTGTGGTGAGCTTTGTTGGTGGAATTTTATCAGGTACTGTTCTCAGAAACAGCAAAACACCATGCATCAAGATAGAGAAGCACTTGTAGGGAATGTATGTATATATAATGTGCATGTTGCTACCTGGAAGTGTATGATGAGCAAATTGTGCTGAACTATGGGAGCGGGATTCTTTGCCAGCCAGAGACTCCTGGCAAAGTTGAAGGACCAAGCTTTTGTTAATGTCAGGCTTTGTTCTCTTTGAAAGTCATAGATTAGTTGGCAATTGCTATTTTCTATCAGATCCATTTGGAGATTAGCTGGGGAAAGTCCACTTTGGGTGGCGTCGTATTGGTCATGCCAAATGCCTGTGGAATTAAATAGCTAAACATATATCTGTTTATAATACACAGAGATAAGGGTCCCCTGGGTATAAACACGTCCAGTTTTCAATTATTTTTGACAGAGTTGTGGCATAACTAATACAAGAGACTTACGTTTGCATTTAGATCCTAGATCAACTTGTGTGTTTATAGAGAGGAAAAGACCGCCCTTGGAAGCCAACACCTAGATTTGATCACTCACTTTACCACTTCCCAGCCTTGTGATCTAAACTTCTTTGTGTTAACAATTTCTTTCTTTCTTAACTTTTTGCTTTAGGGCGTGTGCACTAACCAGAGAGAGACAGAAAGAGAGTTAAAGTGAGCAATTGCTGCCCGAAACCTTCTGCTCCATTCTCCTCTCAGGATTTTGAACACTCACGCACATGCACCCATGTGATTCTCAAGCCACCAGGTCTGGGACATTAACCACAAAGCTGGCTATGTGGGATCCAGCACCTTAACCTCCACGTCACCTGCTGGCCCTATAATTTCTTTTAAAAGCATTTTTATTTTTAACTTTTTATTATTCTTTGAAAGAGAAGACAGAGAGAGACAAGCACCCCCAAAGGAATCCTCACACTGTGACTTAACCTGCCCCCACCCTGGTCTCAGCCTGTAGGATCACCGCCATGGATGCATACTACACCTGCCATGTGTGCATACGCCCAGCATGTGCAGGGAGACCTGAGGACAGGAACAGGAACATTTCCCTGTGGGTCCAGCATCGGAGAGCATTGAGCTACTCCTACACTGCCACTTGGTCCCTTTGTGTTTCAATTTCTTCATCTGGAAATGGAAGAGTATTTATTTCATATGGTGCTTTGCAGGTTAAAAGTCACTAAGAGGAAATTTTTTAACAAAGCTGATTTATTATATTTTTGTTTGGCTTGTGTTATGTGTTTTAAGAAAATTTTGCCAAACCCAAGATCGCAAAGATTTTTCTATGTTTTATTCTAGAATTTTGCAGTTTTTAGGTTTTAAATCATTTCAAACTGATTTCTGCAAGTGTTGTAAGGTAAGAGTAGGGATTTGGTTTCATTTTGTGTCATGAAGTTTGTCATTTGTTCTGGCGTCATTTCTCAGTTACTTGCCTTCAAATTTTTGTGGAAAATCAGTTTACTTTCTGTTCTTTCCCATTGACCCATTTGTTCATCCAATCCCACACTGACTAGATTACTGTAGCTTTACATGAGTCTTGAATCGGGTAGCGTGAGTCATTCAACTTGGCCCTTAAAAGACATGGTTATGAAAATGAAGTGACAATATAGAGTTTAGGAGAAGACATTTGCCAAACACACATATGGTAAAGGACTTGTAACCCGATTATAAAAAGTACCCTTAGACTCAGTAAGACAAACAGCCCAATAAAAATTGGAAAGAGATTTGTATAGAAGAAGAGATATAGTTGGCAAAAACAAACAAACAAACAAACAAACATATGATGAACTATTACCATTAGACATTAGGAAAATGCAAAATAATACTGTAATGACATATCTCTACCTATGTACTTGAAAGACTAAAATTTAAAAGACTGATCATGGGACCAGCAGATGCCATAATGGTTATATCATTGGACTTCCATGCAGTAGACCACGGTTTGCGGAGAACCTGGTGACAAAAACGCATGTTGGACAAGTGTGCGTGCATGCCCAAAATCCAGAAAGGAGAATGGAGGAGAAGGGATTATTGCATGGCCATCCCTGAGGGGGTGATTTCTCGCTTTCTGTCTCTCTGAGTCTCTCTGGTGAGCACAGGAGCCTTATAGCAAAAATCTCTCTCTAAAAAAGAAAAAAAAGAAGAAGAAAGAAAGGAAAAGAAAGAAAGAAAAAGGAAAAGACTGCTAATATCAAGTGCTGGCAAGGATCTAGGGTTCCTGGAACTTTCGCATATTGCACATGAAAATATATTCATACATGTGTAAAACAATGTTATTGCTTCCTATAATGCTTG
The DNA here is from genome assembly GCF_000334495.1 of Tupaia belangeri chinensis. Lineage (NCBI taxonomy): Eukaryota > Metazoa > Chordata > Mammalia > Scandentia > Tupaiidae > Tupaia > Tupaia belangeri. Next base: position 8,045,542 of record NW_006159692.1, read on the forward strand.
GGAGAATTCTGATTTGAGGGCATCTGAGCCTAGACTTGTCTGTAGATTCAATGTCTTCACAAATGTTGGGCCATTTGTACTTTCTATTTCTTGTTAATTTATTGATATTTTTGTTTATTTCTATTTTCTTTTAGTAACTCATCAATTTTATCTAAAATTTCAAATGTACTGAAATAACTTTGTTTATACAAGTTTCTTGTTTTATTTTTAATATCATATGAACTGTGATAGTATTGTTTTCATTCATGGTAATAGAAATTAATGCCTTTCTCCTTCATCATCAAACTTTTCAGATGGTTATCAATTTTATTTTTTTTAAATACCTGATTTTGATTTGGCTCATTCTCTCTATAATATATTTTTTCCTAATTGGTTTACTTCTGCTGTTATTTTATCCATCTTATTTCCTTCCTTTTGTTTTAATTAGATTTATTTTTCAGGGTTATTTTTCTTTTTAAAAAATAATTTATTTAATTTGTTATTGTTATTATTTTTAAAATTTTTCTATAGGGCATGTGAACTCACGAGAGAAAGAAGGAACATGAGAAAGCAAGCCACCAGTTCTGGGACTGGAACTGCAGTTGGTTCTGTGGGAGTCCAGTGCTCCAATCACCACACCACCTGCTAGGCCATTGCAGGTTTATTTTTCTAATACAGTTTTTTTTTTTAGATTATAAATTTTTACCTTTCAACTAACCTTTTAAACAAAATGCCCTTAAGTTGCTTTAATTAAATACAATAAGTTTTTGCTTGGTTTTTTGAGAATTTTTTTTTTCATTACAGAGTGTATGTGGTCACCAGAGAGACAGAGAAAGAGACAGAAAAACAGAAAGTGAGAAATCCCCCCCTCCCCCCCAGGGAATGGCCATGCTACAATCCCTTCTCCTCTAGTTTCCTCTCAAGATTTTGCGCACACATGCAAATGCACCTGGTATGAGTTTTAAACTGCTGAGTCCAGGACTTGAACCACAGTTGACTATATGGGGGTCCAGAAATGTAACCATTACACATCTGCTAGTCCCCAAATATAGTAAGTTTTTATAATGGTGTTATTAATTGCTAAATATACTGTGTTCTAGTATCTCTCATTATTTTCATGAAACATGATTTAGTTAAAAATGTATTGCTTGAATTCCAAAAGATTAAAGGACTTTTCTAATTTTGCCTTTTTGTTATTACTTAATCCCATTGGGCTCTGTATGATTTCAACTTTGAAATTTGTTAAATCTTGCTTTATGACCGCATATGATCAATTTTTTGAGAAAGGACCATGCACTCTTGAAAATAACGTGCATTCTGAGGTGCTCGGAGCAGTGTTGTACATAGGTAATGGGGTCATGTTTGACCATTATTTCTTTATGTATTCTCAATTCTTAGGTTGAGTTTTATCTTTTCTTCTGTTAGTGTCTTTTTTCTTTTCTTTTCTTTCTTTTTTTTTTTTTTTGGAGAGAGATATTTGCTATAGGGAACATGCACTCATCAGAGAGACAGAAAGAGACAACCAGAGAGTGAGAAATCACCCCCCAGGGCTTTGGCCATGCCATAGTACCTTCTCCTCGTTTCTCCTCTCAGGATTTTGGGCACACATGCACATGCGCCCAATGTGAGTTTCAAGTCGCCAGGTCCAGGACTCAAACCATGGTTGGACATATACAGTAGTTGCACAATATTTGCTCTCAGTTATAGTTTTTAATTTTCATTAATTCAATTATTGATATATTGTTATCCCAATATTTGTTTTCTACTCCCTCTATTCTATTAACTCTCTCTTATCTTTCATCCCCTTATCTCTGTTTCTCTTTTTATACTGACCAAGTATTATTTTATTATTTTCCCCTTCATTAGCAAGTCAGTTCTATATTTTTAAAAATATTTTCAGTGGATTATTTTTCCAGATATTAAAATATGAATCTGAACTAACTTAATATTTTACATACTTTACCAGACAATTGTAGAATGAGAATAATAGAACTAACGTCTAGTATTATTGTTGTGTATCATAGTGTTTAAATATAGTTTAATCCCCATGTAACATTATTACTATTAATTTACATATTCAACATTAATTTATAAATACTACCACTCCCTTTTTAAATTTAATTTAATTAATTTTATTTGTTGTAGTTTTAATTTGATAGGAGACAGAGAGAGAGAAACAGAAAGTAAGAAAGCAGGCCACCAGGTCCAAGACTTGAATCTTGGCCGGCCATGTGGGAGTCCAGCGCCTCAACCACCACGCCACTTGCCAGCTCCCCCATTCCCTTTTATTTTACCCACTTTATTTTACATCTATAGAATTTACGAAGTAATGTTTTGCAGTTTTCACTTCTCTATGTTATTTAATTCCTTGTTTATATTAGTCATATTTATTTTAACTTGTATTTGTAATAAGTCTAAAATCTCCATTTCCTATTGTCTTTTTTTTTTTTTTGTCTCAGCATTTTAGACTAGGACTAAAGGCTTGGCTCTGCGTTTGCAGACACTAGAGATTATCCAGGGTTCTACATGCTCTTATCTAGAGAGGAATGCTTTTGCCTCTTTAGAGAGCTAGGCTAAGGTTTGATCACCTTTGTGATGATTTCAGATAAATGTGTTCGGATACATGTTCACTTCTGCACAATATCTCAGTGTAGCTTACCTGTAAGGTGGCCAGCTCCTGCTGGGAATGCCATTCTCCTCTTTGGTTCTTTTTTTGTGCTCATCTCTTAGCTATTTACTTTTTAGACTTTACCTTAATACGTTATTTAAGGATATAAATTTCTCTCATTACACTTTTTTGTGCACTAATATTTTCTTATATCCCATGTGATTTCTTCTTCCCCCCCATCTTTTAAGAAATGCTTAGTTTTTTCAAATATATGGAGTCTTTTGGTTATCTTTCAGTCATTAACATCCAAACTCATTTCATTGTAATAAGGATTAATTGTCTAGGGCCAGCAGATGGACTGGTTATTAAGACACTGGATTCCCACATGATCAGCCATGATTCAAATTGCAGACCCGAGCTTGAAAATCACAAAGGGCATGTGTGCATGTGTGCTCAAAATCTTGAGAGGAGACTGGAGATGAAGGGAGTATAAGGTGCCCATCTTTCTGGGGGGTGATTTCTCACCCACTCCCTCCACTGAGTGCACACTGTGATATAAATTATTTAAAAGTGATATAAATCTTTTAAAAAATTTTAGAGATTTTTTTCTATATAGCATATGCACTCACCAGAGAGACAGAGAGACAGAAAGTGAGAAATCACCCCCTAGAGTAGATGGCCACCCTCTAATCCCTTCTCTTACATTCTCGTCTTGGGACTTGGGCATACACACACGCGTCCGGCAAGGGTCTCAAGATGCTGGGCTTGAGACTTGAACTGCAGTTGGTCACATGAGAATCCAGCACCTTGACGACTGCTACCTGCTGACCCTAAAATATGTTTTGAGAGTTTCTTTAATGGCTAGGCACATGGCCAAGTTGTAAAATCAACCCTGTGTTTTGAAAGAAACGTGATTTCTCCAGTTTGGGGGTGCAACATAGTCTCTAGATCAATTAGCTATCGGTGTATACATTTTATATATTTCAATATACACAGAGTTGTTCAACATTGTTAATGATCAGAGAAAGAACCAATCATGTCTATGAAGGAGTATTATTTTACTCTTATTCCATGGGGAATATTAGAAATCTAAAGAGCACCTAGTTCTACAGAATCTTCTCCACATTCATGAGTATGTATATTTGCAAAGCCACTTTGGGAAACAGTTCCTCATTAATCTGTAGTTGAATATTCAGGTATCTTATCACCCACAATTTCATTCTTTGCATATCTCTAGGCAAAACTTTCATACAAGAAGGTTCATAACAATACTGTTTACGAAATCTCTAGAACAATCCACATGCTTATCCACAGGAGAGTGCACATACCCTGGTGTTTACATGATGAAACGTAAACTAGAGAGATAGGCTGCAATACGAACACGCCTTAGCTAGATACGATTCAATGTAAAAATACGCCCAGGAGATTAACTACAGCATCATACCATTTTTATAAAGTTAAAAATATGAAATAAAAATATAATAGATCGTTAAGGAACACACAGCGATGCAAGTAAGACCACGTAAAAAGGAAATGGGAAAAACAATGCCCCGTGCTGGGTGGGCAGGGCAGCCAGCCTCGCAGGCCCCTGCTTCCTGCTCCTGGGCGTTCCCACACCGCTGGTGCCAGACGCACAGCCCCTGCAAGACTCTGGGGAAACCCTGTGAGTTTCTGCTTCAGCTTCAGGCTTGGGAGAGATCTTACCCAGTTTCTAATCCCTGGGTAACTTGACTGGGTTTTCTCCTTTTGTGACTTTATTTCCTCTTTCGTACTTGTAGTCTTTTTTTTTTTTATTCATCCTCAGAAGTGCCTAGAAAAGTTTTTAATTTCTGGATGAAACATTTTCTAGACAAAGAATGCATTGGGTCATGGGAAAAGTCATGACGTATTTTCCCATGTTTTTCTATGCAAAAATGCGTCATGACTTTTCTCATGACCCAACAAAAAGATATGTCAGGAAAGAAAAAATTTTTGAGAGGTTTTTTGGTATAGGGCACATATACCTGGAGTGAGTTTAAGCCACTGGGTCCAGGACTTGAACTGTGGTCGACTACATGGGAGTCCAGCGACAGAGCTATTAGGCCAACTGCTGGTCCCTATATGTTAGGAAATATTTAACCTCACCTGCCCCCCACCCCCAAAAAAAGACGCTTGTGCAGGAAAATGGGTTTTAAGTAATTATTATTGGGCGTCAAGAGAGTCATTACAAAGTGACAAAGTATTCAAGTGTCAGATGATATAAGAATTTTAAACATTCATTGTTTTCAGCCTTTTGTCTAAGATCAATTGTAGCTTGTGTTTTGTTTTGTTTTGTTTTGTTTTGTTTTGTTTTGTTTTGTTTTTGCCATGGATTGGGTGCACTTGCTGGAGAGACAGATAGAGATAGGGAGAGGAAAAGTGAGATATCACCCCTCGGGGGGTCGCTATGCTTCAGTCTCTTTTCTTACATTCTCCTCTTGGGATTTTGGGCACACACACACACACACACACACACACAAACATGCCAGGCATGAGTTTAAAGCTACCAGGTATGGGACTCAAACCATGATCAGCTACGCAGGAATCCAGTGTCTTAACAACTCTGTCACCTGCTGGTCCCCAATTTTACAATTTTAAATATGTCTGTATCTAGCAAAATGCCCTGAAAATGAGTGACAGATATTGGTAGAATTCCTGAGATTTGAAAAATCATCAATGTATTAGTAACTTTAAAATTCTTCTCTTGGACCAGTTGGTGGCATGATGGTAGAGTGGCTAGATCTCACATGGCTGACTACACAGATAAAGTTCCAGACCAGAGGCCTGAGAAACATACCAGGTGTGTGTGCATACATGCCCAAAATCCTGAAAGGACAAATGGAGAAGAAGGAATTGCAGTGTGACCATCCCTCACCCTCACAGGGGGTGGGATGTGCTTTCTCATTTTCCTTCTCTCTCCCTACAGGTACACATGCAGGTGCATACACCCTTTAGAAAATTACGAAGAAAAATTCTTCTCTTGATTACAAATATGCAAGGTGGACCAAAAACAAAAAAATCAGTATTTTTTCGGTATTAGGAATATTAAAGATAAAAAAATTTATTCAGAGACCAGCAGATGGCATAGTGGTTTCATCACTAGACTCCCACATGACCAACCCCGGTTTGAGTCTCACACCTCATGGCTTGAATCTCACTCTGGGTGCATGTGCTTGTATGCCCAAAATCCTGAGAAGAGAATGGAGGAGAAGGGATTGCAGCATTGCCATCCTCCCAGGGAGGGGGGGTGATTTCTCACTTCCCCTCTCACTGTCTGTCTGTTTCTCTCTCTCTCTCTCTCTCTGGCGAGCGCACATGCCCTAAGGCAAAAATGTCTAAAAAAATCATTTATTCAATATTCAGAGAATACAGCTAATTCTCAAGCACATAAGGAACATTATAAAATTTGATCAGTCACCATCTCATAAAGTAAGTCTCAATGAAATATGCAGTATATGTTTTATAGAGCTTGTATTTGGTAATCATAGGTGAAACTAAATCAAATCTCTAGACAGAAATCTTGCACATTTGAAATTTGAAGAAAACTATAATTTACAGTACAAATAATAAATTATACTGGAAATGTAAAATCTTAGATAAGTAATAAATACACTATATCTCAGTCTTTAGGGATGTAACAAAAGGAATGCTATGAGGAAAATTTATACCCTTAGACTTACCAAAGAAAGGTTGAAAATCAAAGGTTGAATATTAATTACAAAGTTAAGGAAAACAGAGTGTTGGCAAGAAAGCTACTGTAGAGAATATGAATGTGCCTAAAAGTTGTTTCACTGATAAAATAGAACAAATGAACAAAAGACAAAAAAAAAATGGAGTTTGTTTTTCCATAGTCAGCAAGATTGATCAAGATAAACGATAGCTAAAATATTATCTTGAATGTAAAAAGCACATAACTAATCTTAAACAGAATCTTCAAAAATAATATGACAATGTCATCAAGCAGATGTCAACAATTTCGAAAGCAAAGAAAATTGGGAAAAAGTCATAAAAATATTGAAATGATACTAGAGGAAACAAAGAATGGCAAAATCAGGGCAACAGTTGTAACTCTTCCACAGGAAGATAAATAGACTTAAATCACTTTACCAGTAAGTGTTACCAAACTTTTCATCCCAATATTTTATTAATATTCCAACAAATCAAAGGAGGAACTCTTTCTCAGCTCATTTTATAAGTCTAGCATCATCTGGATACCAAAACCAGATACTGACATTGTGGGAAAAAAGAAGTTATAATACTGCTTTGCTTATAAAATAGATTACAAAGCATTAAATAGAATATTAAAAAGTTAAATAAAACCTCGTAAAAAGAGAACAGATCGAGATAAACCTGACTTCATGCCACAAGTATAAAGCACATTGTTTACCATGTGGGTGGATTAAAAATCATTTAATCATGTCAGTGAATTGAAAAAACCCTAAGACAATACTCAACATACATTCATGAATACAAACTTTTAGTAAATTATTGTGGGAGGCTGCGCACCAGCGAATATCATGGGTTTCTCAGAGAGCAAACAATTACACAATGACAAAGACCATGATTGGCTCCCCTTCAAAGCCTCACCTTCAAGACCATACTCTGATTGGCCACTTCCCATAAAGGCCACAATTGGCTCCCCTTCAAAACCTCACCTTCAAAACCATACTCTGACTGGCCACTTCCCATGGCAAATCGGTGAGCTTAGAATCCCTCAGATTTGCATATCCAGCACCTCATGATTGGTCCACAAAGCAACCAATCATAACCCACCTTTTACAATACTTCATTCAACCAATCACTGCCCACCAACATGTATATAACTACGATCCCTGGCCCACAATCGCCAGACGACCCTGAAGACCCTGAAGAGTTGTAACACTGCATCATCTCTGTGTTATAACACTGTGCCGTTTGTCCTATCTCTCACTCCTTCCCTCAGGAAACCTGTTCGGTTGTCCCCCGGGTCGGGACAAATTATGAGTATGAGGCACTTTTATAATCTGATAAAGGGATCTGCAAAACTACTACAGCAAATATCAGACTAAGAAGTGTTAGAAATATTCCCACTTCTGCCTGGCCTTGTGTTGATTTCCTCAATAGTACATTAAGGGCAAAAGAATAATCAATTAAGTGCAAAAGGATCAGGAATGAGGAAAGAAATTCCAAATTATGTGATATTTTACACTGACAAATCAAAAGATCACATAAAATCACATACAAAATTGATTTATTCATTAATTACATTTATTATTTTATGTTTAAAACTTAAACTTCTATTAACTACCAACAATAAAAAGTGTAGTTTAAAAGATAATTTCAGGCTTTTTCCGGTGGTGATGACCTCTCCACAAGAACACGCCTCTCACTAAGGACCTCCTTCATCCCTCTCCAGAAGAGGAGAAGAGGAAACACAAGGAGAAGCGCCTGGTGTAGAGCCCAAATTCCTACTTCATGGCTGTGAAGTGCCCAGGCTGCTATAAAATCACCACCATCTTTAGCTAGGCACCAATGATAGTCATCTTTAGCCAGGCACACTCGGTAGTTTTGTGCGTTGGCTGCTCCCTGTCCTCTGCCAGCCTACAGGAAGAAAAGTGAGGCTTACGGAAGGATGTTCCTCCAGGAGGAAGCAGTACTAAAAGCATCCTACTCAAGATGAGTGGAAACTATCCCAATAAACACATTTTTGGGGGGGGGAAAAGACAATTTTAGAAGCAGACAGTGGCATAGTGGTGGAACGTAATGTTCTGAGAGGCTCTCCCACCTGAGGACGTTCCTGTCTCGAGACCGTAGTCCTCTCTGAGAATGCCAGGCATGTGCTTCCCCAGGATCTGGGGCTGGCTGATGGCTGGGATGGTTCAAGGCACTGAGACCCTGCCGGGGTGCTCTCTTTCTCCCACTCTCTGTGTTTTGTTCATGGAAGAAATAAATAGACTTCAAAAGAAAAAAATGCCAGTAGTGTGGTAAATTTAGAGATACCAAAATTAAATAATAATTCTAACAAGCATAATCTTCTTCAGGAAAATTCTAAATGATATAGAAACATTAAAGATGGCCTAAGTAAATAGAGAAATAGTGACTGTAAAAATGAAACAAATTGCTAAGATACGCATTGTCTAATAGTTAATCTAGAGGCTCAGAGCCAGCAGGTGGTATAGTGATTACATCACTGGACTCCAACATGGCTGACCTTGGTTCGAGTCCAGACCTGGTGGCTTGAAAATTATGCCAGGCATGTGTGTGTGTGTGCCCAAGATCCTGGGAGGAGAATGGAGAAGAAGAGATTGTGGTTGACCATCCCCTGATGGGGTGATGTCTCACTTTCCTTCTCATTGTGTCTCTCTCTCCGATAAGCACATGCACCCTAAGGCAAAAACATCCAAAAAGAAAAAAAATCTCTAGGTTCAACATAACTCCAATTGAAATCCCAAGTTTTTATTAAAACTTGAAAAAATGATCCTGAAATCTATGTGGAAGAATAAAGTTCCCAGAATAACCAGGATTTTTCAAATAAAGAGCAAGGGAGAGGAAACTTGACTAGCTCGATGGGAATCCCACAGTATCTGAGATAGTATACTGGCCCCCCAGTATACTATCAGAGAGAAAAAATAAAGGGCTTGAGAAGAGTCCCGTGCACATAAACCACCACGGTATGGAAGAGCTGCCATATTCCTGACTGACTGGGAAGAGTGTTAAGAATAATTATACAAATAGACAAAAATAACATCCTCACTTGACCATATCACTTTTGTACACAAAAATATATTCCAGATCGATTAGTGATTTGAATGTCTAAAAAGGAAACATAGAAAATTCTACCAGAAGATAGAGCTAAAAGATTTTTAATGAAAATTTTAAATAAAAATCTGAAACATTGAAATTTGAGTATATTAAAATGATAAAGTTTTGCTCACCAAAGGGCACCTTAAGTGAAGTAAAGTTTAAGCAGGGAGTTAATATTTGTACTACGCACACCGGAGAAAGGATCAGCATAAAGTGTAGGCAACTTTAGTCTTTAGGAAAGGTACTGTCTGTGACGTTTCTGTTAAAGAAAAGATGTGAATAGTCTCTTCACAGAAGAGGAGTCACTCCTGGCCAACAAAGATATGAACACCACGCTCTCGTTAACAATCCAGAAAATGCAAAGGAAGATCAAATAAAATGTCATGTTACATCTCACAAACACACATGTGCTGCGTGCAGCGGTTCTAAGTTACAAAACTGTTTAGGGACAGAATTTTGCGAGTTGTGTCTTCAGTTCATCCTGTTTGATTGAGGTTAGAAGACTCCTGTCCATGTTCAAAGCACCCTGTGTCAGCCTGCCTGTGCTCTGGGCCCAAATTCCTATTCTGGGGGCCCTGCACAGCAATTCGTATTTGACATTCCAGGTCCTCTGTCATGCTTGCCCTCTACTAGTGCCTCACCTGCCAGCCACCCTGTCTGACCCCACCCACCTCGCATGACCTCCCGGTCCCAGAGAGCTGCCATGACAAGCCACTCATACTTTTCCCTATCCTGCCTAGCCCCCCCGCCGCTCCCCCCGCCATCCTCAGGGCCTCATGCCCCTCCCTCCCTCCATGACCAGGTACTCATGTTCCTGTATGGAGCCTAAAACCAGAGGGGTCCTCTCTGTAGCTATGGGTGTTCCAGTCTTAGGAAGTCTCATCATGGGCCTCAGATGGAAGAGATGCCAAGACTGCTGGGCAGGAGGCTCCTCTCAACTATACCAAGAACCATGGTTGACCTTGCCCTAGTAAGGCTTTGCCAGAATTGTGCTGCTCTTGGGGGGAAAGTGAAGCTGTTGGGCACAACTAGTGTCTTATTACAGAAGCCATATGGAGCCCAGGTCCCCTTTCATCAGCCCAGTCAGTTAGTCAGTCAGTCATGATTCATTCTGTCAGGTACTCAAATGGCATGTATTGAGTTTTACTGTTTTCCAAAGTGGCACATGGAAAGCAAGGCAAAACCTCCTCACCCTCATTTCAACTAAAGATGGGCAAGTCCATTGAATTCCAGTGGAATCCACTGAAGGCAGTGCAACCCCAGAGTTTCCCCTTGTGTTGGGCTCTCCAGGAGCCATTATGAGTGTGTATCAGGGGCAGCAAGCTTACTGTCCAGCACACAAGAGCCTTAGCGTTGAGTTATTTCTTTCAGTGAAACAGCAGCATTCTAAACACATCCCCTCCTTCCTTTTCCACCACTGGGACACAAAAAAGCAGGAGGTACCTGGTCTAAACAGCTTTGGATGCTTAAAAAAAAATTTCCCGAAACCGTGTGTGTGTGTGTGTGTGTGTGTGTGTGTGTGTGTGTATGTATAGGTCTGGGTTTAATAAAAATCCTGTCCAACAGCCAAACTATCAAAATGTTAAGAATCCACAAGTATGTGGGCTTGCCTCCTGGAGTTTTTCATGCTATTGATGATTGAGATGTTAGAATCACCAAGCTAACTGTGAGTGACAGCCGTGGTAGAGTGTGCAGGCCCTTGACTGGGCATTGAATACTGGTGTTAACTGAGCTTCCCAATGGCCATGATCCCCCATGAGGTGGGGAGTCCCAAAAACAGGGCCATTCCAGGGTATGGAGCAGGCCAACATGTCCAATACCATGTTCTTCAAATTTCAAATGCAGGCCCAGCCACAGGGGCTTAGGGACAGTGCCACTGGGCAATACTGAATCCTTGAGGGAGGCCTTGGTTTGAATCCTGGATCAGCCTGAAGTTGATTGTGATCTAGGTGTGGCCTCAGCCCTGGTGCCTGAAAGGATTAAGGAAGGATTGTGGTATAGCAAGACCCTGCAGAGGAATTCTGTCTCTCTCCCTCTGTTCTTTTATAAATAAATAAACTTCAAACAAATTCAAGTGCTTTTACTAAATATGATCCACTTTTATTCACAGGTTAAATATGAGACATAAAAGCAGAGGTTGAGGGCAGCTCCTCTCGCACCTCCTCCCATGCATCTTTCTGGGTACCTGGCACTGGTTTCTCCTCCTGACCTTGGCCACCATCAGCCTTTTTCTGACCCTTTCTCCATGTCTTGCCTCTCTGATCTCAATAAGGACATAAAGTGCCCTTGGAAGCCTCAAGTGTCTTCTGTGCCTATTCCCTTTTTTAGTTTCCTCTAGGACCCTGAAACTCCTCATGAAACTCCTCTTCTATAGGTAAGTTCCTGGAGCTGTTTACTCTAATTCGGAGCTGTGGATGGAGCCGGAGACAGCTGTGCCTGGACGGGGACCCCATGTGCGAAGCACAGGTTTCTGGGGAGCCCAGCTAGGGAAGGGCACAGTGGCAACCACAGGACTCCAATCACAGGACTCCACAAAAAGATGTGAGGAAGTCATTTAACAGTTGTCAGAATATAAAACTTTGGGGAGAGACGCAGATATTTAAAGAGGATTCTGGTAACGGTTTTCTACGCATTGTAATATGTAAAGCCTGTGCTACCTCTTCCGGATAATTTATGATAAGGAGCTGAATTGTGTCTCATGGTTTGGGGGAATAGCAGACATTTTCGATTGATCCAATATGACCAGATGCCATAGTGCTACTCTTGGTCCCTTCCCATCCCTTCTCTTCCTTCCTTCCGTGCAGTTTCATATGGGATAACTAAATTTTCTTTTGCTAGAAGATGCATGTGCTCGCCTGAGCGGCAGAAAGGAGGAAACACCCCCATGAGGAATGGTTATGGGCAATCCCTTCCTCTTCTCTCCCTCTTTTGGGAATTTTGGGCACACATGCACACATGCCCCTCGTGTTTCTCAAGCTGCCAAGTCTGGGATTCAAGCTATTCAGTCTGCCATGTGGGCTCCAGCTGCCTTAACCATCGGGCCTCAGAGCTGGCCCTCCTGCAATCTTAAAAAATCAGTAGTAAGTAGAGTCGGGGGTCAGGATGATGTCACAGAGATGCTTCCTAGCAGGAGTTCTGAGGTCTTGGAAAATCGGAGACTGAAACAGCTGTTTCTAGCCATAGCTCTGGATTTTTGATCAAATCACTGAACTTCTCTCAGCTTTGGTTTCTTTACTTAGGTAAGAATAACAAATGTCTCCTTATATTGTCACCGTGAAGGTCGACTAAAACAATTTATGTGTTTTTGAAACAACAGAGTGATTATGTTTTAATTGATCTTACGATGAATTAGAATGCCTTTGCTAACCTGCCTCTGAGCATCAGCTGGGCCTCCTGCTTTGTCTCCCAGGATGACAGAAGGAGGAGGAGCTCCAGCCTAGTGGAGACAGGGAGCTCTGACCCAGCGTCTGCTCAGAGAATTCCCAGGCTACAGACAGAGAAATGTGGTTTTCATGTTTGGAGTTAAGAAGTCTTAGAAAATATTTTTTGATGTGATGCCTGAAGGAAAATAATAATAAAACAAAACTGGAGAAGGGAAGGTTATCTGCCAAATGACATTTTTCTCTATTCCTAGGAAAGAGAAATTGATAACTGCAGGAAGTGTTGGCAGCGTGCCAGACCCTCTCTTTGCTGCTAATTGCTGTGACAGCAAATCTCCTTTCTAGAGGATGAGTGGTCAATGCCCCACCTAAATGCTACTTTTTTTTTTTTTATGTTTTTATCATAGGGTGTATGCACTAGCTAGAGAGAGA
>NW_006159692.1:8058973-8062747 GCF_000334495.1 Tupaia belangeri chinensis
ATTAAAAATTAAACTTTTTTTTTTTTTTTTCCATTTGGCCCTTCCAACACATACAAATAGGTAGACCTGCTTATTATTTTTTTTTTTCAAAATAATTTTTGGATTGGCTTGCAAACACTGAATACCAATGCCTATCTTTATTTCTAGCTATTGATAAATGTAGCATAGAAAACATTAGTTATAAAACAGATCAATAGACTTTTAGGTATATTTGGGGTTGGTAGGCAGCATGGTGGTTAACGATACTGGACTCCCACATGACTGACTGCGGTTCAAGTCCCAAACCTGGTGGCTTGCTTTCTCATTTTTTCACTTTTGCTCTGACCCTCTCTGGTCAAGTCAAATCAATGAGTCTGTCTATCTATCTATTAACCTAAATAAATAAATAAATAAATAAATAAATAAATAAATAAATAAATAAATAAGCAAAGTAAGTAAGTTAAATTTTTTTAAAAAGAATTTTATATATATTTAAGATATGTAATTTTGGCATACCAGAACAGCGAAAGGCTTTAAGATTGCACATCAGGGACCAGCAGTTAGCGTAATGGCTATGTTGCTAAACTCCCATGTATTCTACCACGGTTTGAGTCCTGGACCTGGTGACTTAAACTCACGCTGGGCGTGTGTGTGTGAGTGCTTGAGATCCCAAGAGGAGATTGGAGGAGAAGGGATTGCTGTGTGACCATCCCCCCTGGGGGGTGATTTTTTGCTTTCTGTTTCTCTGTCTCTCTCCGTCTTTCTGGCAAGCGCACGCGCCCTATAGCAAAAATATACTGCTCCAAATAAAGAATGCACATCACAGCTCTGTTTTGTTCAGTCTTTACCTATAATGCTTTTTTACCTCACCCTCTAAGCTGACTATCACTCAGCCGTCTTTGGAAGGTTTTCTCAGAAGCCCTCTTTTCTAGGAAGCCTTCCTTGGCACCCCCAACCCTCACCTCCAACAGGCACCCCTTCTCCATGGTTAATTAATCTCACTCTATCTCTAGGAAATTGTTCTTTGTTTGTTATTATTATTACATTTTTTAATCTGACCAGAGAGAGACAGAGAGAAAAGAAAGAGTAATCACCCCCCGGGGGGTGGCAATGCTGCAGTCCCTTCTCCATTCTTCTCTCAGGATTTTGGGCTTGCACGCACACATACCCAGCCTGATTTTTAAACCACTGGGTCTGATACGTGAACCGTAGTTGACCATGTGGGAGTCCAGGGCCTTAACCACCACATCACCTGCTGGCCCCTTTACACAACAGGAGCAACACGGATGGTGACATTATTAGGCACCGTCTGGAATACCTTGCCAGAACCATCATGATCAGTCCTTACTCCAGCCCTGTGGGCTTGATATAAAGTACAGACCGCTAGGCCCAGTGCGGACGTGGGAAGGCCAGGGCGGGCGGTCTCGTCCATGCCCAGGTACACGCCCTTGCGCCCAATGCAGCCTTCCTGGATGGATTTATGAACCCAGCTTAAATCCTCAGAATCAAAATTTCAGCGTGCTCATCTCAGTACCCATGAATCCACAGGACTGGAAGCAACAGAGAAGGCCCTTTGACTCTGCCTGTTGCCTCTGTTCCATTTCCCCCAGCATATTGAAACTGGGTTCAAATCCTGGGCCAGCCTGCACCTGATAATGGCCCAGGCGTGGCCTTGGTCTTCAGTGCCCGGAAGGATTAGGGAAGGATCATGGTGCAGCAAGACCCTGTGGAGGGTATCTGTCTCTCTCCATTTCCTCTTTCATAAAACAAATCAATAAACTTCAAAAACCTCAAGAGTTTTTGCTAAATAAGATCCACCTCTACTCACTGATCCTACGTAGAAGAAAATTCCTGTATGTCTCCTATGTGTTCTATATTGAAGCTGGTAATATCGAGAACAGAACGTTGAGGCCAATAATGAAAACTCCCTGAACACATCTTGTTTCTAAAGAAGGAAAAAAGGTTATGCTGACAATCCAGTGGTATTCCTTCCCTTGAATAGTTCTTTGAATATCTTGAATAATTCAGAGTCTTATTCTTCTTCCTGGGTTTTTGGAGAAATGGGATAGGCAGTAATTTGGAGACAGGATTTGCTATTGGTCCATCCTCACTAAATAGGCCAGGGAGGACCAGAAGGCCCTTTCCCAGGAGAGCCATCTGATGCTAGTGGTTTCTCAGGCTGACTTGTGCCCAGAGATGGTTTTACTACAAGGAAAGCCATGATGAAGATGTATAACAGAATTTACACAGCACTTTGTGGTTCATATGATTTGGGATACCGTGGAAGCTCTCTTCCACCAATCCCCATGCAAGCACTGTGCAGGTGGGCACTCCCCACCCCGCCTGACCCCTGGGGCCGAGTGTTGCCCTTGGCTTCTCTCCACTGCTGTCCCCCTTCCTGCCTTCAGTTCCCAAAGTGTTTTCCAAGAATCAGTTGTTTTTCTCCTCACACTTGATTATCCCAGTGGTGCTTGTCATTTTAGCTGTAGAATTCAGTATTTCATAGACTGAGGAAGTAGGGGCGTGAATGAAGTAGGTATGTGATGAGCTGTTTTTGTGAACACAGTATTTATCACATCTACGACGATCTAAGTTTTTAAGGCAAATTACTATGTTATATACCATTTAGAAAAAAATACCAATGGCTAAACCGTGGTATTCCCATTTCAGGCCATTTAGGATGTGAAAAAGGGCATATTAAAATTGATTTAAAAAAATACTGTGTTGAATACTTTAGGAAAACTCTATTAAGACCAGACAATTGAAGTAAAACAAATATATAGCTAACTATGCATATACACCATGACTCAGCAACTATGTCTTCATTATATCTGAAGACATAATTCCAGGAGAAATTCTGATGTATACACCATAGGATACATATATCAGAAAGTGCCTAACAACACTGTTTATAGTAGCAAAAATTTGGAACCAAGCCAGTGCCCACAAATAGGAAAGAGGGTGAAAAAAATGTGGCATAGTCATGGAATGGAATACAACACAGCAGTCAAAATTATCAAGTAATAATGACCACAAAAGTTTCAGTAAATCTTAGGAATGTAATATCAATAAATGGACCAGCCAGGTGGTGCCGGGGTCCAGCCTCGGCGTGGGTGGGTTATCTCGACGAAGGCGGCGAAGGTGAACAGAAGACAGAGGCCTCGATGCCTTTTATGCACGTCCTATGCCGGACACCCCTCAGAGATCGCTCTCTGAGGAGTGACAACTGCTAGGAATTATTGTGCCTTTTTATTGAGAATGTGTTACATACAGGTAAATGGGAGAGGGGCTAGTGTTTTAATTAACAGCTTATAAAGTTTTTATCAATAAAGAACATAAATTCTATTTAGGGCCGGATTAAGGGTGGGTCTAGTGCAATTCCTATTTAGGGGTGGATTAAAGGTGGGTCTAGTGCAGTTCCTATTCAGGGGTAGATTAAAGGTGGGTCTAGTGCAGTTCCTCAATTGTAGGTGGGTCTCCATGGAATGCAGTTTCGGGAAAGCGGTTCCAGAAAGCAGAGGTAATCATCAGCTAATGCGGTGTAGCAGCCATCTTGTGATTACTGGGAATGGTGCTGAGAAAAGAAAATCTCAAGAATAGATATTAGTTCTTATGCATTTTAATAAAAAATGATACTTATACAGTTTTGTAGGGATCTATAACTTAATTTGAGGAATCCTAATATCTTTATCTATTTTACTTGGAGAGGGCGGAGGTGTCCTGGGCCAGTTTTGGCCTAATCCTATTTTACATAAAGAAAGGAAGAATTTAAGGGCCTTCCAAAGGTCAAGATTA
>NW_006159692.1:8063160-8070442 GCF_000334495.1 Tupaia belangeri chinensis
TGCGGGGGGGGGGGGGGGGGGGGTGCACAACAGTGGCCTTGCCAACGTGTTGATCCAACCGAAAGCGGAGCTCAAAGGTTGAGGGGCTCAGACAGATCCTGGGGCCTCACTGGGTCAGACTCCTCCAAGGTGGCATGATGGTTAAGGCAACTGGATTCATGGGATTAGCAGCTGGCGTAATGCTATATTAACTCCCACATAGTTGACTGCAGTTCAATTCCCAGACCCAGTGGCTTAAACTCACGCCAGGTGCTTGTGCGTGTGTGCCCAAGATCCCAAGAGGAGAATGGAGGAGAAGGGATTGAGGTGTGGCCATCCCCCCTGGGGGTAATTTCTTACTTTCTGTCTCTCTGTCTCTCTTTGTCTTTCTGGCAAGTGCACATGCCCTATAGCAGAAACCTCTCCAAAAAAAAAAAAAAAAGGTGGGGGGGGGGCAACTGGATTCAACTTGGCCGACTATGTAGTTTGATACTGGACCAAGTGGCTTAAAAACACATTGGGCAAAATCCGGAGAAGAGAATGAAGTAGAAGGGATTGCAGTATGGTCATCCCCTGTAGGGGGTGCTTTCTCACTTTTCTCTCTCTCTCTCTGTCTCTCCCTCTCTGTCCCTCTCTGGTGAGCATACACGCTCAAAACAAAACAAAACATAAAACAAAAGCAAAACCCCAAAGTAAAAACTATCAATAAGAAAGGAACATAATATTTAATGATAAAAGTACCCTTCAATATTATGTACAGTGTCATATTCTTCTCATAAAATTAAAAGTAATTGGGACCAGCAGATGGCATAATGGTTATTTCACTGGACTCCCATGCGGTTGACTGCAGTTTGAGTTTCAGTCCCGGTGGCTTAAAACTCACACTGTGCACCTGTTCATGTGTGAGAGGAGAATGGAGAGAAGAGATTGCAGCATAGACTTACCCCAGGGAGGGGTGATTTCTCACTTTCTGTCTCTCTCTGTCTTTCTGACAACTGCATGCACCCTATAGCAAAAAATCTCTCTCTAAAAAAAGAAAAATAATTTAAAATAATTAATTTTTGAAATATATGTATTGATACAATAAAACCAAATAAAAAAATACTGGGAAACCAATAGATGTAGTAATGGTTACATCACTGGACTCCCACGTACTCAACCACAGTTTGAGTTTCAGACCTGGAGGCTTAAAACTCATGCCGGGCACATGTGCATGCATGCCCAAAATTCCAAGAGGAGAATGGAAGAGAAGGGACTGCAGAGTGGCCAACCCTCCTGAGCAGTGATTTCTTACTTTCTGTCTCTGTCTCTTCAGTGAGCCCATGCACCCTATAGCAAAAATCTCTCTAAAATAAAATAGAAAACTGGGATAAAGAAACATGATATTCAGGATAAACATGATATTGAGTTGGAGGAAGTAGGGATGTAGAAAGGGAGGGAAATACGGTTACATGTAGGTCAAATTCAAAGTTATTCTTAAAGTGGTATTTCTATGAGTGTATTACACATGTCTCTTTCTTCGATATCCAGTGGCATAGTATAATATATGCATTTTTTTTCACATTTTCCTTTACTTGACAGTAATTACTGGAGATCATTTCACAGCACTATATGTAAACATTCCTCATTTCTTTTTACAAGTAAATGTGCCATAGATTGTTCACTGGGTTGTTTCCAGTCTTTTACTATAATAAAGAGTACAACACTGAGAAAGTCATTTCAATGTGTAATTTAAATTTCTTGGTAAAAAAGGCCACTACATTTAAAAAGTAAGTTTGCAAATGAATTGTGTTGGAAGAATTTTATTTGCATATTTTGGAATTTTCAAAATGTATGAAAAGTGTCTTGTGGGCTAGGATACGGTCAGTTATCATGTGTCCTTGGAGAGGTGGGATATTGTCTATTACATGGGTTCAGAGTCAGTGACAGATACATAAATACTAGTTTACCATTATGTCCTTTAGGCCATATATATCCTTATAAATATTTGTCCATTCGATCTGTCTTGAGGTGACAAAGTAAGTTAAAATATCTTATTATTGCTACAATACTATTTTTTCCCTCACATCTTTCAGAATTTCCATTTTTGAACATTGCTATTTTGTGGTTAGGTTCAAGAACATAAATAATCGCTATGGTTATTTATAGGGTCAGTACATAAAATATATTTTGCTGTTTCTTTTCATCATTTTAATGTACATTTTACTTCACAGGTATCAATATTGTGACTCCTACCTTCTTTGTCATTGTATTTACACAATATACCTTTGTATACCTTTTTTTTTTAACATTTCAGACTCTCTTTAAGGTTGTATTTTGTATATAACATATTATTTAATTTAGTATTGTTAGCTAATCTAAGAATCTTTTATTTTTATTGTTCTCAATTTACATTTATACAGAATATATTTTATTTATTTCATGTATCATACTGTTTGATTACACGCGTGTATTTTGTAATATGGCCATTTCCCTTTTCTTCCCTTCTAACTATTAATAATACTGCATTCAGTTTTCTTTTTCTATTCTATTGCTTTAATGTTTTACTCTGGAGTCCCCTATCATCATATATCACATTTTTGTTGCCTACATTTTATATCTGTTATTTTTTCTTTATTTAATTTTTTTTTTTTTAGTTTTAGAGAAATTTTCACTATAGGATGCATGTGCTTAACTGGAGAGACAGAGAGAACGTGAGAAATCACCCTACAAGAGGGATGCCACAATCCCTTCTCTTCCATTTTTCTCTTGGGATTTTGGGCGCAAATACACATGTCGCAAGTGTGAGTTTCAAACCACCACATCTGGGACCCAAACCATAGTCAATCATGTAGAAGTTCAACACCTTAATGACTACACCACTTGCTGACCACTTCTTGAAAAAATTTTATATGTTCATTTCTTTCCATCCTCTTTTCTTTGTAAAAAATATTTATTTATTTATTTAATTGTATTTGTTATTATTATTATTTAATTTGATTAGAGGAGGAGAGAGAGAAAGAGCAAGTCACCAGATCTGAGACTTCAACTGTAGTCAGTCATGTGGGAGTCCAACACCTTTACCACCATGCCACCTGCCAGTCCCTTCCACCCCAGCCTCTTTTCTTAAAGTATAATTTCTGATATTTATTTGTCTTTGTGTTTCTTACAGTTTAGTGTTTACTATAGTTTCTATATGTACTCCAAAGATTCATGGAAATAAGATAGTGAAAACTTGATCCAATTATGGTGTTGGAAGGTGGAGCTTTGGAAAATAGATTTGTGATAGGGTAATTAGGGCATAATCCCAAGACTAAGTCCTGGTGTGTTTGTATTCTTCTCAGCTCAAAATTGTGAGTGCTGCCATTTTCTGATGTCTATGGATCTTCAACATGGCCAGAATCATGAGTCAAATAAACCTCTATTGCCTTAAATTCACCCAGCCTCAGGTATTTCTATAAGAAGTATAAATAGCAGACTAAGAAATAAAATTAGTATCTAATTCAGAAACAAAACAGAAATCTTTTGTGTTTCTAATCATCTTTTGTGTTTCTAATCCACTTCCCTTCCTTCTTTCCTTCTACTCTTGCCCTCACTCTATCTCTTAAACTGGCTTTAGTCTTTTTTTTTTTTTCTTTCCAGCCTGAACCTTCATGACCTTCATGACCACCTGATTTTATTTTGCTTAGTCATCATCATTCTCATTTGCCCATACTATTGTCCTACTGATAAATTCATCCAGGATAATTCTGGCCTGGATTAGTCCCACCCTTTGTCTTATACCAGGACTAAGGGTCCCTGTGTAGCAGATATAACTATCTTTGGATCAATAATAATTAGCATGGAGCTGGACAGAGGCTCTACAAGTACCTATTTAGTGACTAAGACCATTTCACTTGAGTAAAGAACATTCCACCTGAGTAAAACAGCATTTTAAAAGCTCTTGAGACTTTCATCCATGTTTCATTCCTTCACAGATTAAAATAGATGGTCTGGGGCCAGCAGTTAGTGTAATGGCTATGTTGCTGGACTCCCACGTAGTCGACCGCGGCTCGTGTCACGAACCTGGCAGCTAAAACTCATGCCGGGCGCGTGTGCGTGCGTGCCCAAGATCCCAAGAGGAGAATGGAGAAGAAGGGATTGCGGCGTGGCCAGCCCCCTGGGGGGTGATTTCTCGCTTTCTATCTCTCTGTCTCTCTCTGACTGTCTGGCGAGCGCACACGCCCTATAGCAAAAACCTCTTAAAAATAAAAAAATAAATAAAATAGATGGTCAAAGGTTGTGAGTGCTCTGTACCCTTTGGCATCTCAATTACTAGTTTTTCTGATCCATCTAGTAGTCTCTCATGGTTTTATTGATAGGAATCTTTACTGAAAGCTGGAATTCTTCTCCAAGCTTCTCTCCCTCACCTGGTCCCCCTTGGCTTTCCCACATATTTTTTTGGGGGGGTCCACACATCCACACTAAAAATCATGTTTGGCTTTATAAGACTGTTCAAGCCTCAGTTTTCTCATTTATCACATGAGGGATTAGACTCCGTTAGTTCAGAGAAAATGACTTACATAACCCCTTTACTTTAAGCATGGTAGAAGCCTTAGGAAAGAGCTATGAAATGACTCAAGACTTTTTTCACCCCTACAAGTCATTCATTCAGAGTTAATAAATCCAAAGTGTTCTAGAAGCACAGCATTTCTGATGTTTCCTAACAAGACTTTGTGTCCATGCTCAGTCCCAACAGCCCCTTGTCAGGAGCTGCCTTACTGTTAGAAAGCAATGCCCATGTGCACAGCCACTTACAGAAAAGGAGAGTATAGCCGTGTCAACACTGTCTCAGTTCAGACCTGCCATCCAGGCCCCTTGCTCAGTGCCACGGATCTACTCTATAGACACAGTCTGCATCACCTCTCTTCTCTCTCTCTCTCTCTATCTCTCTCTCTCTCTCTAATTTTTTTTCTGGAAGTACAGGTTGAATCTGGTGTTGATAGAAACCTGTCAAATATTTACTCTTTTGGACAGTGGGAAATGATGGAGGACCCCTGGGTAAAAGTTACTAAACTGGGGACAGACTGGAGCCAGGCTGCAGCAAAGAGGTCAGGAGACTCTCCCCCAGGGGCCTATGAAGGCATATCCAGAGTTGCCCTTGTCTCTCAGCTTTTAGTGTTTCGACCATCAATCCCCTGGTGAAAACACCACAGTACATATTAAAACAAACTATTGCCAGGTATTATTAACCCTGCAACAAAAGCAAAGTAGCTACTGCTCTCTGCTAATTGATTCCAGAGATGGAACATCACATACCCTCATCCTGAGAACTGAGGGCTAAGGTCACACACAACTGGGGGAATGCTTTCTTTTTGGCACCATGAGTTTCTAACCTAGAGAAAAAGTTCTAATTTCTGAGTGTTAGAGACCCTTTGCACCCAGTTCCTTTTTCACATCCTTAGCCTGATGCTCCTCTCCAACTGTCCGCTCCCCTGGTCGCTCCCACCCCTGCCCACCCTGAGTCATGTACGTCATACCCTGGCCCACTGGTATCCACTGCCTTCCTCTTGCTGGTCCAAGCTTTGTATGCTGACTCCTACTCTCTCTCAGTGTCAGCAACCTCCTTTTAATCTCTCTCCCTGATCTGACTGACTCAGGTCTCCAGACACTTCCTAGTCCTCAGCATTTCCCTCTGTCACATTTTATTCATTGAATAAGGACAATGTCAACATTCTACATAGTGGCTTGCTGTCTATGCATCTGTCTTACTTGTCAGACTTAGACTTTTGGGAAGGCAAGAATCAGACCATGACTTTTCCCCTAGTATACGCTGCAGGACCCAGGATCCCACTGTCAGTGGTGAAAATTTACTGACTGGATCCTTCTTACCCCTCCACCCTGGGAGACGGTTAGGAGCAGCTGCTCCCTTCATATGGCGACCTCGTGGACAAGATCAGCCAATAGGCCTGTCTCATTGTGTCTGACTGTGGGTTCTTTTTGACAACCTGCCCCAACCCTGGATATAAAGCCTGCAACTCTGGGCCCAGCTCTGGCCCTGATGCAGCTCAGCCCCCTGCAATGAGGCCCCTCTGAGACTGTTGGGCTCCTTCCTGCAGGCCCAGATCTTAAAGAGCATCTCAACACTGCTTCAGATGGAGTGACACGAAGTGTGACACTACAGATGGGGCAGCCAGGACAGGAAGTAAAGAGTACATCAGCTCCAGAAAAAAATACAGGAAATTCCTCTCCCAAGTTCTACAGAGAGTTCTGGCTGCAAAGCAAAGAGCCCCAAATCAGTTACTGCTCAAATACTGAGGTGCCATTAGTGGGAGGGGAACTGGGCTGAGGGTGAGGACTGGGGAGGGTTGTGGGACCCTCATGCAAGTTGTTGGTCTCCCTTGGAAGTCAAGTTTGTCATCTACAGCAGAACAGCCTTGCAACCTGAAATTCTAAAATTTTAACACAAAAAATGATACTCCCATATGTGAAGCTGAGAAAACTGTTATCCTGATCCACCTATTCTGAGATACATTTCTTATGGACCAGGGGCAGATCCAAATTCAATTTCTTCACAAACCAGTATTAGCAGAGGTGGATGGGAAAGGGTTCTTTCTCCCAGGTAGAGAAATTAGACAAATCGGTACCATCAGTTAGCATAATGGCTATGTCGCTGAACTCCCATGTAGTCAACTGCAGTTCAAGTTCTGGACCTGGTGGCTTAAACTCATGCTGTGCGTGTATGTGTGTGTGTACCCAAGATCCTGAGAGGAGAATGGAGGAGAAGGTATTGCAGTGTAACCATCCGCCCCCCGGGGGGTGATTTCTTGCTTTCTGTCTCTCTCTGTCTTTCTGGCGAGCGCATACTCACTATAGCAAAAACCTCCTTTAAAAAAAGAAAGAAAGAAGAAAGAAAGAAAGAAAGAAAGAAAGAAAGAAAGAAAGAAAGAAAGAAAGAAAGAAAGAAAGAAAGAAAGAAAAGAAAGAAGAAAGAAAGAAAGAAAGGAAGAGAGAGAGAGAGAGAAAGAAAGAAAGAAAGAAAGAAAGAAAGAAAGAAAGAAAGAAAGAGAGAGAGAGAGAAAGAGAGAAAGAGAGAGAGAAAGAGAGAGAGAAAGAGAGAGAGAGAAAGAAGGAAAGAAAAAGAAAGGAATTAGCGAAAACTCCAGGGCTGGGTTTTTGGCCATAGCAGAATTCTTCAGATTTAAACTCATTTGTTTGTATTTGTTTACATTTTGAAAATAAGAACTGCTTGTTCTTTTAAAGGTTTAATCTAGGCATTCTGGATTTTTGGTGGACCCCCACAAAAGATGTATTACAAAGAGCAAAAAAAAATCTGATAGAATTA
>NW_006159692.1:8070458-8086017 GCF_000334495.1 Tupaia belangeri chinensis
GGTTTACCCTTGAAGGAAAACAGGGTATAAATGAAATTGTAGTCAGAGCCTGACTAAGAAAATTTTTTTTTCTTTTTTTTGGGGGGGTGGGGGTGGGGAGAGGTTTTTGCTATAGGGTGCGTGCACTCGCCAGACAGACAGAGAGAGACAGAGAGACAGAAAGCGAGAAATCACCCCCCAGGGGGGATGGCCACGCCGCAATCCCTTCTCCTCCATTCTCCTCTCGGGATCTTGGATATGCACGTACATGCACCCCGCATGAGTTTTAAGCCACCAGGTCCAGGTGTCTAAGAAAACTTTTAAGGACAGTTTTAGAAACATTTGTGAAATCCAAAGCCCTACATGTATTTACCCTGATGCATTCTTCACTCATGCATTTTTCTGAAAACCAAAAGGTTAATTGGTCTTTGATGATACTATGATAGTTGTTTCAGGGTGCAAGGAACTGCATCCATACAAGTCTGTGAACTTAACTGACAAATGTTGTGTATGTTCTGACTGCTTCACCAGCATGCCCCATCTCTCTCCTGTCTTCAGGCCTCCCTACGCCTTCAGAGACAACAATGTTGAAATTAGATTAATTAAGAATCCTAAAATGGCCTGTTTAAGTGACAGGAAGAGTTGCATTGTTCTCACTTTAACTCAAAAATTAGATCAATCTTCAGAGGATGGCATGTCAAAATCTAAGACAGACTGAAAGCCAGGCCTCTTGGGCTGTACAGTTAGCCAAGCTGTGAATGAAAGCAAAGGTCCTTGAAGGAAATAAAATGTGCTGCTTCAGTGAACATCAAAAAGATGAGAAAAGTGAAACAGCCTGATTCTGCTCTTGATCTAGACAGCTGTAGTGGTCTGGATAGAAGATCACACCAGTTCCTAACCCAGAGCAAGGCAATTCTGTGAAGGCTGAGGAAGGGAGGAAGCTGCAGAAGAACTGTTTGCAGCCAGTAGAGATTGGTTCATGAGGTAAAAAATAAAATAAAATATAAAATAAAATAAAATAATCTCTGTGATGTAAAAGTGCAGGTGGAACAGCAAGTGCTTGTGTAGAAGCTGCAGTGAGTTATCTGAACATTTCAATATGATAACTAACAAAGGTGGCGCAACACCAGATTTATCAATGTATACAAAACAGCCTTCTGTTAGAAGAAGATGTAGCTAGGACTTTCGTAACTAGAGAAGAGAAGTCAATGCTTGGCTTCCAAGGATAAGCTGACTGTTGTTAGGGAATAACACAGCAGATGACTTGAAGTTGAAGCCAATATTTCACCATTCCTCAAATCCAGGGACTCTTAAGAATTATGCTAATTCTACTCTGCCTGTGCTCTATAAATGGAACAGAGTGCAGATACACATTTGTTTACAGCATGGTTTGTAGAATATTTTAGGCTACCCACTGGTGAGACCTAATACTCAGGAAAAAAGATGCCTTTCAAAGCATTACTGCTCATGCATCTGGTCACCCAAGAGCTCTGACGAAAATATACAAGGAGATTAATGTTTTGTTTTGTTTTGTTTTTCTCATTCTTGCTAACGCAACATTCTTGTTGCACCTTGTGAGTCAAAAATTTTGACTTTCAAGTCTTATTATTTAAAAAATGCTATAGCTGCCATAGTGATTGCTCTGGTAGATCTTGGCAAAACAAATTGAAAATCTTCTAGAAAATGCTAACCATTCTAGATGATTAAGAGCATTCATGATTTATGGGAGGAGGTAAAAATACCAACATCAAGAAGTTAATAATTAATAAGTTAATTCCAACTCTCATGGATGACTTTCAGAGATTAAAGATTTCAGTAGAGGAAGCAACTGTAGATGTGATGAAAATAGCAAGAGAACAAGAACTAGAAGTGGAGCCTGAATGTGTTGCCGAATCATTGCGATCTCATGATAAAACGTTCATGGATGAGGAGTTGCTTCTTACAGATACACCGTCAACATTGTTGAGAAGACAACAAAGGACTTAGAATATTGCATACACTTATTTGACGAAGTAGTGATGAGGGTTAAGAGAACTGACTCTAGCTTTTTAAAATTTATTTTATATATTAAATCACTGAATGTCACCACAGCTTATAAAATGAATTTTCCCAAATTGGTCAATTTGGCAAACTGTCTTTTTGTTTTTTCTTAGTTTGCCAGAGGGCGCATATACTTCCCGAGAAAGAGGAAGAGAAGGAGAAAGCACTTCCCAATGGGACATGGTCACACTGCAATTCCTTTCCATACATTTCTTTATCCTGTATGATTTTTGACATTCATGCACACATGCTCAGAGCATTTTTCAAACTGTCAGGACCAAGATTCAAACATTGTGGATTCAAATCCCAAACCCATGTAGGATTGTCTCCTTAACCAGCAAGCCACCGAGCTGACCCCATTGTCTTATTTTAAAAAGGTACACAGCCATTCTTTAGCAACTACCGCCTTATCCAGTCAGCAGCCAACAACACTAGAGAAAGACCCACCTCCCCAAAACTGGCAAAGATTTCAACTCACTGAAGGCTCAGATGATCATTAGCATTTGTAGAAGAAAAATATTTTAATTAAAGTATATACATTGTTTGTTTGTATACAATGCTACTGCATATCTAATAGACTATAGTATCATATAAACATAATGCTTATATGCACTGGGAAACCAAAAAAATTATGTGACTTGTGATGTTTGCTTTATTGCAGTGGTTTGGAACGAACTTACAGTATCTCTGAGGTATGTCTGTATGTCTTAGGGGAAGGAGCCAGAGTGGGGTTCAGCTAGGCTTCAAAAAGCCTCACAATGGCTCATAAAAGAGAAAGGCAAAGGAGTAGGAATTAGAGAAAGAGACCAGCATCCCAGGAAGAAAAAAACAGACAAGGAAGGGTGAAATGGTAAATATGGTGAAATAGTAACTATCTTCAGGGAAGTTCACACAAAGAGGAAAGGGAGGTAAGTGGATGGCAAGATGGGCAAGAAAGAAGAAAAAATGCACCACTGAAATGGCAAAATTTGGAAGGAATAAAAATTCCAGACTAAGGCATTAGGAGTAAATCCCCTGGACATCAAGGGGACGAACCAGGTTTTATGCAGATGACATGTTCAGACTTGGTGGTAGAACGATCACTCTACAGCTGTCGACGTCATGAATGGGAAGGGGAAACGTCAGTCACAGAAGACAGAGAGGAAGCTGCTGTAATCCCGCGGGTGCTGGTGAAGGGGACAGCTCTGACCTAGGCAGCAGGAGACCAAGTCAGGAACATTAGGAAGAAGGGTCCCTGGCCACAGAAGAATACAGCGAGCAATAGGATAGATTCAAGAATTTCTCACAAAGCTTCATTTGGATGATGTTGTTTATAACAATAATTACATTGAACGATGGCCAACATGCCCAGGATTTTCCATGTACCAAGAGCAATTATAAGTGTTTGGTATATTTAAACTCACATAAGCTTCGCTAACCTGTAAGTGTGTACAATACTTATTACTGGTTTGTAGTAGAGGAAGCTGAGGCACAGATTTAGTAACTCACCCAAGATCACACAGCAATACTTGGCCCCAGGATTCAAACCCAGGCCAGGTGGCTCCCAAAGCTGTGGCTAAGCCATTGGACATTAGATTAAACAGATAGACACTACAGGACGGGATACAATCTGAGGAGAAGAATATGAGTTCAGCTTCAGACAAGTAGAACTCAAGGAGCAGCTCACCCAAGAAGATGCGGGTCAGGGCTGCTGGGAATGCTTCAGAAGCTCTGTGTCTGCAGACCGTCTGTCCAGGAGCCTGACCATTCACCCAAGAGAGCATCCCAGTGTGTCCAATACAAACCAACCCAGTCTCATCAGTGCTCTGCCAACTACTAGTAGGGTCCTATCCCTTCATCTTCCAGGTAGCTTCCTGATCTGTGAAACGACCACAATTGTACTATGCTATGGCATGTGCAGATTATGTAGGACAATGAATATAAGGCTCCAGGTGCAGGCCCTGGAACATAGATGTGCTTTGTTAAATCTCTAAATCGCTTCCTAGGCTCTGCAATGCTCAAGGTGGGACTTGCTAGAAACCCCATTGCTCCCTGTGACCTCTGGGATGAGAGATGCCACGCCAGAGCTGTCTACTCCAAGTCAGAAGAAAGGTAGAAGATGGTTCAGGAGTGACTTGATTTCTGCACCTCCTCTCCCTCTGCACCTGCCATGTTCACAAGGCCTGCACTATAATGGATACATTTCCTGACATTTGTGAGAGATCTACCACCTTCCTGGTATCACCACTGGGCTCTGGGGGCATAACAATGATCCTGGGGGGGAAGGGGCAGTTTCCACCTACAGAGGGAGGAAATATTCTGAAAGGAGGTACCTCAGAGACAGTTGCTTATCAAATGAGAATCGAGCGATGTGGAGTTAACGCCTTTCTTGCCAATGAAGGTCACGAAGAGCAAACCATGACTGCTTCCTATATGTGTAACTTCCCAGCTTATGCTAGCACAGTGGTGCTTTTCAAAAACAGCATAGCATGACAGTGCAAATGAAGGGCCACCTCTCGAGACACTGCAGATGCTGTTTTCAGAAATAGACTTAGATTAACATCACCAGGGTCACACACACAAGGATAGAGTGGAAGAAACAACATTCCAAAACCTAGACAGGATGTCCAGCGCAAAGGGCCAGCCACTTTACTTAAAAGTAGTAACATTCGCACTCATCAAGGTGGAAGTTAAGGAGAGGAGAGTAGAAAACCCACCATCCTGGTAGGAGTGAGTCTGGCTGATGGAGAAGCTGGGGCCTAACTTCAGCCCCTACTCCTCTCTGCATACACTCTGCTAAAATGGCTTGGCTTTCTGCTTCACTTGTGGGCTGGGTCATTGTCAGTATTTCAAGAAATAATCAGACCAGCCTACCCAGCTCTGCTTCATCTTGGGACAGCACTAAAAGGAGGCGTGACCTTCCTTCTTGGCTGGGAATTGCCTCATGAGTCCCTCGGGGGCAATGAGCAACACCTGCTCCTTCCAACCAGTATTCTGTGCAGACCCTCTAGGATGTACTCTGGAGAGACTTGAACTTTCATCCTAGGAAGTTACATTGTTCTGCCCTTTAGTAAACATGCAGGAGAGTAAATTACTCCTTTAACATGTCTATTAGGAAGTAATCCCCTGGTTAGAGCAATTATTATAGACAGGGATATTTTGTTAGCATCATTCTAGCTTGCAATGCACACTTACTTCCTTAATGTGATGCAATCTTGGCCTGAGGTTTTGCTGGTCTTTTTCTGTTGCTATTCAACTCACCCATCCCTTACCACCTGTGGGAAGTCTCCTGAAGATTTTAGCAAGGACCAGTTGCCTTCTCTCTGTTCAGTAGCATTCTGTTCAGACGCTGCAGAAGACAGATGCCTGCAGAGATTCTGATTTATACCTTTCTCTTAGAAACTGGGCGGTAAGCCCAGCGTGCACAGGTAGAGTGATTTTAATCACCGTGGCCTTGAGGCTGGCCCTGACTCTGTCCTTGTGAGAACTGACTGTGTGATTTGATTATGTTCAGCAAGCAGGTACCCTACTATTGATCTCACCCGTACTGTGCCGAAAACTTGTCCTCTGTTTCAGAGGCTGGCTTGAAAAACCACCAATATAATATCTGACTTTTAAAAATGTAAAGTCTTCTACTTATAGGAAAGGGAAAAAAGAATCCCAACTTAAGCAAATAAGTGCAGAGCCCAGTGTCCAAGAAATAGTTTATATTAACAGCCTGGAAACACTGGGCTGGCAAGGCATACCAAGTGTAGCTTTTGGAATGCACTCCTGCTCCTAAAAAAGAGATCCTAAGCACGCAATGGGTGGTCCCTCCCACATGTAACAACTTGGACTTTAAGACACCCAGCAACATTTGGAACTCTCTCTTAAAAGGACCGTAAAATGAATGCTTGGCCCTACACTTCAAGGGCCACTTGGGCAAGAGCCAGTTGGTGGCCATAAATGGGTCCTGTCATCTAGTGCATGTTGAGGGTCAACTGTTCCCTAACAATCACACCAATCTCTGGCTAATGGCTTCCCACCGAGGAAGTGGGAGGTCTTCCTATTTCTCAAGAAGGCTTGTGTTCAGGAAGTTGTTGCTTATCCCTGAGATGTTTGCAGTGGAATGCAATTTCATTCAGCTTATTTGGCAGTAAATTTGATTTGGGTAGGACAAATGGATTTCCATAGAGTTTCACTACAAGTATTAATGCTATTACTACCACTATAACCATAGTAAAAGAAGAATTACCATAACTGAATTTCCAACCATGCCAAACCCTAGTGTTACCCTAAGTAGGAGAAAAACATCCCTATAATTTGTGGTTTATGGAGAGGTAAACTGAAGTTTGGAGAAGTTAAACACCTTAGCAAAAATAAAATAGCTAAGAAGAGTAAGGACTGGTGTTACAGACAGTATGTTTGTGGCTCTTTGAAGTTCTTAAGTTGTGAGCCAGCAGGTGGTGTGGTAGTTAAGGCACTATACTTCTCACACGACAGGCCATAGTTTGAGTCCCAGACCCAGTAGCTTGAAAATCACAACAGGGGCATGTGCATGCATGCTTAAAATTCTAAGAATGGAGAAGGAATCGTGGCATGGCCATTCCCCCTGAGGGTGATTTCTCTCCTTTTTTTTCTCTCTCTGTCTCGTTCTGGGTAGTACACGTGTGCTATGGCTAAGACCTACAAAAAAAAAAAAAAAAAAGAAAGAAAGAAAAGAAAAGAAAACGAAAACGAAAACGAAAAAGAAATAAAGGAAAAAAGTTCATATGTTGCAATCTTAACCCCGAAGGTATGCCATTACTTTTGGACAGTGATTCGGTCATGAGGGCAGAATTCTCATGAGTAGAATTAGTGCCTTTAAAAGGAGGCCTGAAAGAGTCCCCTGGGCCATTCTGCCACATGAGTTTACAGGGGGACAATAGCTTGTGAGGAAGAGGGCCCTCAGAAACTAAATCTGCCAGTACCTTGTTCTTAAACGTCCAGCCTCCAGAACTGAAAAATAAATCTTGTTGGTCTTATATTCTTTCGTTATAGCAGCCTGAACTGACTAAGATAGCCAGAGTCTAGATCAAAGTTATTTACTCTAAATGTTACACGTTGACTCTCTTGCCACACTCCAGGTGGTGGTGGTCTCAGACATGATCTGAAGGGCCCAGGGCTACAACGGTGTGAGTTGTGTGCACCAGCATTGAGACAGCACCTTGTGGCCATAGTCCTCACCTAGACTACTTGCCACTCCTTAAATACAGGAGACCATTAGTCATAAGAGGAATCAGAGAAGAAAATATTCAAGTACACTCTTGGCAAAACAGCTTTTCTGACAACATGGAAAGTTCCATATTTTTAGACAAAAGAGAAAATAATTTGACAGATGAAATGGTAATTTATTGCATTTTTCTAGGGCTCCATAGCTTATTATAGACTAAAGATTTGTAGGTAAGAAGCCAATATCAATCGTGATATAGAATCCACCATTTGCAGGTTTTTTTTAGAATTAGCAGAACATACAAGTGCAGAAGTGTCTTCATTGACAATGGAGACCCATCTATGCATAGAAATTTCTGCTAGAAAAGAAATGTAGAATCTTTATTGAAAAAGGCAAAGAGTGGGCAAACAATTTTCATTCTCTGAAGAAGACATCAGGAAAAAACTACTAATATCTCCTCTCTCAGAGGTGTAAGGATTGGTTAGAAGGAGATGGGACAGAAAACTCATTCTGTAATTCCTTCCAGGACAAAAAGCATATGTAAGCAAAAATTTAGAAAGCAGAGCCTCCTTTTCAGAGTAGTTTGGGAAATGTCTTAGTTCACTCATGCATTGATAAAAGAAAGACCTGACTGTGTGACTTATAACCAAATAGAGCTTTATTTGACTCACTATTCCAGTAGATGGAAAGTCCAAATGGACAGCGCTGGCATTAAACCAGCCCATGTGGCAACGTAGCTGACAGGAGCAGACAAGATGGCAAGCATGCACAGAAAAAGCAATCTAGGGTAGTCATTGTCCTTTTATATCAACCTGGACTTGAGAGAATCTATCTTTTCTCATGAGAGCTAGAACTCAAATGAGACATTAGTCCATTCATGAGGTCAATGATTCATGAATGAATCACCACCCATTAGGCATTACTACTTCCCAAAGCCTTGACACTGGTGACCAAGTTCCAAAACATACACCTTTGGGGACAAACCCAACAGGAGATGTAAACCCACATAAATTTTCATGGTTATTTTGTTACTCAGAAATGCTGCCTCTTCAATAAAGTAAAAATTTTAAAAAGTTTTCTTTTTCTTTATTTAATCTGTCATTTTGCTTTTAATTATTTTAAGTCTTAGATGACACAGTTTACAAACCTGTGCTGATGATATATCTCCTCTACTTTAATCCTTCTAATAAGTTGACAAAACCATTATTAATCACACATATACAATAGTTCTACAATTTTCATATGATTTTGAACTGTTGTCTAAAGACAATCCTGAAATAGTAGTCTGACTTAGATAATAAAAAATTCAAAGATAAACTTTAACTTGTTTCTAGATCTTGTCACACTGACTTTCAAAAGCAAATGACCTTGCAAATCATTTTTAAAATACGTTCAATCATGTTAGTTTGCAAAGTGAACATCACAACATATGTACATTTCTCACCAGTCTATTTGACAATACTATAAAGTTATCTTCAACCGATAACAAACCATTTCTTTGATCCATAAATACTTTGTCTCTCTGTTTTTCTCCTTAATGTCCTTCCTCAGACTCTACTCCTTCATTCCCCCTCTTCCCACACTGTTATCTGGTATTCACAACCATTTACTATGTTTCTATATCCCTTAGTCATTCAGTTTCAGTTATAGAGTGTGGACACTCAGTAGATATTAAGTGGAGACATACAATGTTTCTCCTTCATAGCCTGGCTTGCTTCATTCAGCAGTAAATCTTCCATATTCATCCACTTTCTGTCAAAAGCCAGAGTCTTGTTGTTTTTTATATCTGAGTAGTATTCAATAATATACATAAGCTACACTAAAATGGCTTTCAATAAGTAAAAAGCAATGTTTCAAATACAGGGGAGTCTAATTAGATTGGCATAGTTAAGACCAAAAATAAAAAGTAGACATCACTACCTTATCTTTGGCCCTTGCCTTTGATGGGTTAATGAACACAAAATAAAACACAGGTGAGTGCTTGGTTTTGAGAAGTGAAGGGATTTCCCTGACATTTATATAGTCATATAACAAGTTACATATAACCCTAAATAAAATAAAAATATCTCCAGTAGGTTTTGAGATGACATTTGCCATCTTTAATCAATAAGATGTGAAAAAAAGAAAAAAAAAAAAGATAAACATCACTAATGAATTTCCAGTTATATCTTTAGAAAGGGCAAACAGTGATGGCATTTACATAACTGAAATTACTATCAAAATTTTTAAAAACTCAACAATATTCACTTAACAACAAACCAGTTTTACTTAAATCATGACTGTCCAACAAAAATAGTCTGTCAGCCATTAGGATCGGAGTTCTGGTGTAGGAGATCAATTAAATTTAGTACACAAAAAAAGCGAGACATTTCTGTTTTGATATAAATAAGGCAGTGACCAACTGTTACTCATTAGTAGCTTTTTTGAAATAAGCTATCAACTCTGTTCTTTCTGATTTCTTTTTAATGCCACCAAAGGTCATTTTTGTTCCGGGGATGTACTTCCTGGCATTCTCCAAATACAGAATGAGGAGTCTATCCTCTCCCCAGGCGATGCCTTTGTACTCGTTGGCATCTGTGTAACAGAATCCAGGGGCCTGACATGTCTTCTCCCCACACAATTCTCCATGGAGATTTTAACCAACCTTGTGCTTGCCTCCCTTTTCCATGGTGTGGCACTGGGCACGCTTCTGAACAAAAACCTCCTGGCCTTTTGCAACACCACCCATTTTTAATTCTCTCTTTTGTCTTTCACATTACAAAGGTTCCCACTCAGAAGCTGGATGTATTGCTCTCCAGAAAGAAATTTCTGAGTCATATTCTCAACAAGAGCCTAGAGAATATTGAATGTGTATAAACACATTCAGTATTCCTGGAGGAAGAATAATCTAGAGTATATATTTTTGAAATTTACATAGAAATCAGAAGTATAATTCATTTTCTTCATTTCCACAATCACAGAGACTTAATTAGTCTAAGGAAGAATTAGCTTGAGAAGTTTATACAAAATTCAGAGGGAGAATAAGATGACAGAATTTTGAGGTGGACAGTGTAGCTCTCTCTCATTCGGCAGCCAGATGGTTTGAATGATGTGGACTCACTGCTAATCCCATTCCTCATTCACAGAGATTATTTCTGGGCTGAGTGTGTAACTCAAGGATATTCAACCAGGAGAATCAGGATTTCCACTCAGTGATTATGGGAAGAGACGTGCCTCGATGGGAATGAGGAAGATTATAACACTGAATGCTGTTGGAGGCCATCTTGACACAGTGAAAGAAACCAGCCCGATGACAAAGGCACTGCGAAGAGGAATCTAGAGACAGGGAAACTGACAGAAGAACTGTCACCTTGCCCAAAGCCTGGACTCACTCTCTGAATTTTCAAGAACACAAGAAAATATATTTCATTCACTGCTTTTGCTAGTTTAAGTCAGACTTTCTTTTATATTAAATTCATACAGAGAGCAAAGATAGATCTAGGATACTGAAAATACACTTACTAAGAAACCTATAAAAAGAAAACAGAACAGATGCAGTTAATATGATTAAAAAAAATCAAAGACAACTTAGCTAAACAAATGAAATCTTAGCCTGAAGAAATTCACTAAGTACTAGCAAAAGTAATTCAAAGAATCTGGTATCTGAATACTTACTTAGGATTTTGGTTATTTATTTTGCAATTTGATTGATTTTTTTTTAATTTCAAGAATAAAGAATCTCAAAGTATTCCAGAAAGAAGAAGAAAGAGAGAAAAGGTACAAAGAGATACAGGGAGAATAGATGAAAGAGAGACAGAATATATAAGCTTAAACATAAAGATAAGGAAGGGGAGAAAATGGGAAGTGGGAGCAAGAAGAGGAAAAAAGAGAGAAAAATTATGATAGAACCAAAAATAAGGCTGGCTCAAACTTCTTGCAATTCAAACAAAAGAAATATTTTTTAAAAGTTGAGTTTTAAATGGAAAATCATCATAATAAAAAAATTAGGAAAATATCTACCTCGATGAATTATCATCACTATATTTTCATTTGTGAAAAACTACTGAAAATCAGCAACCCATGTAGCTCCTCCTGAACGTAAAACAGGATGTCAGCTGATACATAGATTTCAGGTACAGGAATGTGCATAGAAACTGCCGAGTAAACCTTGATGGGAAAGAACAAAGCTCACTTGTTTAACTAGAGTTCTGTCTAAATAATTTTATGTGGAGGTTTATAAATTATTAATAATAATTATGATCACTTGTGTAAAGTAATCATATTACAGTGGGACATAAAGTTCTAATGAGAAAAAGAATGAAAAACTTGTAAGAAGAACATCTAGATTGCTTCAGAGTGTTTCAGGAGCATAGAAAAATAAAGTGAGGAGAGAGAATGCTTCACAAATGATAGCTAACAATGAAATCTAACAAAGATATCAGACAAGTAACCAGTCAATCTTGTTTGTGAATCAATATGCAACATTTTAAATGAATGTCAGAAATAAAATCCAGTGGATTATTCAAGGAATGATACACTTCTGAAAGATGTTCAAGACACCATACCATGTGTTTACCACTGCTCCCTTTTCCTTCTGTGCACACAATTAGATTTCACTTCCCAGCTTCCCTTGCACCTAAAATACAGTCATGTAACCAGTTTTTGCCAATGGAATATGAGGTTGTAGGAAGGTCATGACCACAGGAGTGGGTGTCCTATCCTGCATGTCCTCTTTCTCTCCCTGTATGCTGGTCATGCCCATGGGATCCAGAAAGTGCCCTATGCCCTGAAAAGATGGTGACATCAGGAATAGCGGTGTGTGGGCTCCTGGGATTGAGTGACACATAGCCTCTCACTAACTAGTACTAGCCTGACACAATAGCAGGAAGTTAGTATTTACTGCATCAGTCTACTAAGAAACAAGAGTTTTTCTTATAGAAAGTAACTCATCCTGACTAATAAAAGCATGTACTTCAGCATTTTAAAAAAATTATTTTACACATTCAATCACTGTACATCACCACAGCTTGTAAAATGAATTTTCCCAGCATGAATACACAGCACACCAGTCCAGTTAAAGATATTATCATAAATATTATCATCAACAGACAATACTCCATTTCTGTGTCCTTTAAATGTCTTGCCTCTTGACTTTTCCCCTTGATTTACTTTCTTTCCCAAATATTTTAAGGATGACTTAACATAGGGGGAAGAAAAATCAAACTATAATACAACACAACAAGAAATTAAGGGGGAATAAGAAAAAATATGTAATTACTTTTATAGAAAGAATTTGGTAAAATTTAATATCCATTACTGATTTTAACCTATTTTTTTAATTTCAGAGAAATTGTTCTTTTAAAATTAATATATAACTGCAGGTATTTATGAGGGTACAATGTGATTTTTCAGTACAAGAACACAATGTGTATTGATTAAGTCAGATTAGTGTTACAAACATCTCATCTACTTGTCATTACTTGTATTGAAAACATTCAAAATCACCTTTTTTAGTATCTTTGAGATATACAATTAAGTTTTTTTAATTTCCAGAGGGCATAGAGAGACAGAGACGCAGAAAGCACTCCCCAATGGGGCATGGTTATGCCACAATTCCTTCTCCATTTTTCATCCGGTTGGGATTTGGGACATGCATGCACATGCATCTACCACGTTAGTCAAGCTCCTAGAGCCAGGATTCAAACTATGGTTGGTCATGTGGGATCTTGCTTAACTTCTAGGTGATGGGACTGCCCCAATAGTAAGTTGTTGTTAATTATATTCTCCCTACAGTGTTTTATAACACTAGAAATAATTTCTCCCAATTTCACTTAACATAATGTCTTCCAGTCTCACCCATTTTACCTCAAATGGCAAGATTTTATTTTTAATGCGTGCACAGTTTTCCATTGTGCATATATATAAAATTACATTTTTTATCCATTCATCTGCCTATGAGTAGTTAGGTTGATTCCATATCTTGGTTTTGTGAATAGTGTTGCAATAAAAATTGGGTTGCACATATCTTTAAAATATATTGATTTCTTTTCCTTTAGAAACCTCAAAACACAGGCAACAAAAGCAAAAATAGACA
Source organism: Tupaia belangeri chinensis (assembly GCF_000334495.1). Classification (NCBI taxonomy): domain Eukaryota; kingdom Metazoa; phylum Chordata; class Mammalia; order Scandentia; family Tupaiidae; genus Tupaia; species Tupaia belangeri. Next base: position 8,083,721 of record NW_006159692.1, read on the forward strand.
GATGGGAATATATCAAACCAAATATCATCTGCACAGCAAAGTAAATAGTCAACACAGTAGAGGCAACCCTCAGAATGGGAAAAAAATATGGATATACTATACATCTGACAAGGAATGAATAGCCAAAATATACAAAGAATACAGCAAACTCAATTTAAAAATGGGTAAATTACCTGAATAAATAGTCCTCAAAAGGACATACAAATGGCCAGAAAACATATGAAAAAATACTCAACATCACTAGTCACTAGGGAAATGCAAATCAAAACCACAGTGAGATATCATCTAACCCCAGTTAGGAAGGCTATTATCAAAAGGATAAAAAATAACAAATACTGGAGAAGATTTGAAGAAAGGAGCACATTTTCACTAATGGTGAGAAAGTGATTATTAGTACAGCCATAGAAAACAGTATGATGAGCTCCTCAGAAAGCTAAAAATAATTCATAGAAATTATGAATAAATAGATATATTCTTTGAATTTAAGTAGCAAATATTCACTACTCATTTGAAAGCAATACTCAAACCAATTGTTCAATAAAATGGTACAATTCTAGGGATATTTCAATTAAAAATGAAATAATGATAACTAAAACTTCTAGCCCTCCATGTCATCAAGAATCGTAAAGATTTTGGGACCAGCAGGTGACATACTAGCTATGTCACTGGACTACCATGTAGGCACTGCGGTTCGAGTCCTGGACTTGGTGGCTTAAACTCACGCCAAACGTGTGTGCGTGCATGCCCAAGATCCCGAGAGGAGAGTGGAGGAGAAGGGATTGCAGTGCGGCCATCCCCTTTTGGGGGTGATTTCTCACTTTCTATCTCTCTGTCTCTCTCTGTCTTTCTGGTGAGCACTCGCGCCCTATAGCAAAAACCTCACCAAAAAAAAGAGAGAGAGAGAAAAAAAAGAAAAAGAATTATAAAGATTTTAATAATTAGAAGGGAGACAGATACATCATTCACATATGCTGCAAACTTAAAAAAAATAACTGATATATTTGCATTAATAATAAAATACTAAGTAAATAAATACAAAATCTCTGAAGTTTTTTAAATGTCACGAATGATCAACAAGAAAAATCTCACAATAAAGATGTATCTTACAAAAGAGAAGCAGTAAAGAAGGAAAAACATACTTGGAATGAATACATAGAAATAAGTATAGGATCTGCATGAAAAAGTTTTAAAATGTTATTGACTGGACCAGCAAGTGATGTGGTAGTTAAGGTATTGGACTACCACATGGCCAACCACAATTTGAGTCCCAGACCCAGCGGCTTGCTTTCTCACTTTCTCTCTCTCTTTCCCCTCTCTGTCTCTCTGGTGACTGCATGTACTCTATAGCAAATTAAAACAAAAATAATAACAATAAATAATAAATAATTCATAGAGAAAAAGTTATTGAGTGACACAGAAGAAAAGTAAAATATATTGAGAAACATGACATGCTAAATTCCAATTAAATGCAAAATTTCCAAATCTCCTCAAAAAATATCTAATACTCTGTCCTCAGATTTTTTTTTTCTCCGAATGGTAGGATTATAGCTGGTTATATTTTCTTCTAATACTTTTTATATTGTTTTCTTTTCAGAAGATGTATTTTTATGAGAAAAGTTACACCAAATCATAAAGAAGAGTTTAGAAGGATAACAGATGCCAAGTAGATATACAAGCTTAGGAGAAAATTCTATTTCTGACTTAGTTAAATTAAGAGCTACTGTTCTGATTCACTCCACATCTAAGCAACTGTGTTCCCAATGTCCTCAGAAACTTGTCATAGGCAGGGGGTATTCCCCTCATGACAGCCCCTTGAGTATAGTGCTACTACGTAGCCTGCCTGGAGACTTTTATTCCCTTCCCCTAATCAAAGAGGACTCAGTCTTCTATTTTCTAAGGTTTCTATGAATTCTGATAGGTTCTTAATCCTATGTGCATGAGCCTGTCACACCAATCCAAATGCATCAGACCAAGTACATTCTGCCCTTAGAACAGTCTCTGGGGAACCAGCAGTTAGCGTAATGGCTTTGTCGCTGGACTCCCACGTGGTCGACCGCGGTTTGTGTCCCGGACCCAGTGGCTTAAAACTCACACCGGGCGCGTGTGCGTGCGTGCCCAAGATCCCGAGAGGAGAATGGAGGAGAAGGGATTGCGGCGTGACCATCCCCCCTGGGGGGTGATTTTTTGCTTTCTGTCTCTGTGTCTCTCTCCATCTGTCTGGCGAGCGCACGTGCCCTACAGTGAAAATCTCTCAAAAAAAAAAAAAAAAAAAAAAAAAAACCTCTGCTTTCCATTAG